>NC_022033.1:13938828-13945420 GCF_000317375.1 Microtus ochrogaster | reverse complement strand
GTCACACACACTTTGCTCCTGCCTGCAGGCCACGGTACACGCCTGGAGGTCAGAGAATAACCTTGAGAGCTGGTCCTCGCGTTCCACCTTATTTGAGACAGGGATTCTTGACATTCACTGCTGTGGACAGCAGTCTAGCTGGCCTACACACTTCCAGGAATTCTCCCGTTTCTGCCTCCCTTCTCTCTCTAGGAGCGCTGGGGATTTCAGACACGCGCCATTGTGGCTGGCTTTATTCCATATGTGTACATTTCGTGTGCATTCCGGGGATTCTAAGAGAGCTATCGCTGTCTCCTGGCCCTGCTGTTTCTGTGTTCTTTACTGGATCTTGATTAATAAAGATTGAGAGTCTGGATTTCTCAGCCCTAACAGAAATGGTGGTTTTAATTCCAAGCAAGATTCTTCAACTCCAGGAAAGAGAGTTAGATGCCATATATTAAATTCAAAGCAACAAATAGACCCTAAAGGCACCTGTATTTTTTGTTTTATTTTGTTTTCCAAGACAGAGCTTCTCTGTGTGACAGCTCCAGCACCATCATGCCCAGCCCTAGCCACTCTTTAGGTCTAAGTTTTAGCTCATTTTGTTATGACGTACGTGTGTGGTCTTGGACAAATTCATTTTTATTAGAACTTTCCATTTGTACACATGTAGATACAAAAGGAGTGGTTCAGTTGGCCTGGATGACCCTGTTTCCAAATTGTCCAAGCTCCCTTATACATTTCCACTTCTGGAGGCAGATACAAGGGGAGCGTCTGGAGAGAAAAACTTCCCTGGGGGTGTCTACCACAATGAGGAAGTAACAGAGACTAGGGCCGTTCAGCTCCACTGAGGTCCTTCGGTGCAGGGGTTCTCTGAGCACAGCCCTGAAAACTGCATATTCATTCCTGAGCAGAACTGGGAACAGATCTTATCACCACAGGGCACACACTAGCCATTTCTAAGGTTCTCATTGGTGCAGGGGCAGGAACAATTCGTTCCAGTCACTCACGTATGGCAAACCCAAGCAGGACTGAAGGATGTAAGATTGAGTCACAGGTGCTTATCGAATCTGGGAGGATTCCTTCAATGCCATGTTTTCCCAGAAGTGGAAAGTACTGTCCGATGTCATCAATCACTGACCTTCCTGTTATGGAAGGGAAATGCCCTGGGAAGGGACTCCCTCCACCCTGCTCTGTCCCTGTTAGGGTATACACTAGGATGCACTAGGGTGTTGCTATGGGCAACAATGAGGTTTAAATTTGGGCCTTTTTTTTTTCTGTTGTAATGCTCTTGTTTTGTGGAATATAGATGGTTGGTGCAAATGGACTTTTCCTTTTGGGCTACTAGCTCACAAAAAATGACACAGAGACTTATTAATTATGAAAGCTCAGTCTTAGCTTATGCGTGTCCCATTAGCTCTTATGACTGAAACTAACCCATTTTTTTTTTTTGGTTTTTTCAAGACAGGGTTTCTCTGTGGCTTTGGAGCCTGTCCTGGAACTAGCTCTGTAGACCAGGCTGGTCTCTAACTCACAGAGATCCGCCAGAAGAGGGCGCCAGACCTCTTTACAGATGGTTGTAAGCCACCATGTGGTTGCTGGGAATTGAACTCAGGACCTTTGGAAGAGTAGACAATGCTCTTAACCACTGCGCCATCTCTCCAGCCCCCCTAACCCATGTTTTTTAATCTACACTCTCCCACACATTCCTTTCCTCATCTCGGTTATGCCCATCTTGGTTATTCCATGTCTGGCTGGTGACTCCACCTTTTTCCCCCAGAGTTCTCTTTGTCCAGAAGTCCCACCTATACTTCCTGCCTCACTACTGGGTGTTTAGCTTTTTATTAAACCAATCCCAATGGCACACCTTCATACAATATAAAGAAATATTCCACAACAGGTTGGAAATAGTCTAGCCATTTTGGCTATATGAAATCTTTTTATTTATGAACTTAAGATATTTTTCATATATCTGTGTTTTGTTTTTTTAATTCTCCTCATCAATACTTCATGGCTTTTGGTGCATAGATCTTTTACCCTTTTGATGATTTGAAGAACTTTGTTTTTTTGTTTGTTTGTTTTGCTGTTACTGATGAAAACATGATTATTCTCTAAATTTCCCTCTTGTGGAAATTTATTGGTATATAAAATCACCACATATATTTGCATATTCATTTTTTACTCTGAAACTTTAATAAATTTATCTAACAGTGTGTGTGTGAGTGTGTGAGATCCTTAAGTTCTGTCTCTATATAGTAACATGCAAATGTGCATACAGAGGGCTGCAAACAGACGTGAGCATCAGATGTTAACAACTGCATACAAAAAGGCTGTGAACATCTGCAAACAGAAGGCTGTGAACAGACATGAATGACTGCATACATAGAAGTGTGAACAGACGTGAACATCTTTATACAGAGAGCTGTGAACAGATGTGAACATCTGCATACAGAGGGCTGTGAACAGATGTGAACACCTGCAGACAACAGAGGAGTTATTCAGACTCTGAGACATCAGAACTCACCGGATCCTTTATTAGGAGGAACTAGAATCTTCACAGGAATAAATGAGAGTCCTGAAAGTTGAGGTCACAGGGTCTAACACTGAGAAGGGGTCAAAGGTTAAAGGAAATTACTTTAGGAGAGACGCTGCAGTGAGGGAGAGAGAATAAACAAATTCAGGGGTTCTGTTGTGGGAACAGCCAGAGTCTTAGTGGCTAAGACTTTGCCGCTGTCAGCCAATCCGGGCATCTGTTGGGCTCACAGAAGCAAGTCTCAGACTAGGAGCTAAGACCTGGGGCTTCCTTCAGCTCAACCTTATCATATCCAGGAAGACAGATCTGTAAGACACAAGGGTAAGGATGGAGATGCTGGGCTTCAGCCACCGTAGGAACCAGATCCTTCAGCAAATGGAAAGGGATGGGATGATTTTCACAACCCCAGGCAAGCAGGGAAACCAGAAGTGATGGGCATGCTTGGCTCAGCTCGCGTCTTCTAATTTATACCACTTTATACCTGTTAACTCAGTGTGGTGACCATGGCAGCTCACGTGCTCCTCCTCTGAGTTGGGTCAGGTGCTCCCTGCTCCTGTGTCCTTTATTTTCCCACTGCTCCCCTCAGACTTGCAGGCTTCCCTTTGCCCACTGCCTCCCTCCCATCCTCTCTTTCCCAGCTCCTTCCATTTGCACCTCCAGGACTGCCCAGGCCTTGGAAAGGACTGATGCTCAGATTGCTGTTCAACTTTAGTGGAAATGCAGATTGGGGACATTTGGCACTTACTTTTCTTTTTGCAGACAACTCTGCAGATATGTTCAGTTTGGAAGTTGTTAGGATTCCCTTTGCAGCCACCATAGATGAATTCAGTACAGACCTCAGTTTCTTTATTATACCACCAGCGTGGAAAGTAAGCCATGCAGGGGCCAGGATCCTGTGGAAGACTGCATACATCTGTGGGGAAAATATTGGGGGACAGATATTTGGATGCCTGTCTCCTCAGGAACAACCCCGCCCCTTCCTCTGTCCACTGCTCTCTTTGTCTAGCTCAGAGCTGTGCTTCCGGTTCCCTGGGAATCTGACCAGTCTCTTCAGCCTCTTTGGTCTTCTTTTTCTCAGCTGCAGGATGACAACACAAAGAACCACCTTGCTGGTCGGGACAGGACCGTCCCAGGAGCAGACGTGGCCATTGTGTCTCCTCAGCATCTGAATGATGAATGCCTGATGACTTGGCCTCATACACGGCAAGGATGGCTGTCTCTTTCCTTTCTGCCAGGAATGGCCACCATCTAAGTTAAAATATATCCAGTCCACTAGACATCAGAGGAGCTGATGCACTGGCTCAGAACAGTTATCTTCCAACCCCAAAGTCCATACATCCAGCTCCACAGCTTCTCTCTTTTGCTGCTCTTAACGCTCATCCTTTCAAATTGTACTTGAAAGTCAGCCTACTCCCCAGTCTCTGTGTCTTCACACCTGCTCAATGCCCGAGCTGCTCTGGCTAGCAAGACACACTCCTATTCATTCTTCAAAACCCTTCCAGTAGCCAAGTGTGGTGGCATTTGCCTGACATCCCAGCACTTGGGAAGCGGAGGCAGGAGGATTGCAGCGATTTCAAGGTTGCCCTGAACTATGTAGAACCACGCCTGCAATATCTAAACAGTCCCAGCATCATTGCCTTTCTGATGTCTCCTGGGTCCATGCTTTACCCCTTGATTTTAATGCATCTGTTTTATGTCTGTGATGAAGATTTATCGTGGGTTTATCTATATTTTGTGACTGCAGGAAAACTGAGTTCTTCATGAGCAAATACTGTACCTTAGCCCTGTACAGCCGTTCTGAGCAGATCTTTGGCAAGAAATGTATGTTTCAGGAATGTTCTCAGAAGTAAATAAACAAATAAAGGAAGAAAGGATGAAAGGAAGGAAGTAAAGAAGGAAGGAAGAAAGGAAAGAGAGAAAGAAGGAAGGGAAGAAGGAAGGAAGGAAGAAAAGAAGGAAGGAAAGAGAGAAAAATCCCAAACTTAAGCACTTAATGAACAACTGATTTCACCACTGAAAAATTCCATTACAATCACACAAGTTTAGCTATTAAAGTGCTGGCCATGGGTCTTAGCCTTTGACACATGTTGACATTTCCTCTGGTGTGGCAGCCCTCTTTCTGTTCTCATTGTGCAGGTAGTGGGCATGAGACTTGGAGAAATGAAGCCACTCCCTGATGTCACACACCAGTGAGGGAGTTAAGTGTAGATGAATCACCAAATATGGTGGTGCACGCTTTGAACCCCAGACACCCAAAGGCTGAGGCAGGAGGATGTCAAGGTTGAGATCAGCCTTAATTCCCTGATTCAGCAACCAGAACCTGAATAGACCACAGTCGGGGGTTAGGATTACAGGGAGGAGGATCACGTCCGAATGTCCGAGTGCTCATCCCCAACCATCTCCACCTTCTCCATCTCCCAGTGTTTCCACGCCTGATCACATGACTCCTAGCACAGCGTTTTCCCATGAGCACTTGCTGGTGTCTGTAAAGCTACTTCTCCCTGTGTTTACCTGCACACTACCCGTCCTTCAGATTTCAAGTTCTATATGGCTTTCCCAGGAAAAGCTTTGGTGGCCTCATTGAGGAGCCCATCCTGGGTGTCACAAGCACCCATAAATATTTGCTGATTGATAAATGGGTGCTCAAGGAAGTGATCAGAGAGAAAAGGGTATAGGAGGCTAAGGCAATAAGGGGAGGCATCCTGGGTTTTATGTTAGTCCGAGGCCTGGACAAACAAGCCGGGGAACTCTTGACACCTGCCTCATGCTCATCCTACATCCAGATGCACTGTTGCTGCTTGATGAAACTTGGAGAGCAACTTGGCATCTCAGAACAGCACCTGAGTGTAGTCAAGGGGTCATATGACCCAGTACCCAGCTATATCTTAAGAAGAAATGAGGTTCAGAAAGGAAAAAGAACCTCAGTCAGATCCTTTACTCAAATAGACGCCAGCTGTCTCAGGACAGGTCTCTGTGGCCAGTACCTGCAAGATCTGCATCAGGTAGACGGTGCCATGGGGGTCTCGGTGAACACCAGTCCTCATGAAGGGGTGGGGAGAGGAGAAAGCAGGAGGATGGGGGCAGCTCAGAGGTCAGAGAGGTACCTTGTTTGAGGTCTAAGCATTTCTTGCCACAGCTGAACATGCAGCATCTCTTCTTGTTGGGACAGTGTCTGTGCCTTGTGCATTCATTTCTTTCTTCAATTTCGCACTTTATTCTGACTCTGGGGCATGTTTCTGTAGAAGAAGGAGATGTGGTCCCTTGAGGAGTTGAAGGAGATATTGTTCTTCCTTCCTGGGTCCAGGGTACCATTGCAGAGTGAGGAAGCTTGTTGGCCCCTCACCTGTCACTAGGAGAAGCAACCCTCAGGGGCTCAGGTTTTCACAGCAATGGCCCTATTGTCCCCTGCAGCGACTCAGCACCTAATCCCCAGAACCTTCTCCAGCCCTCTCTCTACCCCTACAAGATTCCCCAGAGAGGGACCTGCTCCTTTGGGACTGTTCTGATCATTTGGTTTTGGCCTTCGTTGGCCCCTGTAGCTCAGTGTTTGCCTAGATTGTCATCCTGAAGGCTAATGGAACAAAGTTTGTAAAGCCTTGGTCAAGATGCCTGGGCTAAAAGAACAGTGATGAATCCTGATAAAGGACTTGCAGTGATTAATATTGACAAAGTGTCCCATGGAGCGAGCAGAGGCGTCCAGAGTATGCGAGGCTCTGTGGACTTGTGCAGGTCACACAGCTCTCAAGGAGTGGACCCGGAATTTGCTCCTGTCACACCGCCTCCTGATCTCTCACTTCCCCCACGACCTTCAAGTGCTCAATGTGTTTTGGCTGGTAAGGAGGAAATCTCCCTGCTTCACCATCTGAAGGGACCCTGGAGGCTGTTCTTCAGCACACAGGTAAGGTCCTGTGAATACAGGAAAGCTTTGGGGAGCTGCAGTGGGCAGGCGAGGCAGCTGCTGGCGTGCTGCTAGGGAGAGGCTCATCCTAAGTGGAGATCCTTTTGTCTACTTAATTCCCAATGTCCACTCAATGCACACCAGTCCTGAAGTGAATGAAGAATTCCTTATAAAGATAGGGA
>NC_022033.1:13931295-13938133 GCF_000317375.1 Microtus ochrogaster | reverse complement strand
CTTCCTTCCTTCCTTTCTTTCTTTCTTCCTCTCTCTCTCTCTCTCTCTCTCTCTCTCTCTCTCTCTTTCTTTTCTTTTCTTTTGGTTTTTAGAGACAGGCTTTCTCTATAGCTTTTGGAGCCTTGAAGCCTGTCCTGGAACTAGCTCTTGTAGAGCAGGCTGGCCTCGAACTCACAGAGATCTGCCTGCCTCTGCCTCCTGCGTGCTGTGATTAATGACGTATGCCACCACCGCATAGCAATGCTTTCTTTCTTTTGCCTCCTTTCCCTCATCCTTCCTTTTTCCTCCAAATACTCCTCTCTCCACCCCTCTCTCTTTTGAGACAAGATCCCATCTATCCCAGGCTGGTCTCAAACTTGGAATGGAGTAGATGTTTTCTGCTCCTTCTGCATCCACCTCCCCAGTGCTGGGATTACAGACCTGCCTCACCTCCCCCGGTTTACATGGGACTGGGCTGGGGCTGGGGCTTCAGGCATGCTAGGCCAGCATTAGATCAATCAAGCTGCATCCTTCCTTGGCTGCATCTTGTCTCCCTCTTTGGCCTAATTATGTGGTTTTGCCCTGTGTGTCCTTTTTCTCCTTTTCAACGACTTTGCCCGAGTCTCTGTTTCCTTACCCTTCAGCTCCCTTTGGTTTTTCTCTCTCCTGTCTTTGGCCTACTTGTCTTCTTTTGCCACCATCCAAGAGTAAAGATTGTTAGGTGGGCACAAACCTAAGGTCCCTGGTGAACATCTGGACAGGTGATGGCGTCTTGAAGGCAGGAAAGTCGTGGCTCTGAGGGTCTGTGCCCCAAGAGCAGGTTAGCAGAGGCCACAGGAAGCAATGGCTCAAAGTCAACTGCCAAGAGGCTCTCTGATAGTTCTGGAATATTCCCTCAACTCAAGTCTTGGAGCATTAGTGAGGGAGTGGGCTCAGTGTGGACACACGTGAGCAGTGTAAGGGGAGACTGAGGCAGGGATGCTGGCTGCAGCCAGCTACTCTTGACTCATTTAGGGCTCCATCTGCTGCTGCAAGAGCCGTTTCCATGGCCTGCATCTCAAAAACCTGTGGCCGAATACCTCCGGAAAATAATCAACCCTTTCCAGATATGGAATCTGTCTTCTCTCATTATTCCATCCACATGAATGTGGCCCATATCTACTGGCTCCAACGTATTTTTATCACTTTAGCTATGAATCTCGTCCCATGAGCAATCACTCTCTAGCCTCCGATCCCCTCCAGCCCCTCAGACTGTTTCCTGCTGTGTCTTTCTTTGCCCATGGTGGTTTTCAGTCCAGGGCCTCACACCAACAAATGCCCTACTGAGCTACATTCCTAATCTAGCCCTTTTACACCCCCCCCCCTTTTTTTTTAGAATTGACACAGACTTTTACTAACTTGCCTAGGCAGGCCTTGAACCTGTAATCCTCCTGCCTCTGCTTCCTGAGTATCTGTGAATACAGGCCTGAACCACTATGCCCAACTCCTAGATATTTCATGTAAATGGAATTACACAGTTGTGTGTGTGTGTGTGTGTGTGTGTGTGTGTGTGTGTGTGTGTGTAGTGAGGTTTTCATGGCCTATGTGTAGTGGCCATAGGACAATCTCTGATGTGGGATTTCCTCTTCTACCTTGTTTAAGGCAAGGTATCCTTGTTGCCCAGCCCCAGCCCCCACTCTGCATATCCTCCAGGTCAGCTGATCCACAAGCTTCTGTGGTTCTTCTGACTTCTGTGCCCATCTCAATGAAAGAACACTGTAATTACAGGTATGTGCTGCCCTGCCTGGCTTTATATGGGTTCTGGGGATTTGAACTCAGGAACTCACGCCTGTGTGGCACATTCTAAGCCACGCCTCCAGCCACCAGTGTACGCCCATCCACAGCAGAACACTGTGTTAGTTGCCCATTCTTGTGGTTGAATTGCATCCTGTCGTATGCCAAAGTTTCACTCTACTTTCTGACCCGCAATTTTTTTTTGGATCCCTTGGAGCCTACTCAGCTTGAATGTGGAACATTCTGGAATGTGGATGAGGGGTTGAATACCTCAGGCATCCAGGGACAATGGGGGAACACTGGACTGGTATCAGCGTCCCTGTTACAGGAGATAGATGAGGAAAATTTGGAGGCATGTTTTCTTAGTTCACATGACTCTCTAAAATAAACCTAGTGGGAGTGTGTTACAATACCCAGCAGCAACCAACTTAAAATATGGCAATTTTTAAAAAATTAGATGGAAAAAAGTGTGCGCCGGCCGGAACATGTTTGCTGTGGCAGGCTGTTGGCTGGGAGCCAAGTATGTTGGGGTGCGGCAGCAACAGTTCCTGCTGCAGCGTACACCCCTCTCCCTGCCAATCACCTGCCACAGTCTCCATCTGGTGTTTCTTGGGGGAATTTCCCAAAGATGTCCCTTAACCCCTTCCCTTGTCTTAGAGTCATTGCCCACAGGCCTTAGAACAGAGGAGAAAAACAACAAAACAAAACAAAACAAGATCCCTGGGCTCCCCAGTTTTTAAGGACGTGGTGTCCACAAGCCCTTGAGTGATGTCACCAGAAGCTTTCCCATTTCCTCATTCTCCACACTGAAGATGCGTGCATTGCCCAGTCACAGAGGCACAGGGTGAAGCCAATACTTTACTGAATAAAGTTGAAGGCTACACGGATGTAAACAGGGAGTTTACGTGCCGTGCAGGTAGAGCTGAGCAGTCGAGCAGTCGAGGCAGCGTTAGTGGGGGTACCTTAAGGGGGGGTATTATAATTAGGGACTGGAGATGGGGGAGGGGAGGCATCCTGGGGTTCAATGCTGGGAGGACCTAATGCCTTGGAGTGCCTGGAGCAGTCACCAGAAACCACTCTGGAGGAGACAGCAGGTATACAGAGCTCGGAACAGAAGTCAAATCCTGATGGTTTTCACAGCATGTCCTTTCTTCAGGGGGAAGAGCCTGTTGAGAACACAGATACAAGATATAGCTGAGAATCTTGGGCTCAGTTTACCTCTGGAGCCTGAGTTATGTTTCTACATCTTTCCATGGGAGGGGGTTCAAAGTGGGGTTTGTCGATGGCAGTTGAAAGTGAGCCAAGTGCAAACATCTAGGGGTGAAAATATAATGAAACTTATTATTTTGTGTGCAAACTCCAAAGCATATTAAAACCAGTCAGTTTGTTCTTTCAAGGAAAAATGGACAGAACTGGATTGCTGGCAAAATGGGGTGAAGAAGTTGCTGGCCTGGGATGGCTCCCTGGCCAGCGTGCCCAGGTGGGGCTGGACACGGATCATTTTGCAGTTGGTCTTTAGGACCCTTCTATGTCCCCTTCCACCCCCCTAAATCCCTTTTTGTTTGCTAACTCCCCCATACCTTCCCACCTCCAGTTTCCAGAGGGCCACAGTACCGTCCTGTCTTCCCCACAACCCTCCCCAGCTCCTGAGCAGACCTAATTCTGCCAGGTCTGAGAAGGACCTAGCTGCTTTAGACAGGCCAACCCACACCTCCCAGATGGCCCTGGCGGGGATATTAGATGGCGCCTCCACGACTCACTTGTTTTTTGGCAGACGTTCTGGCATAGGCTTTGGGATTGGAAGTTGTTGTTGTTCCCCTGGCAACCACCGTAGATGAAGAGCTGGCACGTGCTGTTTTCTTTATTGTAAAACCAGCGAGGGAAATAAGCCAAACAGTAGCCAGAGTCCTTCGGCAGGCTGCATATATCTGCAGAGAGAGCCCAGGGTTGTGAACTCAAGAGTGTGCGACCCAAAACAGAACAAAATGCCATTCCTTTCCCCGAGAGATTCCTCTTCCTCTCACACTCGAGGGCTTTAGCACCACAAACACACTGCACCTGCTTGCTGGGAGACACGATGGTGAGTATCTACATCCCCAGAGGTCGGATCTTTGTGGGTGCTTATGGTTTGAACATGAAATATCTTCCCACAGGCTTACATTTTGAACACTTGTCCTTTGGGGGGATGATAATTTGTGGGGGCATGCTGTGGGACCTGTTTGGAGGTGGAGCCTGGCTGGAGGAAGTAGGTCACTAAGGGAGGGCTTTTCAAGGTAGTAGCCTAGGCCCAGTTCCTAAGCCCGATCCTAAGCCTAGCCCCCCTTCTCCACCACGTGCTTCCGACACCACGAACTTCACCATGCTGTTTCCATGGTGACGTACAGAGGCCCTTTAAAGTCATGAGCCAAAAAAAAAAAAAAAAAAAAAAAACCTTTCATACATTAGTTGTTTCTGTTGGGTGTTTTGTCACAGCATGGTGAAAGAATTACCACACAGGTGACACCCTCCCTGCCCTAGTTTTGGGGATACTAAGAATGGACTGGAGACCTCACGCATGCTAGGCAAGTGCTCTATCATAGAACTGTATCTTCGGCCTGGAGACTCAATCAGTTGAGGTGGTTGCATATTGGAGCACGGAAGGAGTGAGTCTGGACAGAGATGCACACAGGGAGGATACTGTGTGGACTTGAAAGTGGAGATCAGATTGATGTATCTACAAGGGATACCAAAGATTGCCAGCAAGCCACCGGATATTAATAGGGAGATGTGTGATTAAGTTCTCACGAGCCAGGGAGATGTTGGCCCTTGCTATGTAAGCCAGAGGACCTGAGTTCAATCCCACAGCCCATGAAAAAGTGGAAGGAGAGAAAAGACTCCACGAAATGTTTTTCTGACCTCTTGGGACATCACTGTCACCTAACCTCTTCCTTTGAGCCTACAGGACTGTCAGAAAACACATTACTATTGCAGAAGCCAGCAGGCTGGGGCACATTGTTGCAGAGGCACTAGCAAGCTAATGCAGGAGGCTCCAGCTGAGCCACAAGCTCCATGACCATATGGACCACAGCAACTGCTTTCTCCTCCTCTGTCCTCCTGACAGTTTCCCTCTCTGCCAGGCTCTTCAAGCCCAGGTCTCCACATAGTCTACTGAGGCAGCCTCCGATGCATCCTCCCGCCTTCCTCTCTGGCTCAATCCATCAATCTACCATGTAGATCACCAGGGAGGAGGAGCGAATGGATTTGAAAACAAGCTGATCATGTTACGCCACGTGTTAACACCTCGGCTTCATGACAAGATTCTTCTGTCACTCACAAGGTCCTTCGTCTTCTGGCTCCTGTGCCTGGCTCTGGCCTCTTCTGCCGAGGGATCCCTTTGAGCCCCATACTAAGGCGATTTTCAAGTCAGCACACAACGCTACACCACACGGCAATACCACTGCACAACCATACGCACCATTGCTGTTAGCAGAATGCTTATTCTTCCTTCGAAAGTCTTTATCAAAAATCAGTTCCTCTGTGATGACTCTCAACTCCATGCCGTATCCCACAGCACGGCAGCTGCCTGAATCAAGCCTGCATTTCCCTATCTTGGTTTTGAAGCTTGTGTGTTCGTTTATCATTCTTCAAAATGTCTCCAGTCTTGTTCCTGGGATTGTGAATTTCCAGTGCTCAGGGATTATGTCTGATTTCATTTGCAGGTTCTGATGCCCAGTAGGTGGGCTGGCATGGTACAGAGCTTTATGAAGCGTTAGAGGGGAAGTAAGGCAGACCCTGACCGGAACTGAGTAAATTATTAATTATTCCTGAGCACCTACCATTTGCTGGATGCTTTCAGAGAGAAAGAAGACACGTGATCACTCCTGTTTAGTTCTCAAACCAGAAAGACAAACGTGATCACTCCTGTTGAGTTCTCAAGCCAGAAAGACGAACCGTTTAAACTAACGGGCCTCAGCTGGCTCTCTCCTGTGCCTGGCATTGCTCTGAGAACTCCAAGGGAGCTGAAGAGCCATTAGCATGAGCCCTTTCACCATGTAAAGAAATGGAGGCACACAGAAAAAAAAAAAAGCATTAATTTGTTCAAGATTTTTAAAAAGACACTAAAAACTGGATCTGAGATCTGAGACCTGAATTTAGGAAGTCTGGAGTCAGATCCTGACATGTCACCTTGTCTGCCTGCTCCTCGGTACTTTCCAAATGCCACCCTCTCTTTCCTTCACTGAGCTGTCTCTGGTTGACCCCATCACTTCCCTTTTCTAGGAAGTTCTCCAGTCACCCTCCCACGCTCTGGAGGGTCACACATATTGGTCACCTCATTGCTCGCTTTTTCTTCATCTTCCAGTCCTGGTTTTTAGGAATAAGATGATCTTCGAGCCTGTGGTTCTTAGGATTAAGATGAGAGTCTTTCTTCAGACCCATCAGACCGGGACCGTATGATCCGAACACACAGAGGGCCTTTCCAAGTGACTAGGGTCATGCTCGCTCTGCCTCCCTGGGAGCTCCCACCGAGGTCTTTGCAAGTCATTCCCTGGTGAGCCTTGTCAGCCTCACTTTTACTGCTACCCTTTATTTGAACTCAGCTCCGAGTCTGGTTACCTTGAGGCTTTTCGTAGTACCCCTGACCACACTGAACAAGTCAGGTGCTATTACAGGCACTGTGGTCTGAGTATGATTTATGTGTGTCCCCCTCAAGGCTCATGATTTGGAGTCTTGGTCCACAGGGTTGTGGTACCTCTGAGAGGTGAAATCTCTTGGAAGACTCCCAGATTAACTGGAACATGTCCTCCAAAATGATTGTAGAACCCTAAGCCCCTCTTGGTTTCCGTTGATTGTGTGACCTTTCCCTCCCATTATCTCCTATGAGGTCTATGCTACTCCCTGCCATGATGTGTGGTCCCAGCCTCAAAAACTGACTTAAATAAACCCCTTTTCTTCATAATTAGCCTGTCTCATATATTTATTAACACAAAATGAACCTAAAAAGTGGGCATCTGAAACACCCCGTAACTATTTCTAAAGAAATGAAGAATCTCGCCGGGCGATGGTGGCGCACGCCTTTAATCCCAGCACTCGGGAGGCAGAGGCAGGC
>NC_022033.1:13921440-13930740 GCF_000317375.1 Microtus ochrogaster | reverse complement strand
AAGGAAAGAAAGAAAGAATAGTTCGATTCAATCCCATCCATGCACCCACCATTTATTTGGGGAAAACCGAGGCTCTCACATCACCTGCTGGGATAAGAACATCACTGCCACACACCACGTAACGAATCTAAATCGCAAGACTCTAAACCCATCAGCCTTACCTAAATACCACCCCTCAGTGAGCCGTGGCAATGGCAGCCCAGGTGGGCAGGAGAGGAGCCGTGGTGTTACCTTGTTGGGGGTCTAAACATTTCTTTCCGCAGTTGAAGAGACAGCACTTCTCTTTCCTCTGGCAATCCCTGTCCCTGGAGCAGAGGTCCCTTTCTTTGAGTTCACAGTGCTCTCGGAATCGGGGGCATCTCCCTAGAGAGGAGACAGTCTTTCAGTTTGCGGGGTTCAGGGAAGCGTATGTTCAAGTTCGTTCATCCTGCAGTTATCCTTTCCCTCACTCGTGTTTCCCACACTACACCCCGAACCTCTTCAAACACCCCCCACTCTCTCTCTTCTTCCCTCCATCCTTGGTCCACCCCAAGCCGCGGAAGCAGACATTTTCAACCACTGGTGACATTTAGACTGGATAATCACCTGCTGGCCATGGGAACTGTGTTGTGCTTTGTAGGGCCTTTAGCAACAACCTTGACCCGAACTGACTCAAGACGCTGGGAAGGCCTCTCTGGGAGCCAAATCCCCTTGCCTAGAGCACTACTTTAGGCTGTTCTAGCTAGTCAGTCTTGCTGTGGCCTTGTTTGTGAGTTCCTCTGGAGGGCGACGATGTACAGCGATTCCTCCGCAGCCACGGCTGGGTTTTGGAATTCTAACTCTACCGGGATGAATGTGTGTGGGAGAATAAACATGATCATAAATACACTGCATAAAATTATCAATGGATTTACAAAAATGTTATCTTAGAAAAATATTTGGTAAGTTGAATGCTGGTAGCCGTGTAATCCTGGGCAAATTATTTAAATCCTATGCCTTCTAGTTTCCTCATCTTTAAGGAGGGGAGTGGGACAAAGAGCTACGTGCAACTGAGGGATGCTGAAAGCAGGAGAAATCGTCCTTCCCGGAGAAGAGCCCCCTAATTGCTTATCCAATACCAGTGTTCAGCCCTGAAATCACATATATACAAGAAACACTAAACAGACCCAGCACTGTGTATTTATTTATTTAGACACATGCACAGAAACACATACACACACCATAAACACCACACACAGTGATATACATATTACAACAGAGATTAAAGAAAAAGAGACCATTATTTTGAAAGGCTGTGTGTCGGGGGAGGGTACATGAGAGAAAATGGAGGGAGGAGAAGGAAGAGGGAAAATGATACTGTGTTTTAATGTTTAAAAATTATATTTTTTTTAAATTAGAAGAATAAAATAGGGATGCTGCAAGGACTTACCCTCACGGAGCTGTGATGAGGATTAGTGAGATAGCAAATACAACAACTACTACATAATGACGGCAGAGCAGCTACCAGGCAAGAAGCTGCACTCTCCGCCCCATGTCTTTGTCACAAAGCTTAGGGCCAAAATTCTCTTAAAATGAAGAAATTAAGTTTCAGAGAGCCTACACGAAATTCAAATATTTTTCTCAAGATCTCCTAGCTACCAGCAGTCAACCCACCAATTTCTGACCCTAGAGTTCCCGACAAAGGGACTTGAGAGCTGAGGGCTCTTCCCATATATGCTGGATCCATGATTCTTCTCCCCAAAGGCCCTTCAAGGAGTGTTTTCCCAGACCCTTGTCCCTGGAGTAACACAAAGGACATCACACGGAAGAGACCTTGTAAGTGTCTCCCTCCTCTCCCATGTCACGTCCAGGGAGAAGATGCAGAAAGGCAATGGGAACCTGAGGAACTGATCCTGATCTTCCCTTTCTCCCAGACAACAGCAGAACACTGGTACTTACTGGGAAAGAGCAAGTCAGTCAGGCCAAGTCCCTGGATGTTTGCAAACAGGCCAAGCAGCACGAGGATGCTCAGAAATCCAGAAAACTTCATTCTGGGGAGGGACTGGCCGGGCTGTTGGTTCTAGACCATGGAATTGTCTGGCTTCCTTAGCCCAGCTGACTCTCTAAGAGTCTACCTCAGCTGTAAGGCTGGAGCACAGCCAGTCACCTATTATCTTGCTGGGAACACCAAGTTCTTGAGATCATAAGTAGAGCTAATGACATTCACAGCCCACATCGATGGAGAAAGCCCACATCTTCCAGTGCCCTTGCTGCTTGGACTACATAGGGCTAGCCTTCTGGCCAGCCAGAGTAGTGAGCAAAGTGTACCCTACACCTCCTATGCTACATTAAGAGGACATGCCACCCTTAGGTCTTCATCTTGATGACTCAAAGTTATGTGGATCGCCCTCTTTCCCATTCGTTTGCTCCTCTCTAAAGCATCCATCCAATGAACACACCCTTCCATTTGTCTCTGACAGTGTCCCTATTGTCTTGGTATCTCTTCATGTTAGTATCTAATGTTTACTCCTGTGGCAAACCCATAGTCTCTGTGTTCCCCACTCCTTCTCCTAAGGTCAGAGAGTAGGGAATTGGGGGTGGGAATCAGGCTGATATCAGAGTCTTTTGATAGTGTTTGCCACAGTGTTGTTGAATGTTACAGACCACAGGGAGCCTCCACCACATGACCCAGTCTCTGCTGCCTGTGGAGACACTGAAATGAAGACACAGATCTGAGAGACAGCAGCTGAATCAAGGTCAACAACACTGCAGAGCTGCTGGATTCTAACTGTGCTGTCAGGAGAAGAAGGGTGCAAACCTGAGCCGCCCCCTCATAAGGCATGCATGCATAGTACCAGCCGCTTCCTCATGAGGCATGCATCCATAGTACCAGCCTCCCCCTCATAAGGCATGCATCCATGGTACCAGCCACACCCCTCATAAAGGCAGGCATCCATGGTACCAGCCACCCCCCTCATAAGGCATGCATGCATAGTACCAGCCGCTTCCTCATGAGGCATGCATGCATAGTACCAGCCGCTTCCTCATGAGGCATGCATCCATAGTACCAGCCTCCCCCTCATAAGCCAGGCATCCATGGTACCAGCCACCCCCCTCATAAAGGCAGGCATCCCTAGTACCAGCCACTCAACTCTGGCTGGAAAGGAAAGAGACACCGCGAAGGGCAGTGTTAACAATAAGGATTCTGTTTTCTTTGGCTGGGTTGTCGACATATTGTGTAGGTCATTGTCCTTAACTTGTTTCACATGACAGACAGCAGCCACATAGAGTCCACAGTCTCATCATTAAATAATAATATGATCATAAAATTCGGGATCACAGCAGAACCCCCATGGTAATCCCATCTCAGCAACTTCATAATGTCACCTAAGGATGATCCTGTAAAAATGCTGAAGAATAGATTTATTTTTGGTGCTGGGTGTCAAATCCAGGTCTGCACCGACTAGGAAACACTCCCCCATTGACCTAGTTCTCCAGTCTGGGAAACAGAATTTCCACTAAACAACCAAGATGTCTTAAGTCAGCCTGACCTTCTTGTACTTCAGGATTCTCTCAAACTCACCTTTTTCTTGTTCCTAGGCAGGAAGGCCCCGAGGTATTTAATTTTGTAGACAGGGTTGAGGTAGCCCAGAGAAGGGAAGATCCTGACAGATGTCATCCAATGAGTGACTGTGAGCGACAGAATTCCAGGGCCCACGTGTGTCTCCACCGGAGGCCACTAGGGAATCTTCTCATGGTGATGTGACTCTAATACTTCGTCGACTTGAAGGTAACGGCTAGAATACTAACCCATAGGGGACAAAAGTGGTGCATGCCATGGAGACAGGCTGAAGAACCACAGCCAACAAACTTCCCAGTGTCCCCAGGACCCCCAGCTAAGTCTGCCTTCTTCCTTAAACTCTCCTGGGAAAAATTATATGTGTTATTCTACCACATTCTGTCTGATCTGTCTGAGTTGTATGTTAACACATATAAGTGTTACATTCCAAGCAGGTGACTTGGAATTTCTGTCTCTGGGGCCTAGGTTGGGATTCCTTCTAACTTAATTCATGGAACACGTTGGTCAGGACACACCTGGGTCCTTGCCTTTCGTTCCTTCTTCTACTCTCACTGAAGGCCATGGCCTTCATATACCTCTGTTCTAGGACACATCTTCTGCTCAGAAAGAGTGATCCAGGGAGGACCAAGACACACTGACCCGTATCCAACAACTCATGCTCCTTCATCAGACCAGGACTTGGCATGGATGCTTCCCTCCCTGTGTTGTTCCTAGTGCATCAAACTGAATTGTTAACGTGCACATCTGTTCTCCCAAATAGGCTCTGAGATCCAGCAAACAGGTCAATGTCTAGCCACCGGTCCTTAACACATGAGGATGTTCGGAACAAACTCTCAGTACATTTCCCTGTTTGAGCAAGACAGACAGGGCAACCGGAAGGCATTTAAGCAGACGCACAGGTGGGTGGTGTTGATAGAGGGATAGATGGGAGGATTTGGATGAGTAGAAAAGGAGGAAAGGAACTTGGGGGTATCTGGATGCATGAGTGCACGGATTGCGGATGGTTGGATGGATGGAAAGCTGGGTGGAGAAGGTTAAACAGAATACAAGGTTGGTCAGCTTTTTGTTGCTGTGGCAAAATATTCAGCATACTCAACTAAGAGGAGGGAAACCTGCGATTGTGAGATGACTCAGGGTATAAAAGTCCCTGCTGCTAGACCCGATGACCTGAAGTTGAACCCCAGGACCCACATGGTAGAAAGAAAGAACTGACTCCTGAATATTGTCCTCTGGGCTCCACATGTATCTGTGGGATGTATGCACACACACACACACACACACACGCACACACACACATGCACACACACGTGCACACACACACAGAAATAAGGTATTTGTATTTTTTAAAAAGCACATTCTTTTTAAAATTTATTTATTTATTATGTATACAATATTCTGTCTGTGTGTATGCCTGCAGGCTAGAAGAGGGCACCAGATCTCATTACAGATGGTTGTGAGCCACCATGTGGTTGCTGGGAATTGAACTCAAGACCTTGGGAAGAGCAGGCAATGTTCTCAACCACTGAGCCATCTCTCCAGCCCCTAAAAAACACATTCTTAATAAGATATTTGTAATTTAAAAAAAAGGGAAATTTTGTGTGACTGTTTCAGTCCATAGTTGGTTGGACTCATTGGTCTGGGTCTGTCTGGAAGCAGACCATGGAGGTGGGGAGCACGTGGTGGAGCTAAGAAAGCTGCCCACTTCCTTTTCATGGCAACCGGGAAGCAGGAAGAAAGGGACAACAGCATCAGTATGTCCCTGAAGGACATAAGATTTAAATTCAATAGACTTATTCCTCTAACTAAACCCCATCTCCTTAGGCTTCCCAATAGAGTCAAGTGACCAAGGCTTCATTCAGCATGCTAGCTTTCGGGGGACATTTAAGATCCAACACATAGTAGTTAGCAGTGGGATGGGCGGGGCTACAGATGGCCGGAGTCTGAATGGAAGGTTGGCTAGTGGGTTGATGAGAGGATTGGGTATGGCTGGATGCAGAAGTGATGGATAACCAAGTTGGCAGATGAGAGCAGAGAGGGGAGGCGAACCTGGATAGAGAGACTGGCCACGTGAGTAAGAGGATTGAGTGTTTAGTGGGCAGGTGAGTCAGAACATTAGCCAAAGCTGAAGATGAGCTGCACTGTGCGCTACACAGTGAGCGGCTGGGAGAGTCAGAACACCTGGAAGACGCGGGGCCTCACGTTCCTGTCTCCTGCTGCCCACCCTGTAGCTGTGGAGACAGTCAGGTATGGCTGGTTGTTTCATTACTCTTTACACTTGGCGGGGCCTGTCACCCCGTTCCCAAATAAACACACATGGAGGCTTATTTTTACTTAGGAAAGCCAGGCCTTAGCTTGGCTTAATGCTAGCCAGCTTTCTTAAGCTTAAATTCTCCCATTTGCCTTTTGCCTCTGGGCTTTTTCCTATTCTTACTTCTGTGTTTCTTTCACTCTTACTCTGTGGCCGGCTGGGTGACTGGCAGCTGGCTCCTAGCATTCCCCTCTCCTTTTCTCTTGCTTCTCTTCCTCCTTGCAGACTTCTCCTATTTATTCTCTCTGCCTGCCAGCCCTGCCTTTCCTTTCTCCTGTTTTACTTTGGGCCGTTCAGCTCTTTATTAGGACAGCCAGATATTTTAGGCAGGCAAAGAAACACAGCTTCACAGAGTTAAACAAATGTGACATAAAGGAATGCAATACATCTTTGCCATTAAAGAAATATTCCCAGCATAAAAAAAAAATACAACACATCCTAAAACAATATTCTACGGCACGAGGAATCTGTGTAACTGCGGATCAGGCACTGCCATGTGTGTCTAGCTCAAGCCCAGACCCTGGGAACCCGTGAGTTGGAGAAGTCCCAGGGTCACTGGGGCAGGAACACTATGCATGGCAGAGACAAAGCCAGTGATTCCAGTGATAGTCAGAGGAGCAGCAAGTGAAGTGTCACCAAGTGTGTGGGTGACTGTCTGCGCCCTGTTCCAAAGGTGACTCAAAGATGAAAGGGTCTCTCTTGTCCATTAGGGGAATAATTCTTCCTGGTTGCTGTCCGGGCCGAGAGTGGATAGCTGAAGTAGGAAAAAAAAAAAAAAAAGAAGGAATTCAGTCTTTTAAGCAAATTTTCTCTCTCTCTCTCTCCCTTAGTCTCTCTCTCCCTTCTCCTCCCCATTCTCGCTCTATTTTTGCTTGTTTTATGTTTTGAGACAAGACCTCACTATATAACTCCAGTTGGCCTGGATCTTGTCATGTAGACCAGGCTATCCCAGAACTCCCAGAGATCCATCCGCCTGCCTCTGGCTCCTGAGTGCTTGGATTAAAGGCGTGCACCACCACACCCTGCTGAAGTAACATTTCTTGCATTAGTTACGTTAGTGTTGGGACAAATGCCTGACAGAAACCCCAGAGTGGAGAGGCTTGTGCTGGCTCCCTGTTCAGAGTCTTTCGTTCCATCGGAGCATGGCAGAAGGGGTCAGTCTGTGACGGCCAGAGAGGGTAACAGAGACTGTTCACTGGGCAGGCCAGGAAGCAGAGATCAAGGCTAGAACCAAAAGCTGGGCTATGCCCCACCCCCAAAAACCACTTCCACTGTGTCTCAAAGCAGCGCCACCCAGTGCGGAACAAGTATTCAAGACAGGCCTTCGGCCAGTACTGACTAGTTTACGTCAACTTGCTGTTTCTAGAGTCACTTGGGAAGAGGGTCTCTCACTGAGAAAATGCCTCCTCAAGGACGGCCTGTAGGCAAGCCTATAGTGCATTTTCTTCACTAGTGGTTGATTGGGGAGGGTCCAGCCCGCTGTAGGTGATGCCACACCCTGGCAGCTTTTCCTAGAGCAAGCTGTGGAAAGCAACCCAGTAGCCACACTCCTCCATGGCCACTGCTTCAGCTCCTGCCTCCAGGTTCCTTCACTGAGTTCCTGTCCTGACTTCTCTTTGATAATGGACTGTGATGTGGAACTGTAATAGACTTGCTTTTGGTCATGCTGTTTTTTTTATCCTGGCAGAGGACACAGACTAAGACAGTTCTAATGATGATATCTGTAAATGAAGAGACGAGGGATAGCAGGTTTACGGCAGGTTTTCCTTGCCTCTGGATCCCACTTCTTTATGCTTGACTTCCAGACAGTGAGAAGGAAAGAGGAGACCATAGAAGAGTGTTTTAGACCCAAATTTCACGTGCTAAGTATTTTTCTGCCTTCCTTGGACCAAACCAAGGCCGGCTAGCTGCCAGATTCTACATACTACATGGGTACCTACAGGTTAGCAGAACCCAGGAAGGTTTCAGGGTCTTTATTTTCCATGGGTTTATTTTACATACAAGGGCATGGGTTAGATTTTAAGACATGGCATTGGAGAGATAGAGAGATAATTAGATAGAGATAGATAGATGATAGATAGATAGATAGATAGATAGATAGATAGATAGATAGATAGATAAATGATAGACAGATAACTTCTTTGTATAGGAACTTCAAAAAAAGAGAAAACTGTGAAACGTTCCTATTTTTGTTTTCTATTTTTGGTTACATTTAGGTATTTATGTGTTTCATTTATTTATTTTTTTTACTGTGCATGTGTGTCCCGTTGTGTGTGTGTGGTGGGGTGGTCAGAGATCAATTCCCAGAAGCTGATTCTCTCTTCCATCACATGGATGTCAGGGATCAGTCTCAGGTCATCCTGGCAGCAGGCACCCTTACCCACTGAGCTGTCTTTCCCCAGCCTGGTCTCTGTTTTGTTTTGCTTTGAAACAAGGTCTCCCTGGATTCCCAGTCTTCCTAGGTAGCCTGGAACTTGGAAGGCAGACCAGGCTGACTCAGCCTTGTATCAATCCTCCTGCCTCAGACTTCTGAGCATCAGGATGTGTGTGCCATAAAGCCCACCTGGAAGGTTCTTGTATGGATCTTTCTCTGCTCACTAGGATGTGGTCGTGTATTTCATGTATATGTGCCAGCATGCACAAATGTGTACAGGGACATGTGTGTACAGGTACATGAGTGTGCAGGTACATCTATGTGTGCTGGTGCTTGTGTACATGCGTGTACACATGGGGGGAGGCCAGGTGTAAAGTCTGGGTGTTGTTCCTCAGGTATCATCTGCCTTGGTTTTGACGCAGGGTCTCTCATTGACCTGAAGCTCAGTGATTAGGCCAACCAGTGATCCCCATAGATCCTTCTCTCTGTCTTCCCAGCTCTGGGATTATCAGTACATTCTTCCACACCCAAAAACTTTACATAGGTTCTGGGGATCAAGCTTAGGTCCTGATGCTTGCAGGGCAAGTTTGGTTCCCACCACACACAGCAGGTAGCTTGCAATCATGTGAGACTCCAGTCCCAGGGAATCTGACACCTCTGCTACATGCATGCACATGCACATGCACACACACACACGCATGCACACACACTCAAGCACACACACATGCACACTCTCACATATGCTCACACGTAAATAAAACTAAAATTAAATATATATTTAATTTTTAAATTCATTTTATATATTAACCACAGTTCTCCCTCCTTTTTCTCCTTCCCCCTACCTCCATCCACTCCTCAGAGAGGGTGGGGCTTCCATGGTGAGACAACAAAGCCTGGCATATCAAATTGAGGACAAAGATACCCCTCCCCAATCATGACTGAGCAAGGTATCTCACCACAGGGAATGGGTTCCAAAAAGCCAATTCCTTACCAGGGATAAATCCTGGTCCCACCGCCAGGGGCCCCACAAAAAGGCCAAGCCACACAATTGTTATCCACATTCAGAGGGTCTAGTTCCAT
>NC_022033.1:13919162-13921340 GCF_000317375.1 Microtus ochrogaster | reverse complement strand
TGTAATTAAATATATGTTGAAATCACACCAAGCCTATCAGTATTGTCATAACTGACAACACCGTTTGTAGTTGGACAAGACAGAAGTGGCAGCTTCATATTATGCTACTGATAATTCATGTTCTAGCAATGGCACTTTTCCCGCTTACTGTTCAGTGTTTGGCTTCCAAGCACTTCAGGCCACAGCGTGAGCAGCACTTCTCGTCCAGGGGACAGTCATTGTCCTTCAAGCACTTGGGCCTGTCGATCTTCGAGCACATCATGGGCTTACTTGGGCAGAAACCTGTTTTGACTTTGTGAAGTAAAACAAGACACTTGACTTGAAATACTTGGAAATAGTCTGACGTAAGTTTGGAAACCCGGGTAATGTTGTATTCTTTGTGTGCGTATGTGTGTGTGTCTGTGTGTGGACATAGGTGTGCTTGTCTTTGCAGGTGTGGGTGGAGGCCAGAGGTTGACATTATAATGTCTTTCCACAATCAACAAATTCTCTTTTTTCTTTAAATGAAGTCTCTCACTGAACCTGAAACTCTTCACGCAGTTCTATTGGCTGACCACTGAGCTTCTGGGATCCCCTGTCTCTGCCATTCAGCGTTGGGGTCACAACTTTGATGTGGGTTTGGGGGATCCACACTCAGGCCCTCATGTTTGCACAGGTCCCCTCAGTCCAGGTTTTATCCTAACTAAACCTCTTCTCTTTCCTCTACGGTTAACAAGAGGCAGTGTCAACCCTGAATAATGACTTGAAGATCAAGAAAGGCCTGTGCAGTTGTGTAAATGGATAGGACCTCCCCTCCCCGCACAATAAATAGAGTTGAGTTACACAGTCCCAGAGTGATAGTGGGGGAAGGAGTCTCAGAAGAACCCAGAACCCCTTATCTTATCAACAAAGGGGATTGAAGACTACAGTGCTCCAAGCCTTGCAGAAAGGCGGGACAGGTGAAGTCAGCCGAAGCCACCGGCTCCTACCATTCTGCTGTGCTGTGACTTAACCGCTCCTCAGGCTTAGAAGCCGGGGGCAGCATCTGCTTCAGAGGCGTTT
Source organism: Microtus ochrogaster (assembly GCF_000317375.1). NCBI lineage: Eukaryota > Metazoa > Chordata > Mammalia > Rodentia > Cricetidae > Microtus > Microtus ochrogaster. Next base: position 13,920,299 of record NC_022033.1, on the reverse strand, counting down.
ACACGCTTCCCCTCCCACAGAATACAGGTTTATAAGGGTAATGCACCCAATGGAGGTGTGTGTGTGTGTGTGTGTGTGTGTGTGTGTGCGCGCGCGCGTGCGCAGATACATGGTCACACCTGGCTCTGGACCATCAACTCACAGTCACTGAAGGACGAGGACTCAGAATAAATTTTTTGGGAGGAGGAAAAACAGAATAATTGCACTCATGAGAGGTTTGGAAGAACGGTACAAGGATCCAGAGGTCAAGAGGTTGACACAAGAGCCCTGCTGGGCTTTTTTTTTTTTTTCCTTTTCTTTCTTTTTAAGTCCCCTGAGATATCAAAGATCAGGGCAAGAGGAATCTGAAATCCGAGGGACTTCTCCAAGTCCCGGGCAGATGCTGGTGTAATACTCAGGAGGCCGAGGCAGGAAGATGGTTAAGTTTGAGCCTGGCTTGATTCTTTAGTGAGATCCAGGCCACCCCAGACTACGTCGAGTTTGTTCTCTGAGGAGCTCCCCTCCCCTGTTCCATGGGGTACCATGGCATTCATGCCTGTGCCCAGTAGACCCTGGGAGGCCGGCCACCAGCCCTTACCTAGCCAGGCCCTGGCACAAATGAAGCCACACCTGGACTCACAGCACTTCTCCTTCTCCAGGCAGTCCATGTCGTTCTTGCAGGGGGGCGGGCACTCCATCCTCATTTGGAAAGGGAAGAGTGGGCACTGTCCCTTCTTCACTGCAAGGAGAGGCAAGGTGAGCTTGACAGCACCCCAGCACCCCACTGACCTGCAGCAAGCTCCTCCTCCTCCTTGCAGGTCATACTTCCTATACCTTGCTTCAGCTTGCCCTGACCATCGCCAGTAGGCTGAGGAGGAACAAAAACATAGGGTGTTCCGTGCAATAGAATGGGCTTAGTGTCTGAGGCCCCCCACCACAAAGCCCCAGTCCTGCCACTCAGTGAGCTCAGGGTCTCTGAGAAAGAGAGGAAATGATGTGAAAATTGTCACAAAGCTGCCGTCTTCAGATTTGCGATGTAAACACCGTCACTTTTCCTCTGGTAGATGGAGTTCCTGCTGCAGTGGCTGTAAGGACATCTTCTCTCCTCCTTGTTGGGCTGTCAAGGGCTCCGGACGTTGTGAGAAAGATTCCCTTTGG
>NC_022033.1:13917719-13918817 GCF_000317375.1 Microtus ochrogaster | reverse complement strand
TGACAGACACTTGTGAGCTGCCATGTGGATGCTGGGAACTGAACCTGGGTTTTCTGGAAGAGCAGTCCGAGTTCTCAACCACTGAACCATCTCTCTAGCCCCCAGCCTTGAACTCTGAATCCTTCTTTCTCTACATTGTAAATGCTAGGGCTATAAGACACTATACCTGGCTCTGGCGCATGTATTTGACTCACAAAGGTATTGCCCAATGTCCTTCGAGTCCATGACTTCATGGTTCTTTATAGCAGTGATTCTCAACCTTCCTAATGCTGTGACCCTTTTATATAGTTCCTTATGGTGTGGTAGGTGACCTCCAACCATAAAATTATTTGGCTACTGCTTCATAACTGTAATTTTGCTACTATTATGATATGCAATGTAAATACAGGATATGCAACTCCAAGGGGGTCATCACCTGTGGTTGAGAACCTCTCTGCATTCACGAGCCTTCTGGAAAAGGGAGCATATGGTCCTAGCTTCTTGGAGTCAGGTCATAAATTTGGTTTTGCTGTTCAGAGGCTAAGAAATTAAGTTAAAACTTCAGCTCCACCCCAACCATCCATCCATCACTAGGCAGCTAAGTGGATTGTTCTAACTCTGTTTTCTCATCTGCAGTGTTGGTGATGGAGCCAAGTACGGTGGCTCAGACCTATAACACCAACACTTGCATGGCTGAGGCAGAAGACATGCCACAAGTTCCCAGCTAGCCTGGGCTATAGAGTGAGAACAAACAAACAAAACAAAGTGTTGACAACAGAATATTTGTCAACCTGACTCAGAAAACTTTAGAAATACAGTGCCAATAAGTCGATCATATCTCTTCCAAGGTGGACACATACATTTGGAAGATCCGCAGTTGCCACACCAGAAAGACCAAGAATGCCATGCCTTTTATATATCTGTTGGCACAGAAGTCTATCAAAAATTCAGCAAGCCAATTGCTCTTTCAGAATCAAGAAGACAAAGAAACTTACAGTGGACAGAGGGAATAAGATTTTAATCCACATTATTTAATACATAAACCCCACAGCACACTGGCTCCCAACGTTATTGGTCCTGATGGTTGCACTGAAGAGCAAATCTGCAGAATTTACCTCT
>NC_022033.1:13915929-13917111 GCF_000317375.1 Microtus ochrogaster | reverse complement strand
GTGATTGGGGAGAAGGGGCAGCCCACAGGAACACTTCAAGACGTGGCCTGGCTTCCGGAGGCCTCCTATCTACTGACTTGCCCTCATTTCCAGCCTCACAATTCTGACGTCATCTGTTTCTGGTCATGACAACTCCATCGTGTAAATTCTGTTGACGTCTTCATTTTATATCTCAGCCAAAACTCACGAAGGCCTCTTACAGCAAGCAAAAGATCCTTGGTTTGGATCTAAGGCAAATTAGCCTCACATCCTGATGCTCTATAGCTAGACTGGTATAATGTTAGTAGTTAAGCGAGGACCTCAGGTTACTAGGGACATGGCTCTTACCAATTAACATGCAGGCATTCTTGCAGTCCATCTTGCTGAGGAAGTTGTTGGAATTCCCATGACATCCACTGTATGTAAAAGGTCTGCAATAATGCTTCTCAGAGTCAAAATACCAGCGAGTCTGATAGTCATGGCAGTCCCCTGCGTCTGAGGGTAACATGCAGGGTTCTGAGGCGAGGAAGAAAGCAAGAGTGTAAAGCACGGGCATGAAAAGACAAGGTCAGGCTCCAGCCACAAGCCCTCATCATAATCCCTAGTATTACTGCTCTGCTCATAGAAAAAGTCGGTGAAAAAAAGATGTAGGTGGATGAAGGAGGTGGGCTCGGCCAGTTAGGGCATTTGCCTGGTACCAGCCCTGATGACCTAAGTTGATCTCCAGGGAGGAACCGACTCGCAGACGTTGTCTGCTGATTTCCACAAACATGACATTGCAGCCTCCCCCAAAATAAAAATAAGCAAATGTAGCAGTAACAGTTTTTCTTTTAATCCCACCCCAACTTCATTTTGTGTATATGTGTGTTCTGCTTTCTGGTATGGTTAGGTACCATGTGTGCAGTAGCCTCTGAGGCCAGAAGAGGGCCTCCTGGGATTGAACATTGCTTGCTCTGCAAGCACAGCGAGAGCTTTCAACTAAACGTTCTTTTTATAAGACATAGGCATGGTTCCTAGCACCCACATGGGGCTCACAATTGTTTATTACTCCAGTTCCAGGGGATATATACATATTAGAGTATTACTCAGCAGTAAAAAACAAGGACTTCTTGAATTTTGCATACAAATGGATGGAAATAGAAAACACTGTCCTGAGTGAGGTAAGCCAGACCCAAAAAGAGGAACATGGGATGTACTCACTCA
>NC_022033.1:13912199-13915229 GCF_000317375.1 Microtus ochrogaster | reverse complement strand
GAATGAACCCATCTTTGGACAATATCTGATGTAAGGCTAACCCTCACTTCTCTAGCCCTCTGTGAACCACCCAATCCAAGCCCAAATCCTCTGATGGAGTCAAACAGATCTTTACTGAGACAGATGCCTCATGACTCTATGACAAACATGCTCCATGACGGTCATGAGCAATAAACACAACTTTTTCAGCAAGTGTATTCATGGCAGTCTTAGGCCAAAAAAAAAAAAAAAAAGGCAAAATCTCATAAGGCTTTGAGTTAACAGAGAGCGTGGGTTATTAAACACTTCCACCCAGCAGTGCACAGGTCCCCTCTCTTCATGTTCCCTGTGTAATTTCAATTTTGAGATATGGAGAGGCAATATTATCTTTATATATATGTGTGTGTGTGTATATATATATACATATATGTGTGTGTATATGTATGTACATACATACATATGTTCACTTATTTTTCCCTTTTGAGACAAAGTCTCTCTGTGTAGACCAGACTGTTGTGTAATTCAAAGAGCTCCACCTGCCTTTGCCTCCCAAGTGCTCAAATTAAAGGCATGTGTCACCACACCTGGCTCCTATCTTAATATATCAATGAGATCTTTGTAAAATTATGGAATGAATGAATGAGTCTCTGGGTTGATGGATGCTTCATTTCTCAAACAGCAATTAGCATGAAGTTTGACTTTTTACAAACAATAGCTTTAACGCATGGTGGACATAGAAAAGACACTAGTTATGGGTGAATGATTGAGGGTCCTACAAAAGAAGTCTAGCATCAGTACTAATGACTTGGTAACCACTACACCTGGACGCCTGACTTGTACTTAAATGCAGAGAGTTAAATTACAGAATGAGAAAGGCTTAAACACTGGCGTATGGTCCTGCCATCTGAAAGGATTGTTTGGCTATTTTTTTGCCTCCCGCCTGGATGCCAGTACCTTCATAAGGATCTATGCATAAATTCCCACAGGAGAAAGGACAACACTTGAAATGTGCCTCACAGCTGAAGTCTGTCATGCATGGGTTTGGAACCCTATTTCCGCATTGCAACCGCTTGCTGGGGCACTTGCCCACTTTCTCTGCAAGACAGAAAGACCCAGGTTCACATCCTTGAACACTATGGCTCCTTTCCTCCACGGCAAAGGGAGCTGTGAAGATCTCAGCCCTTTGTCATCTACCCCGACCCTCAGTTCTTCCCTTGCTGTACTCAGGCACAGCTGTCTCCCCACCCTTGGTTCCTTCCAGTGGAGCTGAATCAGGAGTTTGTGCTCGAGTAACTGGAGAAAGCCATCTTGGAGTCCAAGGCATGTAACTAGGTGGAGACAAAGCCATCTGTCGTAAATGAATGAGTTACTGCCTTGTGACCTGATGATGTTAATGCTTGTGTCCCCTGCCTCCAGCGCCACAGTCTGCAGGGGAGGTTGCTCAGAGGACGCACTGCATGGTGGAAAGAGGAGCCTTGCCTTTGGACGTTCTTCCCCTTTCGTCAGCTAGTCGTTCTGAGCTCCCCTTCCTCCCTGGATGGCTCTTCTGAGTCACTCACCTTGTGTGCACGCACCCAAGGGCTCTTGCACATGTCCTGGTCTCAGTGGTCTCTTCAACTTCCTGAACTCTCTCTGGCTTAGCATGTCCATTCTCCTGGTCTGACTGGTTCTGGCATCTTCCCCCAGGCCCACTCTCTATTCTGAACTGAAGACCCGTGTTTCCAGTCATCTGAGGAAAAGCTACTCAAGTGGTTCTCAAGAGCCATTCGCTTCCATGTGTGTACACAGAACCAGTGTTTGGCGGGTTTAAAGAGCACCCTGCACTCTGTTTCCTGGCTTGACCTTCAACACATGAACAACTCAGTTGTAAAACACAAATACTCTCCCAAACCCCAGATTCTGATCCATTTAGGATTTGGGCCAATTCTGTTTCTTAAATCTCTTCCCACCCCCACCCCCTCTCTCTTTGTTGCCCCTTCCTCAGAGTGACACCTGGCCTCCTGCCATGGTTCACCTCCACTATTAAGATGACATCCTCTGTGGCCCTCTCTTTTCAGACTCATGCCTAATGAATAATTAAGTTTTGAAAACTCGATGACACATACTGAGGAAAGCTAGGGAAATAATTTGGGGTAAACAGATGCAGGAAGCCATAGAGTGGTAAACAGAGGTAGCTCTCTGCACCCTGAATCCAACCATTGTCAACCAAGGCCAGCCTTTGCCTCATTCCAGCCCTCATTCCCCGAGAGCGCTTCCCAGGAAGAAGCACACACGTTTGATTTTGGCAGTGTACGATGCGGAAGTCTGCTCCAAGAAGAGGAAGAGAAGCAACACAAGAGCTCCACTCCTCCAGAAGCTGCTGGAGCCATGGAGGGGAAGATGCCTGTGTAAGCAAAGAACAGGGGCCTGAGTTAGGCACATCTGGAGGGAAGCGCAGGCCATGCAGAGAGGGTTCCCAGCCCCACTTACTTCATGGATGAGAAAACAGAGCCAGAAGCGAGGAGGGGTCTGTTGGAGGGTAGCGAGGGAGACAGGCCTGGGACAGTCACCTCAGGATCCTCTGTGGCACCCCATACTTGGCCACAAGGCTGCAGCTGGCCCTTTTGGTCACTTTCCCACTGTCTCGCTCCTGGGTAACAGGTCACGCTTGAATCATCACAGAGCTTTATTTGGAATCGTTGCCAGGTGGCTTTCCTATGCTCATGTCTGAAGCAACTTCAGACACATTTCAGGGCCTTTGCTTTGTTCCACTGATGACATGAATAGAGAGCATGAGGTTGTCTGGAGACCTGGGCAGGCAGTAGAGCATCCTGGTGCCTCTGAACAGCACAGGGACATGTACATAAACACGCACGCAGATACACATGCATAGATTAAACACACACATATACACAGACACATGTCCCAAATGACATTGGGTTAACAAAGAGATTCTTCTCATCCTTTCTAGCTCCATACAACTCTGGGATCTTATGATTCATCTAGACAATTTGACAAGCAGACAGTCCCCCTTCGAAGCTCCAGTTTCATCATGCTTCTTCATGTCTCATA
>NC_022033.1:13909580-13910798 GCF_000317375.1 Microtus ochrogaster | reverse complement strand
GGGAAGTTGGAACAATGCAAGCAACTGTTAAAGCCAGCTCCACCACAGTGAGACCAGTAAAGAGCAAATACCCTAGAGACTGATGGGCAAGCTGCCCCACAATACACGGTACAGCAACAAACCGTGAGGAGACCACCTGAAGCACGGTGGAAGAGGAAAAGCAGCCCTGGAGACTGCCTTCTGACCCGTCCCCAGCTACACACACCGTACTGCATTGCTCCACACAGAAGACATATCCAGGGCAGGAGTTGGGCATCATGGCTCAGAGCTGTAATAACAGATACTCAGAAGGCCGGAGGATTACAAACTCAAGGCCAGCTAGGACAAGGTGGGATGCTGAAAGGGAAGGAGACAGAGACTCGGGCAGAGTCATTGAAAAGGAGAAAAATGACATACAGGGCAAAACCACAGATAATTAGGCCAGTGGGAGACAAGATGCAGCCAAGGCAGGGATGCAGCTCGATTGATCTAATGCTGGCCTAGCATGCCTGAAGCCCCCAGCCCCAGCCCAGTCCCATGTAAACTGGGGGACGTGAAGCAGGTCTGTAATTCCAGCACTGGGGAAGTGGATGCAGAGGGAGCAGAAGTTGTCTGCTTCATTCCAAGTTAGAGACCAGCCTGGGATAGATGGGATCCTGTCTCAAAAGAGAGAGGGGTGAAGTGGAGTATTTGGAGGAAAAAGGAAGGATGGGGGAAAGGAGGCAAAAGAAAGAAAACATTGCTAGGCGGTGGTGGCGCACGCCTTTAATCCCAGCATGCAGGAGGCAGAGGCAGGCAGATCTCTGTGAGTTCGAGGCCAGCCTGCTCTACAACAGCTAGTTCCAGGCTTCAAGGCTCCAAAAGCTACAGAAAAAGCCTGTCTCTCTAAAAAAAAAAAAAGAAAGAAAGAAGGAAAAGAAAAAGAAAGAAAGAAAGAAAGAAAGAAAGAAAGAAAGAAAGAAAGAAAGAAAGAAAAGAAAAGAAAGCATTGAAGAAGAGAGGAATCACAGAGAAAAAGGGCTAGGATATTCCCAAACACCAATTTACGCCTGGGAAAAGGAAGGTTCTGGAATCACATAACTTTGCTAAGAGATTCTAGGAGACTCCAAGCAAGTGCACCCTATCCCTAGTAGGCCAGAGACCCAGAGACCTCAGCTTGCAGAGGTCCAGACCAGAGAGTCAGAGGCCTTTCCTCCACAGTGTGACTGTGGGGACAGCGAGGCCACGGATGGCCTCCGG
>NC_022033.1:13908025-13908570 GCF_000317375.1 Microtus ochrogaster | reverse complement strand
AGTCCCAAAGGAGCAGGTCCCTCTCTGGGGAATCTTGTTGGGGTGGAGAGAGGGCTGGAGAAGGTTCTGGGATTAGGTGCTGAGTTGCTGCAGGGGGCGATGGGGCCATTGCTGTGAAAACCTGAGTCCCTGAGGGTTGCCTCTCCTAGTGACAGGTGAGGGGCCACAAGCTTCCTCAGCTCTGCAGTGACACTCTGGAACTAGGAAGGGAGAACAATATCTCTTTCAACTCCTCAGGGGACTTCATCTTCTTCTTTTCCTACAGGAATGTGCCCAAAATACAAAGTGAAGTGTCCAGATGTAAAAACAGATGAATGTTCACAGCACGGACACTGTCCACCAAGGCAAAAGTGCTGCCAGTTTGTCTGTGAAAAAATATGTATGGACCCCACAGACGGTAACTGTCCAGTTGCTTGTACCCTCCTATTTTGGCACTGCCATGCCTTTTGGGTTCCACTCCTGCCTTCCTATGCTGGTACTGCCATGCCTTCTGGGTGACCCCTCCTGCCTTCCAATGCTGGTACTGCCATGTCAGCTCCTAGACC
>NC_022033.1:13902895-13903478 GCF_000317375.1 Microtus ochrogaster | reverse complement strand
CCTTTCCATTTGCTGAAGGATCTGGTTCCTACGGTGGCTGAAGCCCAGCATCTCCATCCTTACCCTTGTGTCTTACAGATCTGTCTTCCTGGATAGGATAAGGTTTAGCTGCAGGAAGCTCCTGGTCTTGGATAATTTGAGACTTTCTTCTGTGAGTCCAAGGATACTCTAGATTGGCTGACAGCAGTCAAGTCTTAGCCACTACGATTCTGGCTGCTCCCACAACAGAACTGCAGATTTGGCTTATTCTTTTTCCCTCACGCCAGCATCTCTTCAAATGTAATGCCCTTAAGCCTTTTGACTCCTTTTCAGTGTAAGACCCTGTGACCTCAAATTCCGGGGTTCTCATTTATTCCTATGAAGACTCTAGTTCCTCCTAATAAAAAGATCATGCGAGTTTTGATGTTTCAGAGTCTGAATAACTCCTCTGTTGTCTGCAGGTGTTCATATCTGTTCACAGCCCTCTGTATGCAGGTGTTCACATCTGTTCACAGCCCTCTGCATGCAGATGTTCACTCTGTTCACAGACCTCTTTATGCAGATGTTCACATCTGTTCACAGACCTCTTTATACAGATGTTTAC
>NC_022033.1:13883395-13883910 GCF_000317375.1 Microtus ochrogaster | reverse complement strand
GTGTGCCGGTTTCACCCTTGCCTGGTGTGTAAATACCTTTCAGCTGCTTTCTGAGCTTCTCAAACATGTAGTTAGGATGCGTATTTATCCTGAATGGCGCTCTGGAGGGGGGCCCAGGCTCACTATTGGAACATCTTTCTGGTGTCACTCTCTGACTGGTCAATTTTAACCCCTTCACAAGTCCACAGCTCTGAAAAAAAAACTGTCATCATTTGGTCTTTGCTTCCTGTCTTAATCTGCTTTGTCCTTGAGTTCCTCCATGACTGCTTCTGCATGGACACTTCATTTTTTTTCATTGTTTTGGTTGTTTCAGCTTTCCCCCATATTTCCAAAGTCATGCTTTCAGAAGCACTCCGACTTATTTATTCCACACTTGGCGACGGGTAAGACGCGATCTGTAGAACTACAGCCATTTTGTACAAACATGTATACTTTTTTCCCTGGTATGCGGATGTACTGGCGGCTTAGAAGCCACCGAAGACACCAAATAATTTCTTCCTTAAGAAATGCATGGA
>NC_022033.1:13880350-13881666 GCF_000317375.1 Microtus ochrogaster | reverse complement strand
GACAAAAAGCAGATAACAGTCAGGAGGTGCCCTCTCAGCATCTTTATGGCCCTGGGGAGGCGTGGCCAGAAAAGATGCCCAGGCAGCTTCTGGGAGGCTTCTAAACTCTAAAAGGGGGGAAGGGAAGTGGGTATGTTAAACTGCATTCCTAAGTGTGGCCAGTTAAGCTAGAAGTTTGTAATCGATAAACGCAGAAAATGGGGAGGAAACGACAGCGCTGTGCTCTCTGAGTACTCTTTTGCTCCACAGAGGCTGTTTATGGTGGCCATGGTAACCAGGATGAACTGTTGAAGGAAAATGTGTGGTGTTTGATCTGCACTAGCATTTTCATCATTGTAGCTAGCTAAAGGGGGACTTTTCAGACTGTAAATTATTTCTATTGTTGGGTCCAGGGGGGGCAGATGCAAAGATGGGGACACAGCACCAAAGTCTACTAAACCAGAAGCAAACTTTATTCCAGAAACCAGATTCCAGGAATAAATAAATAAAATAAAAAAATCTCCATGGGGCACAAAAAGCTTATCAGCTAGCTGAGACCACAGCCAGAGATGGATTCTGTAAGGCTGTGGCAAAAGCCAGTTTCTGAACCCACCTTTTTGTACTTGGGGCACCAGGTATTAGGTCTGAACAAAGAAATTCTTACAATCTCAAGGTAAAACTTAGATGCCTTACTTTACAATCTTCATTAACAGAGTTTTTCAGTTAAACTAGTGTTTGTACTTATTCTGTTGTCTTCCTTGGTACTTCCGGGTGTTGTTTACTGAAGGACTGTGCTCTCCCCTTTGATGCTGCCAATCTCACATAGCAGGGAAGATGTGTAACCCAGAAGTCATATATCTATCTCCTATAATAACTCAGCTCATATCTGCCTTTATTCAAGAATGGCCGGGAGTGTTAGGCTCTCAGTTTGCAGAGAGACGCTTTGACCTTGTAAATAGAGCTATGGGTTGTAAAGCAGAGTAACCCACTGTTAATAGTTAATCCTCAAGCTGCTGAGAAGGCTGTTGATGGTCTGTTCTCATTCTCCTAGCCTTACAACTTTATATGTCTTTATTTGTATATTCTTGCTTCTGGAATTTACATTTTTATATTCTTATTCTTGGACCCTTCATATCACCCTTCATAGTTGGACAAGGGGGATTTATGGTACAAAATTCATGATCTGACGAATTCCAAACCAAAGCCCAAGCAACCGGTGGTGCACGTCCTTAACGCATTTATATGAAGGGGATTTAATAGCTTTTTGTTAGGGTAGAACTGGGGTTAACCAAGGTTAGCATTTTGCCAAGTCAGCTATAGGAGAATTTAGGGCCCCA
>NC_022033.1:13876013-13876557 GCF_000317375.1 Microtus ochrogaster | reverse complement strand
TCAGACAGCTCTGGTCTGGCTAGCTTGGCTCCAACATTAACTAGACAAATAATATTTGAAAACACTTTTCATTGTCTGAGTCATAAGTTTCCCATCTATAAGACGAGAATGGTGATCCCTACCTTAGAGTTTGCTCGTAGGAATTGAGTGGATGATGCCCATGACACACTCCTTGGCAATGGGTCAAATCCGGGCAGTTATGAGGTTGCTCCCTCTCTTTTAAGGGCATGGCATGACTTCCTGGCTTCATGGTTTGTGGTGGCCATAATTCTTAAGTTGTGCCCCAATGACCCTGTACTCTAGTTATTGGGTCAAGCACTAATCTGGGTGTGCTATGGGGGACTTTGTAGATGCAATTCAAGTCCTAAACTGGCTCACCTTAAGACACAGAGATAATCCAACTGTGCCAACCCAACCTACAGCATCTCTTAAAAGCAGGATTTTTCCAGCTGGCAGAGACGGTAGAGATATTCAAACCGTGGGAATGTTCCAACATGCAGCTTTGACCATGGCACAAGGCTAAGTGCCAGGAAGTGAGCGTGGC
>NC_022033.1:13872571-13873112 GCF_000317375.1 Microtus ochrogaster | reverse complement strand
ACCGGACAGTTACCTATTTTGGGGTCCATGCATATTTTTTCACAGAGAAACAGGCAGCACTTTTTATTTCTTGGACAGTCTCTGTGCCGTGAACAGTCTTTTGTTCTTTCATATCTACACTGCACTTTGTATCTTGGGCACACTCCTCCTATAGGAAAAGAAAAAGATGAAGTCCCCTGGGGAGTTGAAAGAGATATTGTTGTCCCTTCCTAGTTCCAGAGTGTCACTGCAGAGCTGAGGGAGCTTGTTGGCCCCTCACCTGTCACTAGAAGAGGCAACCCTCAGGGGCTCAGGTTTTCACAGTACTGGCCCCATTGCCCCATGCAGCAACTCAGCACCTATTCTCCAGAAACTTCCCCAGCCCTCTCTCCACTCCTACAAGATTCCCCAGAGAGGGACCTGCTCCTTTGGGACTGTTCTGATCATTTGGTTTTGGCCTTCATTGGCCCCTGTAGCTCAGTGTTTGCCTAGATTGTCATCCTGAAGGCTAATGGAACAAAGTTTGAAAAGCCTTGGTCAAGATGCCTGGGCTAAAAGAACA
>NC_022033.1:13871918-13872471 GCF_000317375.1 Microtus ochrogaster | reverse complement strand
TAATCATGGTCAAACTCTAACCCTCAGTGGTCCAGGAGCAGACACGGCAGTACCAGCATAGGAAGGCAGGAGTGGAACCCAGAAGGCATGGCAGTGCCAAAATAGGAGGGTACAAGCAACCGGACAGGTACCTATTTTGGGGTCCATGCATATTTTTTCACAGAGAAACAGGCAGCACTTTTTCTTTTTTGGACAGTCTCTGTGTCGTGAACATGTGTCTGTTTTTTCATCTGTACACTTCATTTTGTATTTTGGGCACATTCCTATAGGAAAAGAAAAAGATGAGGTCCCCTGAGGAGTTGAAAGAGATATTGTTCTCCCTTCCTAGTTCCAGAGTGTCACTGCAGAGCTGAGGAAGCTTGTTGGCCCCTCACCTGTCACTAGGAGGGGCAACCCTCAGGGGCTCAGGTTTTCACAGCACTGGCCCCATTGCCCCCTGCAGCAACTCAGCACCTAATCCCAGAACCTTCTCCAGCCCTCTCTCTACCCCTACAAGATTCCCCAGAGAGGGACCTGCTCCTTTGGGACTGTTCTGATCATTTGGTTTTGGCCT
>NC_022033.1:13871256-13871818 GCF_000317375.1 Microtus ochrogaster | reverse complement strand
CAGATGTGAACATCTGCATACAATAAGCTGTGAACAGACGTGAACATTGCATGCAAAAGGCTGATAACAGACGTGAACATCTGCATAGAGAAGGCTGTGAACAGATGTGAACATCTCCATAGAGGGCTATGAACACACGTGAACATCTGCATACAGAAGGCAGTGAACAGACGTGAACATCTATATGCAGAGGGCTGTGAAGAGACATGAACATCTGCATGCAGACCACTTTTAACAGATGTGAACACCTGCAGACATCAGAGAAGTTATTCAGACTCTGAGACATCAAAACTCACATGATCTTTTTATTAGGAGGAACTAGAGTCTTCATAGGAATAAATGAGAACCCCGGAATTTGAGGTCACAGGGTCTTACACTAAGAAGGGTTCAAAAGGCTTAAGGGCATTATGTTTGAAGAGATGCTGGGGTGAGGGAAAGATAATAAGAAAATTCTGCAGTTCTGTTGTGGGAGCAGCCAGAATCTTAGTGGCTAAGACTTGACTGCTGTCAGCCAATCTAGAGTATCCTTGGACTCACAGAAGGAAGTCTCGTACTGGCTTTG
>NC_022033.1:13856429-13864182 GCF_000317375.1 Microtus ochrogaster | reverse complement strand
TCTGCTCTGAGGCTCTGTGCCCCAACCGTCAAGGAAGCAACTCTGGACATGAGCCAGTCATGTTCACTCCCGGAGGCCATCCGTGGCCTCGCTGTCCCCACAGTCACACTGTGGAGGAAAGGCCTCTGACTCTCTGGTCTGGACCTCTGCAAGCTGAGGTCTCTGGCTGTCTGGCCTACTGGGGAGAAGGGTGTATTGCTTAGGGTCTCCTAGAATCTCTTAGCAAAGTTATGTGATTCCAGAACCTTCCTTTTTCCAGGGGTAAATTGGTGTTTGGGAATATCCTAGCCTTTTTCTCTGTGATTCCTCTCTTCTTCAATTTTTTGTTTTCTTCTTTCTTTCTTTCTTTCTTTCTTTCTTTCTTTCTTTCCTTCTTTCTTTCTTTTTTTTTTCTTTTCTTTTCTTTCTTTCTTTTTTTCGGTTTTTAGAGACAGGCTTTCTCTGTAGTTTTTGGAGCATTGAAGCCTGTCCTTGAACTAGCTCTTGTAGACCAAGCTGGCCTTGAACTCACAGAGATCTGCCTGCCTCTGCCTCCTGCGTGCTGGGATTAAATACGTATGCCACCACCGCCTAGCAATGCTTTCTTTCTTTTGCCTCCTTTCCCCCATCCTTCCTTTTTCCTCCAAATACTCCTCTCTCCACCCCTCTCTCTTTTGAGACAAGATCCCATCTATCCCAGGCTGGTCTCAAACTTGGAATGGAGTAGATGTTTTCTGCTCCTTCTGCATCCACCTCCCCAGTGCTGGGATTACAGACCTGCCTCACCTCTCCCGGTTTACATGGGACTGGGCTGGGGCTGGGGCTTCAGGCATGCTAGGCCAGCATTAGATCAATCGAGCTGCATCCTGCCTTGGCTGCATCTTGTCGACCTTCTGGCCTAATTATCTGTGGTTGTGCCCTGTGTGTCCTTTTTCTCCTTTTCAATGACTCTGCCCGAGTCTCTCTCTCCTTCTCTTTCAGCTCCCTACCTTGTCCTAGCTGGCCTTGAATTTGTAATCCTCCTGCCTTCTGAGTATCTGTTATTACAGCCCTGAGCCATGATGCCCAACTCCTGCCCTGGATATGTCTCTATGTGGAGCAATGCAGTACAGTGTGTGTAGCTGGGGACGGGTCAGAAGGCAGTCTCCAGGGCTGCTTTTCCTCTTCCACCGTGCTTCAGGTGCCCTCCTCACGGTTTGTTGCTGTACCGTGTATTGTGGGGCAGCTTGCCCATCAGTCTCTAGGGTATTTGCTCTTTACTGGTCTCACTGTGGTGGAGCTGGCTTTAACAGTTGCTTGCATTGTTCCAACTTCCCATGGGTTCTGGGGTCTTCACCTTAGGTGCCCATGGCGAGTGCTCTCCCTGCTACCTTCTGACTCCATTTCCCCAGGTATGTCTTCCACAGAAACCAGGCAAAGAAAGTCTAGTCAGTTTTATGATCTTTGTGTCTCATGGGGATCTCCGTTAATAATACGTGCTGTAGACTTCCAAGTTGCCAAGGGAATAGATCTGATGTTCTCACTACAAACAGTGATCTCTGAGCCAATGATGTGTTATCTTGAATTGTCCCATAATGTACACTCCTCACATTCCATTCTACTCCATAAAAGGCATAATCGTCATTTACCCAGTAAAATTTAAAACCAAAAGGGTAACGTGTAAGATGCTCTGGAAGAGCGAGGTCACAATTAAATATGAAAACAAATGCTGAGAAGTGAGAACTCTGAGGAAAAGAAAGGGGGGAGGGGAGAAATAGAAAGGTGAACTACATGTAATTAAAAGCATGCATAAGGACAATATTATCAAAAACACCGAAAGTTAATATATGGAAACCGTCTGAAGGACTTAAAAAGTAAGTTTATTGGTGGCACTCCAGACACATTCTTTTACTTGGAATCCTAATTCTAGGCTGGACAGCTAAAATCACAGTGCCATACCATAGGCTGTCCCTGAGTGAGACAAACCCTGAAACCCTCAGCCTTTATTCTCTCTTCTCTATTCCCTACACCCTGCATGTGTGTGTGTGTGTGTGTGTGTGTGTTTATGTGTGTGCACATGTTGGAAGTCAGAGGACAACCTTGGGTGTTGTTCCTCAGGCGACACCCACCTTTATTTATTTATTTATTTTGAGTGAGTCTTTCTCTGATGTGGAACTCACCAAGTAGGCTACACTAATTGGCAGGGCTACTCCGGGATACCCGGTCTCTTCCTTCCAAGGTCTGGGGTTACAATATGTACCACATTCCTGACTCCCACCCCCATCATGGGTTCTTAAGATTGAACCTTGCATTCAGGCTCACCCGGCAAGCCTTTATCTAAACCTTGAGACAGTTGTTGGCGATTCTTACCCATTTTGTCTTTGCCTTTGTTCCCACGAACCACATCCTCAGGGAAAGAAACTTTGAATTGTCCTTTTGTTTGGAACCTGGAATTTCCCATAACTGAGTGGCATATTGTTTTTTTGTTTTTTTTTTTTTGCTTGTTTTTTTTTTTTTTGTCTCTTTGTTTGTTTTGGTACTTGCTTTGTTTGTTTTTTTTTTTTTTTTTTTTTTTTGCTTGTTTTTTTTTTTTTTGTCTCTTTGTTTGTTTTGGTACTTGCTTTGTTCTGTTTCTTTATTTGGTTTTGTTTTTCAAGACAGGGTGTCACTGTGTAGCCCTGACTGTCCTGGAATTTACTATGTAGACCAAACTGGCCTCCAACTCAAAGATCTGTCTGCCTCTCCCTCCTGAGTGTGAACGTCACAACGCCTGGCTTGAGACATGATTTTTAAGAATTAATTCATGAAAGAAGAGGTGTCAGTGAGATGCCTCAATGGGAGAAGGCTTTTGTCACACAAGTCCCACAACCTGAGCTTAATCCCCGCCCCAAACCCATATATAGGTGAAGGAGAAACTAAGTGCACAAAGTTGTCCTCTGATGCCTACATGCTGTGGTGGGCACCCCCATCCAATCGTAAGTATATTCACAATAAAATTAGAAGAAGATCCCCTGCAGATTGCAGGTCCATTAACTTCAGGAAGAAACACAGAATCCATACAAAATGTCCATAAATCCTTCTGTGCACATGTGCTGTCTGGCAGATCTTCCTGTGTCTGTAGGCTATGTGACCCTGGCGTGAACAGAAACAATCTTCTCAAAGCCGTTTTTCTAATGAGTGGACAGAAGCAAAACCAGGCCATCCTGAAACAGTAAGTTAATAACAGGACCAGGACCAAGAGGTCTTTTCATCTCTTCTTCTTCTTCTTATTGCTTCCCCCCTCATTTTTGAGGGGGCAGGGTCTTATGTAGCCCAGGCTGGACTAACTCTTTCTTTTTGTAGCCTTGGATCTCTGGTCCTCCTGCCTTCACCTCCAGAGTGTCGGGATGACAGCATATTTATGTGGGGCTGGGGATTCCACCCAGGGCTTCACGATGCCAGTCAAGTACTCTGCTGCCTAAGCCACACCCAGCCCCTTTTTCATTCTGTGCTATATAACACCGTTATGTCTGTGGCTCTGGTTTGCCTGAGTTCTGCAACAGGGAACTGAGCAACTCTTCAATCATGTCTCCTTGTCCTTCATCGCATCTACCTTAAACTTGTTTCTAGTTTTTTATGTATAGGGGTGTTTTGCCCGCATGAATGAATGTCTGTGTACTGCATGCATGGGTGGTACCAGAAAAGGCCAGAAGAGGAGTCCAAATCTCCTGGGACTGGAGTTATACATGGTTATACGCAGCTTTGTGACTGGAGGGAATCAAAGCCAGGTCCTCTGGAGGAGCACCCAGTGTGCTCTCTCTTCTGAGTTATCTTTCCTGCCCACCCTGACGGCATATTGGCAAATGAATCCCTTCCGATTAAAACAGATTCATTCTGTGGTAAAATTGCCAAATTTGCCCACCCCCACAAAAAATACACAGAGAATCACTAGTTAAGTAAAAAAAAACCATAATTCTAATATATCTATATTCCTTGTATTCACAGTAATATATATTCCATAGTAATATAACTATGTTCCATGGGATAATCATGGGTTTGAAAAGATGATAGATAGATTTGTTTTCCCATCATGCCTATACTGGGAACTCTCCTTTAAAATGACTAGCCACAGGCTAATCTGATTAACTAATTCACAAGACTGGATTGGTAGAAATAAATGGGTCAAATTTTAAACCAAAAGATTTTCTTAAGCATATGTCTTCAGCCTTTTATGGAGTCCTGCAGTCTCTGATTAGGGTACTTGAGGTAACAGGGGAGGCAGGACTTACGACATTTACTGACAAGTGTGTGTCAGGGCACACCAGTCACCACGTCTGATCATAAAAAAGAGCAGTGTGCATGCTGGAGAGATGACTCAGCAGTTGAGGGCACTGGCTGCTCTCCCAAGGGACCCGGGTTCAGTTCCCGGCACCCACATGGTGGCTCATGGCTGTCCGTAGCTCCAGTTCCAGGGGATATGGCATCTTCATATAGACATACATGCAGGCAAGACACTAATGAACGCATAACAAAAATAAATTAATCAAATAAGAACAGTGCTTTAATTTTTACCAATCAATTGTTCTAGGTATTTTACTGCACTGTTAAGAAGTAATCACACCATAGCAAATTTAGTTAAAGTTATTAGCACTGCTGGTTGAGAGAGACAGTTTTCAAAATGTCCATCCACTGACCTTTTTGTTGTTGTTACTGAAAAAATACATTAAAATTGTCTGCTGATCAGTCCTGCCATAAATGGCCAATCAGGTAACTTTAGACCATTGGTTCTCAACGTTACTAATGCTGCAACCCTTTAGTACAGTTCCTCATGTTGTGGTGACCCCCCCAACCATAAAATCGTTTTTGTTGCTACTTCATAACTGTAACTTTGCTATTGTTACAAATCAAAAATGTAAATATTTTTGTTTTCCAATGGTCTTAGGTAAACCCTGTGTGAAAGGGTCATTCAACTCCCAAGGGGCTGGCAACCCACTTGTTGAGAGCCAGAGCTTTAGACCTTTCCACTCAGTGAGGCTAACATCAGATGGCCCGGGGGTTCACCCACAACTTTGAATACTAATCTCCTGCGGGGAATACTAATCTCTGGAGCAAGACAGCCACAAGTCCCTGCTGTTCCCTAGTGCCTGGGAGGGGAAGTAAGAGCACTGGCCGCCAGCCCTTCCCTCAGTGACTTCTCTTTAATGGCCCAACACGAAACAACCCGTGACTTTTGCCTAGAGCAATTGCTTCAAGCTAACTCACTGTAACTCTAAGGGTCTGGCCCCTGTGCCCATGTCAATGCCCTTTCTGCCTGGTACACCTTCCTGATCCAATTCCTCATTAATTCTCTAATCTTAACCGTGCCTTGTGACGATGGACGTCATTCAGGATGCTCAAATACTGCACTATAGAGAGATTTGGAGTAAGGTCTTGCTGAGTGGACTCACATAGGCTCAACTACCAGTTTGTGCCGATTTATTCTTCTTTACTATTTTTGTTTGTTTGCTTTTGTTTTGTATTTGTTTTTGTTTTGAGACATGGTTTCTTTGTGTAATAGCCCTGGCTGTCCTGGAACTTGATCTGTAGACCAGGCTAGCCTCAAACTCAGAGATCCGCCTACCTCTGCCTCTCTGAATTATTTTTTAAATGACTTTTTAATTGCTGTTTTATGTATATAAATGTTTTGCCTGGATGTGGTGCACCATGTGCAAGCAGTGCTTAGGAGACCAGAGGAAGGAGCTGGATCCCTTGAAACTGGAGTTAAAGATGGCTGTGAGCCTCCACGTGCCTGCTGGGGATTGAACCTGGGTCTTCTGCAAGAGCAACAAGTGCTCTTAATTGCTGAGTCATCTCTCCAACCTCTCCTCTGCTATCTTTAAGGAAGTGCTTGAGCTGGACTGATTTATGGGTATAGCAAGAATAAGGGGTTGTCAAATGGGATGTGTGGTTCACAGCTTAGTATCCAGCTTGTCATTCTGAGCAAGAGAAACAGGGTATTAAAGCCTTTGATTTAAGTTGTCACCCACTCCCTTCCCCAACCCCCCACCTATGTTTATGACTTTCACTCCACTGTATACCATTTCTGTCTCATCCTTTGGGGTAAAACAAAGCATTTCTTCTTCCAGAAGGCTACCATAATGCCAAACCCCACAGAACTCCACCCAGTCAGCCAGGGTATTAGGTCCCTTCTTACCACACCCCGTCCCCAGCTATACACACCGTACTGCATTGCTCCACAAAGAAGACATATCCAGGGCAGGAGTTGGGCATCATGGCTCAGGGCTATAATAACAGATACTCAGAAGGCAGGAGGATTACAAATTCAAGGCCAGCTAGGACAAGGTAGGGAGCTAAAAGGGAAGGAGACAGAGACTCAGGCAGAGTCATTGAAAAGGAGGAAAAGGACACATAGGGCAAAACCACAAGATGCAGCCAAGGCAGGATGCAGCTTGATTGATCTAAAGTTGGCCTAGCATGCCTGAAGCCCCCAGCCCCAGCCCGGTCCCACGTAAACGGGGGACATGAGGCAGGTCTGTAATCCCAGCACTGGGGAGGTGGATGCAGAAGGAGCAGAAAACATCTACTCCATTCCAAGTTTGAGAACAGCCTGGGATAGATGGGATCTTGTCTCAAAAGAGAGAGGGGTGGAGAGAGGAGTATTTGGAGGAAAAAGGAAGGATGGGGGAAAGGAGGCAAAAGAAAGAAAACATTGCTAGGCGGTGGTGGCATACGTCTTTAATCCCAGCACGCAGGAGGCAGAGGCAGGCAGATCTCTTGAGTTCGAGGCCAGCCTGGTCTACAACAGCTAGTTCTAGGACAGGCTTCAAGGCTCCAAAAACTACAGAGAAAGCCTATCTCTAAAAACAAAAAAAAAAGAAAGCAAGAAGGAAAGAAAGAAAGAAAGAAAGAAAGAAAGAAAGAAAGAAGAAAGCATTGAAGAAGAGAGGAATCACAGAGAAAAAGGACAAGGATATTCCCAAATGCCAATTTGCCCCTGGGAAATGGAAGGTTCTGGAATCACATAACTTTGCTAAGAGATTCTAGGAGACCCTAAGCAAGTACACCCTTCTCCCCAGTAGGCCAGAGAGCCAGAGACCTCAGCTTGCAGAGGTCCAGACCAGAGAGTCAGAGGCCTTTCCTTCACAGTGTGACTGTGGGGACAGCTAGGCCACGGATGGCCACCGGAAGTGAACATGACTGGCTCATGTCCAGAGTTGCTTCCTTGACGGTTGGGGCACAGAGCCTCAGAGCAGAAGCCGGAGCCACTGACCAGTTCCACCCAGCTTAATGCCTCTGGCCAGACAACTGCTTCTTAAGATGAGACTCTGGGAACTTCTGCCATTCCTGGTCCTCTTCATCTTCTTGTGGGGCATCCAGGAACCTCAGCTGGCTGAGGGGTTCTTTCTCAGTAAGTACTGGGGTACAGTTCTTAATATGGAGAGATGTAGCTTGATGGGATCAAAGAACAAAACACAGTGCAGACAAAGAGGGTTTCCCACCCCAGTCCCAGACCCTGGTGGGAGTGAAATGTTTCCCCATCATCCTAGAGAGGTGCCCCTGGGTCACACAGGGGTCTCTGTCTGTGACAGCTGACTCCCTATCTTTATAAGGAATTCTTCATTCACTTCAGGACTGGTGTGCATTGAGTGGACATTGGGAATTAAGTAGACAAAAGGATCTCCACTTAGGATGAGCCTCTCCCTAGCAGCACCCCAGCAGCTGCCTCGCCTGCCCACTGCAGCTCCCCAAAGCTTTCCTGTATTCACAGGACCTTACCTGTGTGCTGAAGAACAGCCTCCAGGGTCCCTTCAGATGG
>NC_022033.1:13853301-13854764 GCF_000317375.1 Microtus ochrogaster | reverse complement strand
GGTAGTGTGCAGGCAAACACAGACGCCAGCAAGTGCTCATGGGAAAACTCTGTGCTAGGAGACATGTGATCAGGCGTGGAAACACTGGGAGGTGGAGAAGGTGGAGATGGTTGAGGATGAGCACTCAGACATCCGGACGTGATCCTCCTCCCTGTGATCCTAACCCCCGACTGTGGTCTACTCAGGTTCTGGTTGCTGAATCAGGGAATTAAGGCTGACCTCAACCTTGACATCCTCCTGCCTCAGCCTTTGGGTGTCTGGGGTTCTAAGAGTGCACCACCATATCTGGTGATTTATCTACACTTAACTCCCTCACTGGTGTGCGACATCAGGGAGTGGCTTCATCTCTCCAAGTCTCATGCCCTCTACCTGCACAGAGAACAGAAAGAGGGCTGCCACACAAGAGGTAATGTCAACATGTGTCAAAGGCTAAGTCCCACGGCTAGCACTTTAATAGCTAAACTTGCGTGATTGTAATGGAATTTTTCAGTGGTGAAATCAGTTGTTCATTAAGTGCTTAAGTTTGGGATCTTTCTCTCTTTCCTTCTTTCCTTCCTTTTTTCCTTCTTTCCTTTCTTCCTTCTTTCCTTCCTTGTATACTTCCATCCTGTCTTCCTTCCTTCCTTCCTTCCTTCCATTCTTCCTTCCTTTATTTGTTTATTTATTTCTGAGAACATTCCTGAAACATACATTTCTTGCCAAAGATCTGCTCAGAACTGCTTTACAGGGCTAAGGTACAGTATTTGCTCATGAAGAACTCAGTTTTCCTGCAGTCACAAAATATGGATAAACCCACTATAAATCATCATCACAGACATAAAACAGATGCATTAAAATCAAGGGGTAAAGCATGAACCCAGGAGACATCAGAAAGGCAATGATGCTGGGATTGTTTAGATATTGCAGACATGGTCTTCTGTATAGCTCAGGGCAACCTTGAAATTGCTGCAATCCTCCTGCCTCGGCTTCCCAAGTGCTGGGACGTCAGGCAAATGCCACCACACCTGGTTACTGGAAGGGTTTTGAAGAATGACTAGGAGTGTGCATTGCTAGCCACAGCAGCTCGGGCATTGAGCAGGTGTGAAGGCGCAGAGACTGGGGAGTAGGCTGACTTTCAAGGACAATTTGAAAGGATGAGCGTTAAGAGCAGCAAAAGAGAGAAGCTGTGGAGCTGGAGGTATGGACTTTGGGGTTGGAAGATAACTGTCCTGAGCCAGTGCATCAGCTCCTCTGACGGCTAGTGAACTGGAGATATTTTAACTTAGATGGTGGCCATTCCTGGCAGAAAGGAAAGAGACAGCCATCCTTGCCGTGTATGAGGCCAAGTCATCAGGCATTCATCATTCAGATGCTGAGGAGACACAATGGCATCGTCTGCCCTGGGGTGGTCCTGTCCGGACCAGCAAGGTGGTTCTTTGTGTTGTCATCCTGCAGCTGAGAAAAAGAAGATAAAGAGGCTGAAG
>NC_022033.1:13851470-13852030 GCF_000317375.1 Microtus ochrogaster | reverse complement strand
GTTCACAGCCTTCTGTATGCAGATGTTCACATCTGTTCAGAGCCCTCTGTATGCAGATGTTTACTTCTGTTCACAGCACTCTGTGTTCAGATGTACCTGTCTGTTCTGAGGACTCAATATGTTATCCCCATCTGCTCTTGGTCCCCTGTATAAATTCTCAGATAACTACTGTGTTGTAAGGGGGCTGTTTGTTTGTCCTGGCCACTCAGAACTGAAATAATCACACAGAAACCATATTATTTAAACACTGCTTGGCCCATTAGCTCTAGCTTCTTATTGGCTAACACTTACATATTAATTTACCCCATTTCTATTAATCTGTGTGTCAACACATGGCTATGCTTACTGGCTAAAGTTCTGGCATCAGTCTCTGGCAGGATTCCATGGCTTTTTTATGACCCTGCTCTTCTTTCTCCCAGCATTCAGTTCTCTCTTCCCTGCCTACCTAAGTTCTGCCCTGCTAAAGCTCCAAAGCAGCTTCTTTATTCATTAATGGTAATCATAGCATACAGAGGAAAATCCCACATCACGACAGATTATGAATCTTCTACTAACAGCAA
>NC_022033.1:13832765-13834115 GCF_000317375.1 Microtus ochrogaster | reverse complement strand
GCATCTTTATGGCCCTGGGGAGGCGTGGCCAGAAAAGATGCCCAGGCAGCTTCTGGGAGGCTTCTAAACTCTAAAAGGGGAGAAGGGAAGTGGGTAAGTTAAACTGCATTCCTAAGTGTGGCCAGTTAAGCTAGAAGTTTGTAATCGATAAACGCAGAAAATGGGGAGGAAACACAACAGCGCTGTGCTGAGTACTCCCTTTTGCTCCACAGAGGCTGTTTATGGTGGCCATGGTAACCAGGATAAACTGTTGAAGGAAAATGTGTGGTGTTTGATCTGCACTAGCATTTTCATCAGTGTAGCTAGCTAAAGGGGAACTTTTCAGACTGTAAATTACTTCTATTGTTGGGTCCAGGGGGGGTGATGCAAAGATGGGGACACAGCACCAAAGTCTAATAAACCAGAAGCAAACTCTATTCCAGAAACCAGATTCCAGGAATAAATAAATAAAATAAAAAAATCTCCATGGGGCACAAAAAGCTTATCAGCTAGCTAAGACCACAGCCAGAGATGGATTCTGTAAGGCTGTGGCAAAGGCCGGTTTCTGAACCCACCTTTTTGTACTTGGGGCACCAGGTATTAGGTCTGAACAAAGAAATTTTTACAATCTCGAGGTAAAACTTAGATGCCTTACTTTGCAATCTTCATTAACAGAGTTTTTCAGTTAAACTAGTGTTGTACTTAATCTATTGTCTTCCTTGGTACTTCCGGGTGGTGTTTACTGAAGCCCTGTGCTCTCCCCTTTGATGCTGCCAATCTCACATAGCAGGGAAGATGTGTAACCCAGAAGTCATATATCTATCTCCTAAACGTTAACTCAGCTAAAATATGTCTTTAATCAAGGATGGCCGGGGTGTTAGGCTCTCAGTTTGCAGAGAGATGCTTTGACCTTGTAAATAGAGCTATGGGTTGTAAAGCGGAGTAACCAACTGTTAATAGTTAATCCTCAAGCTGCTGAGAAGGCAGTTGATGGTCTGTTCTCATTCTCCTAGCCTTACAACTTTATATGTCTTTATTCGTATATTCTTGCTTCCGGAATTTACATTTTTATATTCTTATTCTTGGACCCTTCATATCACCCTTTAGAGTTGGACAAGGGGGATTTATGGTACAAAATTCATGATCTGACGAATTCCAAACCAAAGCCCAAGCAACCGGTGGTGCACGTCCTTAACGCATTTATATGAAGGGGATTTAATAGCTTTTTGTTAGGGTAGAACTGGGGTTAACCAAGGTTAGCATTTTGCCAAGTCAGCTATAGGAGAATTTAGGGCCCCAGACTCCTTATCAAGAAGGACTAAGAATCAGACGAGCCGGGACGTGCCACCCCTATCTTGGAGGTCCAGAACG
>NC_022033.1:13831265-13832480 GCF_000317375.1 Microtus ochrogaster | reverse complement strand
AATTGCACCCAGTAATCTATGTACTGCCAAATCTTGCCCCAAAAGAGAGTGCTTATGGCTTTGCAAGAGATCTACTGTAAGAATCAGCCATCATACAAAAGGTGGCAGGCCCAGCGCCTTGCGACTGAGTTTATCTCCATCAGAACACATTCATTCTGGTAGGCCAGCCTTCTGCGTTAATCAGCTGGAATCTCACTGCATGATTCTTGCAGACTGCAGCAACTGTGTGCCAAATTACTCTTTTGCTGATATTGGCCAACCAACATCTTTTCTCCTTTGCAGCCCTTGTGTCTTGGCTTGGCGCAGAAATGTAGGAAAAGGACCTGATACTGAAGCAAAATACCCAGCTCCAGCTGAGAACATCCCTTTCTTTCCGTTTCCTTCCCTGGTGCTTTTCACCCTTTGTTCCTTTCTTTGTATCATGAAGGAAACAGCCATTGTCCCTCCAGAGGGCAGGCACATACACACATGTACATACATACACACGTACACATACACACACACACACACACACACACACACACACTTTGTTCTCTGTTCCAGACACACTCCAGATAAGCAACACAGGCAGCAAAGCCCAGAACACATGACTTGGGAGAGGAGCATGGTTGCCAGGTAAGACGGCAGAGCAGGAAGGAGACTAGGCATGGGAGAAAGAGAAGCCCCTCCTGGGTGCTCTTGGTACCCATCTCAGATGACCCTCTGAAAAATGTATTATGAATGTAAATTAACTTAATTTGCTAGTCACGTGAACTTGTTGTTGTTGCTGCTGCTGCTAACCTTGAACTTGCAATCTCCCCGCCTCACACTGCCGAGTGTGCGCCCTCATGCTTAGCAGCGCCGTGCAATTTTTATTAACCTCTGCTTTTTCGCTGCAGTAATTAGTTAATACACAGAAGACAGACTTGTGCCTGTGTCCACAACGGGATGGAAGCAAGCGTTAGGACTGTGGGGCTTTCTAGCAAGAGAGGACGCACATCTTAAAAAAACAAAATATGGGTCTGTAGCTCTGGAGCCTGTCCTGGAACAGCCTTGGTACACCAGGCTGGCCTCGAACTCACAGCGATCCTCCTGCCTCCGCCTCCCAATTGCTGGGATTACAGGCGTGCGCCACCACCGCCAAGGAACTCAGGACCGCGAGGGGTACACCCACATTCTGAGACAATGGGGATGTTCTTTCGGGAATTCACCAAGGCCAGCTGGCCTGAGTCTGAA
>NC_022033.1:13828251-13830902 GCF_000317375.1 Microtus ochrogaster | reverse complement strand
AACCACAGAACCTCAGGTTGATATGTTCGTTTATTTGGCAAAAGCTCGGACTTTCTCTGAGCAAAGACATTAGGAGAGAGCAGCCAGGCTCTCAGCTGGAGTGAGCATCCCTACAGGGAAGAAGACAGCATTCCTCCCAGTCGGTCACACCGCAACCCACACCAGCGGTGGACTGCATGGAGACTAGAGTTTCATCAGTGTTTTAAACGGTTCTCTGAAAGAGAAAAATTAAATTGTTAGACATCAGTATCCCTAGAAATAAATCCATATCCAAATAATAGCTTGGAGGCTCTGGAAAATGACAGAATTCTCTGTTACATCAGAAGTTGTCCTCAGAAATCAACTCAGCAGATAAGAGCACATGTCACCCAGCTTGGTCACCCAAGTTCAATCCCAAGGACCTAGAAGGTGGAAGGGAACCAGCTCTCACAAGCTGTCCTCTGACCTCTACACACCCACGGTGGCGTATCTGAGTGTATGTACACTAAATAAATAAACTTAAAAAAAATTAAGGTGATTTCCCCCAAACGCTCTTCTAGGATCTGGCTGAGAAAAAGGAATCAGTAGTGATCGGGTCTTTCAGACAAACGAGGGACATATGAACTAGTCCCTAGGGTAACGTCGTGTGGGAAGCAAAGAAACTGCATGAGAGTGGTGGGAAAAGCAAACCCCGGCCCCACGTCAGTGTCTTGATTTCTTGGTGAAGGTAAGGATTTCGAGATAGGAGCTTCTTGTTTTATCTGATTGTTTCTGTGACTGAACTTCAGGTGGCTGCCATCTCCCGCGACTTCTGATCAGTGGGTTGGATAGCGCGCGAGGAGCAGAACTCAAGCGTGCCCATGCCCCCACCTTCTCACCCCAGCCACTCACTCGTTATCCAAGCAGATGTTTCCACAGTACGTCCAGCAACACGTGTGGTTCGGTCTCAAACATCCATGCACCTTCGTGCACCTTTTCCCACAAAACCTTGTGGGAGGCTGTACCCAGCACTGGTCGACTTCTTTGATCTCACCTGGAATGGAGGTGCTAGAGGTTGCCAGGGTCTACTTACTCATGATGGGCAGCAGACACCCTTTCAGATCTTCAGACCAAGCAAACCCTTCTGGAACTTGGATGCCCCATGCCAGGAAGAATCCAGGATAGCAGAGGCTGTCCTTCAAAATCCCCCCCCACACACACACTTCTAATCAGTCTCTCTCTAAGAGAGCATCCTTGTATGACAGGCATTCCTTCCTCCCAGCTGTCACCAGAGTACTTTGGGATTCTGGGTCCTAAAGCTCAGGCCAGGGGTGCCTTCCCAACATATACCACCTGACCAAGTTTATACTGATAAAACCCAACTTGCAGAATGGGAAAACTGAGCCAAAGCCAGTAGAAACCTCACTTTCCACTCAGCCCAAGGGAGAGTCCAGTGGGTCCGGCTCTGCCCCAGCTCTTTCTGCCAGAGAGCCCGGCAGGATGTGACTAACATCACCACTGTGCTGTTCATCGATGTCTCACCCAGCCAAAGCACAGAGATTTTGAAATATGAGTGCAAAGAAAAACTTGGTTATTAATCCTTCCTTTACACGATTCAAACTGAGCAGGTCTGATGGAAAATTGTGTCTCCTCGTGCTCTGTGTGGTATAGAAAGGTTTTGCTCTCTTTCCACAAACCTGGTAATGCTTTCGAGATGCAGACGGAGTTTAAAGGGACACTAGATAGGAAGCGTCCAGCATAGTCTCGCTGGGGTGTCTCTGCTTAAGGATAGCTCTGATTTTTAGTTTTGTAGTGTGTGTATGTGTGTGTGTGGTGTATGCATGTGGGTGAAGGCATGTGTGAGCCGTGGCACACGTGGGGAGGCAAGAAAACAACTTTTGAGAGTTCTCTCCAGCATACATCCCAGCAACTGAACTCAGGTTGTCAGCATCTGACCTTCTGAAGGACGACTTTGAAATATGGGCCCTAAGTCAGCTATGACAGATATGCCAGGAGTGGACAGAGGTCATACGATTACTGTTACCATGTCTACCCTTGAAGTTTCCCAGAACGTGCAGAAACACCACAACCCCATAGATGGGCACAGTCAGGAGAAGAATCCGGAGCCTCATCGCTGACTTAACGTCTACAGGAAGACGAATCTTCATCCACTGCTGCTAGAAGCAGAAAAGAAACGAAGGCAAACTGAGCAAGAAGGAGAAGGACACGCTGGGGGACGCGTTTACTCTATGTCCTGCCCTTCCTGTTCTGCTGGCCCCCACATGTGCACCAACTCCCTCTCTAGCCGTCGGTTTCCCTTAGGCTTCCTGTCTCACATGACATATGCCTTCTTTGGTGAAATCGCTTCTTTTTAGAATACATTGCTTTCTCGAAGGAAAATACGAGTCCTTAGATTGTGTAATTCTTAAAGGATAAAATACAAGAGGAAACAGAGGAATATCAACAATTCTTCTACCCGATGACCACCAGTACAGTTGTATACTTTTACATTATTCTTCACTCCCAATAAATCTCTGTGTAAGGTTTGTTGTGCAGTGTGACTTTTCCTTGGCTCCCATCTGCCAGAGTAGCTTTCCCTTCAGAGCTATAACACTTTTGGGAAACCTTCCTCTGACCTGAACAGAGCTGTAACACTTGCAGTGAGGAAACCTTCTTCCCACCCCCTCACCCCC
>NC_022033.1:13827006-13828151 GCF_000317375.1 Microtus ochrogaster | reverse complement strand
ATTGCATCACTTGCAGTGAGGGAGCCTTTCCCCTCAGAGTGGTAATACTCACAGCCTCCCTCTCCAGCTTTGCCTCTTCCTTTCACTTATTCTTTTGTAATTTCATAAAAGTACACAATGTGAAAAAAAACCCAGCTGGACAGGAGTGCAGGCGACCGCTTCACCCACCTGAAGTTTACCTTTGGAGTCAGTCTTGCCACCTCTTTTTTCCAGTTTTTTTTCAGTTGAACAAAAGGACACCAGCACCCATATCATGGGAATAGTGTTGACACTATTCAGGCAGCAACTAGGCTAAGCCAACCACAACTAAGACTCATGCCTCAAGATGCTCCCACTCCGCCCTCCACAGGTGCTTGTGAGAGTGTACTCACAGCTCTTTGTCCAGACCTGGAACAGAGCACAGAAGGGAGGAAGCCAGACGTTCAGTGGCCTAGAAGTTAGGGTGACTTTTGTGGTAGCAGAGTTTTAAGTTCAGCCCAGGAGTTATGTGTTGGCCACATCACAGACTCTTTCTCTGGCACCCTTCCACCAGAAAGCACCACGCCACATCGACACAGATGGTGTCTGGGTGGGCGAGGGACATTGTGTGCCTGGTCTACAGCTCCAGTCTCCATCCAAAGTTCCTCAAATGCATGGTGCAGTCTCTTTCTGAAGTTCCCCAACAGGAAGGGAGTCAAAGGCACCCATCTGCATTGGCGAAGGTGGTGTTTGAGGAATGATCTCACTCTGTGGCCCAGGCTTGTCCAGAACTCATAGCAATCCTCTTGCCCCCACCTCCAGAATGCGAGAATTACAGGGACGTTGTACCACATCCAGCTCTGTGACCTGACCTTTACCATCGCATCCTGCTCAGTATTGATCCTCCTTTGATGACCAAAGTCCAGGCTGCCACAAATGCCCTCCAGTCTTTATGGAGGTGAAGAAACTGGGTTTTTATAAAAGCTAGCTGGCCATCTAGCAAATAAAGGCAGGGGACTGATCAAACCTAAAGTCAAGATCTTGCTACAGAGTTGTTGCTTAGTAGGTGGAGAGATTTGTTCACCAAATAGCAAAGAGAAACATGATAGGAGCTGGAGAGATGGCACAGTGGATAAGAGAGCTTGCTGGGCCAGCCTGGGACCTGAGTTCAGATGACAGCACAAACA
>NC_022033.1:13823876-13824837 GCF_000317375.1 Microtus ochrogaster | reverse complement strand
AGTTCGAGGCCAGCCTGGTCTACAAGAGCTAGTCCCAGGACAGCCAGAGCAACACAGCGAGATCCTATCTCAGAAAAACAAAACAAAAACAAAAAAAATTAAATAAATTGTATATTTCCCTTCGTGTGTGTAGTGTATGCACGTGTGCACATATATGAGTACGCTTCCGCATGTGCATGTGGAAACTAGCGGTAGATTTCACAGTCTCTCGACAACCTAGCACTCACAGTTTCCCCTCCAGGCAGCCCAGCAAGACCCAGCGAGCTATCTGCTCTACCAGCACTCCCAATTCAGGCTAGCTGACATTCGCCTCCCGACCGACTTTTACATGCCAACACTTTACCCACTGAACCATCGCCTGGGCCCTAAGTGATATATTTCACAATTATGGAAATTATCTTAGCAAGAAAAAAGGGCTGATACTGCAAAAGGAGTTATCTTCTGAGAAAAGCCACATGGGACAGATCAGGAGACAAGGGAAAGAGATGTGGGGACGTCTGCTCTGCCCCAGCTTGGCCAGCATAGGCAGCAGTGAGCCCTCATCCCGCTGTGGGAAGTCTGCCATCCAGCGGAGCTCTCAGCTTACAGAGGGCTCTGCTCCAAGCCATGCTGTCCAGGGCTCTGCAGCTCACCCTTGCCCTGCTGTTGCTGTCATCACTATCCCAGGGAGGGATCCGCGGAAAACGGAGACAATACGAAGGTAAGGGGATTGGATGAGGCGGGGAACAGGCCAGGAGGGACACTGAAGAGTCACCACTGCCTACCCAGCTCCTCCACAACACTGTCCGGGCTCCTGGTGACCACAGCTCCCCCACTCTGGTTCCCAGAGCTAGACAAAGTGAAGAGGTGGAGAGTAAATCTGCAAGTTTCCCTCACTTCGTTCCAAAGATCCAGAAACCAAGGGTTCCTACTGTGGCAAAGGGGCCCCAAGGCTGAAAGTCCAAAGGACAAACAAGACAAT
>NC_022033.1:13822613-13823776 GCF_000317375.1 Microtus ochrogaster | reverse complement strand
ACTCTGGTTCCCAGAGCTAGACAAAGTGAAGAGGTGGAGAGTAAACCTGCAATTTTCCCTCACTTCGTTCCAAAGATCCAGAAACCAAGGGTTCCTACTGTGGCAAAGGGGCCCCAAGGCTGAAAGTCCAAAGGACAAACAAGACAATTATTCTTGATTGATACATATTTGGGAAGGGTAAACGTGCAGAGATGCTCGTGGGGGTAGAAGGGCACAGGGGCGTCAGCAAAAGATAAACTATGAAATGGACAGGATACTGGAAAGATACAACAGAGGAAGCAAAGAGAGGCCAGGGGTTGTTGACTGGTCACCCTCATGGACCCTGCAAATTCTGGAGAGTGGAGGGGGTCTGAGAAATGTCTCGGGTTTCTGTGGGCTGAGTAAGAATATACATTCTACAGAGGTGATGTCATCAAAGCTCTGTCTACTAGGAGAGACTGGTCCTCGGTGCAGGTAAGAGGAAAACCAGGAGAGGAGAGCGGAGAGCGGGATGCTGACAGCTGTGGAGGAGGTGATGGGAGTAGCGTGGGGCATGGGATTTAGAAAACAACTCATCTCCAGGACTTGGTGAGAGGCACAAAGAGCACAAAGACAGGTGCTTGGAAAACCCAGGTGTGTTGAGTGGGACCTTAGCACGCTGAAGGAGCTCTAAGCCTGGGAGGGATTCTCTCTAGGCAGCCGTTCTACTCACCCTCCCGTTCTTGTTGCTCTTTTCAGTAATACAAGATCTCCCGGCTATCGGGGAGTGTAAGAGGAGGCCAAAGCCGTATCTGTGTAAGCGCCAGTGTGAGGCTCACCAAGACTGCCAAGCAAATAACATATGCTGTTCCACGTGGTGTGGGAACGTCTGTGTGAACCTGTTGGACGACGGGGTATGGGAAGTGACCGTCGCACCCCCTGACAATCTCTCTTGGAAGGATCAATCCTCCACCAACTTCATGTTTGAAGGAGATATGGCTCCGGCCATACCCACCTCATTGCCTGTCCCCGATGCCTCTCGTAAATAAACCAGAATAAACGATGTGGCATCTGTCCTCTCTACACTCACTGCTGGTAATCACTTAAACCCAGTGTCGTCCCTACGTGCGCCCTCCTCAGGACCAATATCTCTCCTCTCTCTCTCTCTCTCTCTCTCTCTCTCTCTCTCTCTCTCTCTCTCTCTC
>NC_022033.1:13802383-13822147 GCF_000317375.1 Microtus ochrogaster | reverse complement strand
TGTCTTTTGTGCCTGTGCACCCACTCCAATTCCAAGAGGTTCCAGCACACAGAATCAGACCTCCCACCACAAAGTGATCGTGTGCTGCATGTTCCAGTGCTAAAGAGAACATCCCTTGCCTTGGGGTCACAAAAACCCCGAAGCACCACGCAGGTAGAGATTAAAAATAAAACAAAGCAAAACTGGAGCAGAGAGTAGGAGGCCCCCTAAAGACGGCGTTCTCTCCTTAGCTCTGCCCACTCCCACCTTGCTCTTAGGACCCTTCCTAGATTAGTGTTCTACAATGAAGACAGTCGTCCTGGGAAGTCAGGTGACGTGGCTGGGCCTGGGAAAGAGCGAGAGGGTCCGGTGTGGCTGGAGGAGGGTGTTTTCTCTGGGCACTTGTTGCTCAGTTCTCTCCATCTCCTGAACACAAACGCATTCTTTCACACCCGCACACCAAATCCTATCCCGTCTATCAACAGTGGGTATGGACGCACCAACGGTGGGGCCTAGCTTGGGATCTGAAGCTTGAGTGACTTTATTAGCTAAATGCTCTCCACCAACCCCCAAACCGCCCACTTTTGGACTCTTCTTTTGATCCAGAGGCATGTCAGAAAGAAGGGCAGGTGGTTTGTGCTGGCACTGAAGAAATGACTTGGGACAAGGTGGCTAAGTGACTTGCCCTTATGCAATTAGCAGTAGACATTAATTACTAGGGGTACAAACTCCCTCTTACTCTGTGCAATCAAGACTCTCCTGAAATGGTGCTGGTGTTAAATCCAAAATTCACACATTCCTGGCTGCATTAGTTAGGTTGGCCTGGGGTTGGCCTTGTCCTACGGCAAGCCCAAAGAAAGTCATCCAGGCTGTCCAGGATCCTCAGGATGTGGTGTCTCCCTTGTGTCCAAGGTAGGTTTAAAGGCTCAGTGTTGGGGGTAGGGCACAGGTCAAAGACTCCCAAGCTAACTCCAAAAGATTCCAATTATATTTTCTTTATTATAAGAGGCACAACTCATGGAACAGGAATGAGAAGTCCAACCTCCCATGTGTTAACACAGGAACCAAAGAGAGAGAGAGAGCCCTGGGCAGGCCAGCAGTTTTTCTCTGCGTACCCAAAAGGTCACACCCTAACCCGATCCAACCTCTTAAAGGTCACTGACTGTTGGAGCTTCCCCATCAGCTCAGTATGAAGTTGCTGGCCTTGGGGCAGACTGTCTAGCATGCCATGCTGGGAGACTATAGGAAGTGTCTGTGCAGGGCATCAGGAAGCCTAGATCTACAGTGCTGACCTAATAATTAGGCCTATGCAGGTCACCCTGGTCCTGGGAGCTGCCTGGGACCTGCTGCCACTGGGGATGACTAGCACTGAGGGACGTCTCCAGCTGTTGATGAAGGCTTCCTTGTGAACGTCCCCACATTAGTTAGAAACCTATCATTGGCCAGGTACACAACATTTGTTTTCTTTGTTTAGTGCAACATTAAGAATTACCTCCATATACCTAAACAAATTATGAAAGAGGCACTCTTTAAGAAACAAAGGGCTCACTTGCCAACTCCTCACATTAAAATGGAACCTGAGAAAGTCCACGGGAGTAGCTCCTAAATTCTAAGCCACATAAGGTGGCAAAATTCCTACAGTTAGGAATTGTAAGAAGTACAGCCAAGAGTAGGAGAGGAGCCTGGTGTGGTGGCGCACACCTTTTATCCCAGCGCTCGGGAGGCAGAGGCAGGCGGATCTCTGGGAGTTCAAGGACAGCCTGGTCTACAAAGTATAGGAAGGACTTTGAACGAAGAAGGGATCTGAAGGGATGGAGAGGAAGTAAGAAGTGGCACTAAGGGGGCTTTGATCAAAGAACGTGATATATGGCACGAAACTGTGAAAGAATAAATAATCTTTAAAACAAGCTCTTCAGGGCAGAATAGAAAGAATGATGTGAAGGAAAGAAACATGGAAGCCCAGTTGTTAGCAAACACTTTATTTTTCAGGTATGTTTGCTTTTCTACCCACCAATAAGCACAGCATTTCCAAAAGTAACCACTGAAGTCTCTAAATGGCTGCTAGCTCTCAAGAGACTGGGCCACGGAGAAGTTAGGGTCATTTCTTTCTTTCAAAAAATTTCTGTAAAAGAAGAAGTTTAGGTTTTCTCTCTCTCTCCCTCCCTCCCTCCCTCCCTCACTCCGTGTGTGTGTGTGTGTGTGTGTGTGTGTGTGTGTGTTTCAATCTGTATGTGTATCTTTGTGTCTGCCTGCTTGTGTGTTGATCTGTGTGTCTGGATGTGCCTTATATATGTTTCTGTGTACATGGTGGGTATGTCTGTCTGTGGTTCTGTATGTGTGAATGTGTGTGTGTGTATGTCTCTGTGTGGGGGCTTGGTATAAGTGTGTATCTGTGTGTATGTATCGGTATGTGCGTGTCTACATATGTCTGGGGTGTGTGTGGATGTTTCTAGGTCTGTGTGTGTGTGTGTGTGTGTGTGTATGATTAATTAAATGTCTGTCTTTATGTGTGTTCTCTATACATGCCTACAGGAGGACTATATGGATGTGTCTATTATGTCTGTGTATGTCTGGGTGTATCTAGGTATGTCTGTGTATGTGTCTGTGTCTGTCTTTCTGTGTGTATGAGTGCTTGTCTGTGTGGGCCTCCGATCTGGGCAACTTTGGTCTTCTGTTGAGGAATAACAGTCTAAAGCAGAGGGCGGCATCAGTGAAGCCAATACCCACCCCCCCACACACACACACACACACATCTGCAGCTCACCCCATTTTCTGCACAAATGTTGCCACAGTAGGTCCAGCAGCATGTGTGATTTCTGTGTATACATTTGAAAGTTCTAGAACACTTCTTGGAACAGTCATTTGCCTTTGGCTGTCCCCAGCATTCCTCGAGTAGCAGCTCTTCCTCTGAAATGGAAACAAAACGACAGAGGTGAATAGAGCCCCAGAGGTAAGCATGGGAAGACAAGCCCTTTCTGAGGTCAGAGGTTCCTCCCAGATGTCAGCCCCATATTCCTGTCAAGGTGTCTGTCTTCTGTGTTCCCCTCGTGATGTCATCACCTTGGCCCTAACCTCACAGACTCTCCACTGAATTCATTACCTCTGCTCCCACTCAGGACTTACTAGATCCTGAATGCCCCCAGCATCCATGTACCCGTCTATAAAATATAGATTGATTCAATAAGGGATTTGAAAGTCTGAGCAGTCTACCAGCTTCATTTCTTGTCTCTGGTAGACAGAGAGAAGATGAACAAGCTTTCTGGCTTTGTTTTTGAGATGGGCTTTCATGTAGCCTAGGCTATCATTGGACTCACATAAAACTGAACTCCAAACTCTTGCTTCAGCCTCCCAGTTGCTGGGACCATATCATTCAGCCATGCCTGGTTTGAACCAGGTTTCTCTAGACTCCTTCCTTGCTGATTGTTCCATGACACACATGTGGAGGTCAGAGGACAGCTTCGTGGGGTCGCTTCCCTCCTTCCGTGTTTCTGTGCGTCCCTGGGTTCAAACTCAGGTCCTCGGGCTTTCCTGACAAGCACTTTACCCAATGAACCGCTTGCTGGCCTCTCTCCAGATTCTTATCTCTCAACCCGCTTTCTCCACCCCTCCACTGATTCTCTTCTCAATGGACCCGTAGCTTCGCTCCACCAAGGACCCTGGCGCCTTCTCACATTCTAAAAGAGGTATATCCTTTAAGGTTTCTTTAACGAATATCCGTTTTCGTTCTCATGACAGGAATCGGAGAACTTCTGCAGGGGCGGAGGAAGGGAGCTCTGTATTGGCTCTCGAGCCTCAGAGGCACTGAGACGTACCCTGTCTCCACTGCTCATGGCCTATGTGTGAAGGCTGCTGCCTGGGAATGGTCCCAGCTGGAGGAATTCTTAGGTTCTCCAACAGCTGATCTGGAAAGGTGAAACCTGAATCAAATGTCAGACACGACACCCACTCCCTGGTCCGGAAGTGAGCCCAGCCCCTGGCCCTGGCTCACAAGGTATCCTCACTACCTACGAGCGTATCGCTTCCTTTTCCCTCCCAGCGTGGGCAGCCGCAGCAGCATGCAGAGAAACACCACAGACGGGAGCAGTGACGGCTTCATGATACTGACGGAAGTGTCTGGGGACGCTTTTTTTTCCTTCCCAGGAGCTGCTGGAGATCAAACATATAAGTTGGGAAATAAAAGTGTGAACCAAGGGGAAGCACCTATAGGTTTTTAAATATTCAGTCTTCTAGTTAGAAGCCCTGCCCTCCACCAGACAGCGTCTGACCTCCAGCTTGGCCTCGTCTTTTTCCCCTGCTGAAGAAATATGTTTCATATGTTCTTCCTTCCCTTGATTAAAAGATAATTCAAACTATCACTTGAGACTTACAAAATCTAAATATGAAATCTTACAGAATTTAAATGCAAAAAAAAATCACAAAAAGGGAAATGAAATCTATCTACTGGTTCCACTCCACTGATGACATATGCTCTCCTCATTTTATATGGACAAATATGTATGAACTGTTTTGATAAAATTTTAATTATGTGGCGTTCTTTCTATTCCTTCTTATTTTATTTCTAATTTTTTGTTAGCCTCTCTATTTTTATTTTTAAGTGTCATTATACATGTACCACATTTTCACCCTTTACATTCCGCTTCCTTTCCCTGCTTCAGATCCATGCCACGCCCCTTCACCTCACTCTCTCCCAAATTCTTGGCTTCTTTTTCTTTAATTATTATTGTTACACACATATAGAAATAAAACCTGCTAGGTTCATTTTGCTGTTGCTCACATGTATATGTGTTTAGGGATGACCTCTTGTGGTTGGATGAACTACCAGGGGCTCATCCCCAGAGAAGGCTGGTCCTCCCGCTCTTGCCAGCTGCTAATTGCCTATAGCTCTTCACCTGAGGGTGGGTCTTGTGAGAGTCCCCTTTCCCACACTGGCATGCCAGTTGGGTGTTGTCACTGCGCCACTTTTGTTTAGACAACCACACTGTTGAGATTTCACGGGCGCAGCTCTCCTGTCATGGACAGAGGACACTCACTGTCTTACAGCAGGCGCCCTGGTCCTCAGCTTCTACAGTTTGTTTAAAAATTGACCCCCAGCGCTTCTCTCCCATCTCCTCCATCTCACTCATGTTCACTCGACCGCAGAATTCTCCTCTGCATCTTTATGTCTCATGTGTTCTATTGTCTTCCTACTCCCTTTCTTTAGAACTCTTTGTGGGGGCGGGCTGGAAGGAGACGAGGGAAGGGAAACTGAGGCCAAGATGTGTAATAAATAAATCAATCAATAAATTTAATTTTAAAAAAAGAACCTCTTTTCACTGCTCAAGAACACCCTTCTATTTTTATGACCTATCTACATTTATTCCCACATAAATAAAAATTAGAATCTGGGCCAGAGAGGTGGTTCAGTAGTTAGAAGTACTTCCTGCCCTCCCAGAGGACCCGAGTTCCATTCCAGCACCTACAGTAGATAGCTCACAACTACCTATCTCTCCAGCTCTAGGGGATCCAAACCCTCTTCTGGCATAGGTGGGCACCTATACCCACACACCATATGCACAAAGATACACACGCATACACATACACTTAAAATTAACTCTTTAAAACAAATTAGAAGTTGGCATTCAAATATGAGAAGGAACATGCAGTGTTTGCCTTTCTGAGTCTGGGATATATTGCTCAGCATAATTTTCAGATCCACCCATTTCCTGAAATTCACACAGTTTCATCTTTGTATGGTTGAATAAAATTCCACTGTGTAAATGCATCATCTTCTCATCTTCCGTTCATCTGTCGACTGGCATCTAGACTGAGTGTCATTTTCTTGCTGTGACGAGGCCACCGACGGACACGGATGTGCAGGCATCTCTGGGGTGGGTAAATGTCCAGGTGACAGAGCTGAGTGATGTAGCAGCTCTAATTTTAGTCTCTTGAGAATCGCCCCGTCGGTTCCCATAGTGGCTGCCGAAGGTTACACTCCCCCCAGCAGTGAGTGAGGTTTCCTCTTTCCCCCGTCCTCCCGGCACTAGTCATTTGTATCTGGATCTTAGTCGTTCTGACTTCTCCAAGCAGCTTTAGCTGGCTCTTCCCTATTATTATCTTAGTCATTCCCTGTAATGACTAAGGATATTGAGCACTTCAAAATACGTATTGGCTCCCACCGTTAGGAATCCCACAAGAGGACCAAGCTGCACAATTGTTACCTATGTGTAGAAGGCCTAGGTCGGACCCATGCAGGTTCCCTGGTTGTCGGTTCAGACTCTGTGACTTCCCATGAGCCCAGGTTAGTTGATTCTGTGGGTTTTCTTATGATGTCCTTGACCCCTCTGGTTCCTACGATCCTTTCTCCCTCTCACTGTCTCTGACGCTTCTATGGCCTTTTGGGACCCTATTCCTCATCCTGGGTCCCCTTATTCAGCCTTAGTACAAAGGAAGGTGCTTAGTTTTACTACGAGCTGCTACGCCACATTTTGTTGGTATCCATGGGAGGCCTGCCCTTTTCTGAACAGAAGTGGATTGTGAAGGGCGAGGGGGAAATGGGAGGAGAGGAGCGAGGGAAAACTGATGTGAAATAAATAAATAGGAGAAAAAATTACTTATTGGCTGTTTATGTTTTTTTTTTTTCCTCTGAGAATTACCTGCTTGGTTCATTGGCCTATTTATTGATAGGCAAGGGATTTTGGGTGTTTAATTTTATAGCTACTATGTATTTTAGATATTAGCCCATTCTTTCATCCTATAAGCTGTCTGTTCCCCTTGCTAACTGTTTTCTTTGGCTTTCAGAAGTGTTGTAACTTTGTAAAATCCCATTTATAATTCCTGGGCGATTTCCTATTGGCGTCCTAATCAGGAAGTTCTTGCTCTGTCTACATCTTGAAGAGGTGTCACTCTGCTTTCTCCTAGTGATTTCAATAACCCAGACAATTTGTTTGTTTGTTTGTTTTTTGTTTTGCAAACAAGATCTCACTGTGTAGCTCTGGCTGGCTTGGAACTCACTATGTAGAGTAGACAGGTGAGCTGCAGACATGAAATCTCAACAGTATTGTTGTCTAACAAAATCCAGGCTGGCCTTAAACTCAGAGATCTATCTGAGTAGGTCTCCTGTATGCTGGGATTAAAGGTATGCACCACCAAGTCCAGCAGCAATTTATATTTTAAATTAGGATAATTTTAATTGATTATTGGCTTGTGTATTCTCTAGAGAATAAAGCTGGAGTTTTATGACTTTGTATTTTTAGGGCTGATGAAATTCCATTGTGCTCCACATTTCCATTGTCCATTCAGCTGTTGATGGGTGTCTAGGCTGATTCTCAGTTGGAGTGGGGTGGAGAGAGGCTAAGCCTTGAATCTCATTGGCCAACCAGCCTAGCCAAAGCCAAGAGTTTCAGGTTCGAAGACTGCTTCCGAATATAAATATTGAGGGTGATGGAGACTATCCACCCAACTTCAACCTCCAGCCTGGGTCCATATCTACACATGTGCCCACGCATACTGACAAACATCACACACAGACACCATGTTCACACTCATACACACTCATGCACAAATGCACAAGGAGACAAAAATTCATTTGAAAAGGAAAACTGCTGGCAATCACGTGGGGAAGAGGTGCTGGGGTCCACAAGGAGACACAGTAGATGACAACTATGCAGAAGGATGACCCACCAGGCGAGCCACTGTCTGATGGATGGTAAACTCACAAACAGGGTGTATGGGCCAATTGACTACAGATGTGATTGATTCTGCCTGTAATTCCCCTGTGATACCCTGATCTCTTCCCACAGCTGTTGGCAGTGTGCTCCTTGTCTACTGAGCATGGTGATCCTGTAAATTGACAGAAGGATAACTTCCCCCTTCGCTGTGTATGCCTGATGAATAAAACAGGTCTCTACAGTTTAGCCTTTGTTCCGCGTGCTGGTGATAGATTTAGAAGCCTGTTTTCCATCATTCGCTAGCTGGCAAGGCAATTAAGGGCAAGTTAGCTAGACTGAAGGTCTCTGTGCACAGATGGCAAGCTAGACTTTTCCCAGATTTACCCAAGAACAGAATTGCAGATGTCTGGTTTGTTACATCAAGGTCTTTCGGACACAGAGGAACACCTTCTCTAGCCAGGCCTGAATGATAACAAAGACCGTGAATATTCCGTATTAAATTTCTTAGCAAGCCTCAGTTTATGGCACAAAATTCAAGGCTCAGTTAACTGTTTATGTTGAAGTCCTAAAATTTACATGGCTAACAGGAACAACAATTAACCAAGTTCAGAGAGAAATGACTTTACATGGGAAAAGTTTCACAGCTAGCCAGGGCCACAGAAGCTGGTCTGGCCTCTCAGCCTTTAATAATAAGGTTACAAGAGTCCCTCCTTGTACTCTGAGGCAACATACAGGATAAGAAAAGCATCTTTATGCTTGGGACTTTTCAATGCCAGCCCTTGTCAAAGAATGCTGAAACACCTGGTGCTCTTTGCCCACCCCCACCACTGCACCCTGCCTTTGTGTTGCCATGATAAACGGCTTTGCTCCTTATCATTTACTCAAGGAATGCATTATGACCCTGAGAAATAGCTTTGCGACTTCTGTACTGCCTAAAGTTTCTTGTTAAATGTGCATATAAGTTGCATGAGCAGAAAATTTTCTTTGCAATAAACAACATGGCTGAAAACCACAACGGAGTAGCAGTTAAGAGCACTGCTGCTCTTCCAGAGGACCCAGGTTGGGTTCCCAGCATTCACATGGCAGCTCACAACCATTGGGGATGCTAGTTCCAGTGGACTTGGGTTCTTGTGGCTCCACAGGCAGTGCATACACACGGTACACAGACACACATGCAGGCTGAACGCTCACATACATAAAAATAATGACTCTCAAAAAAAATAAAAGTTCAAGGTACATGCCAGTCATGGTGGCACACACCTTTAATCCCAGAACTCAGTAGACAGAGGCAGGCAGGTCTCTGTGACTTTGGGGCCAACCTGGTTTACAGAGTGAGTTCTAAGGCAGCCAGGGCTACATAGTGAGATCATGTCTCAAGAATACAAAGAGCAAGGTAGAGTTTTGTGTATGTATGAAAATGTCACAAAGAAAGGGTCAATTTGATTT
Source organism: Microtus ochrogaster (assembly GCF_000317375.1). Lineage (NCBI taxonomy): Eukaryota > Metazoa > Chordata > Mammalia > Rodentia > Cricetidae > Microtus > Microtus ochrogaster. Next base: position 13,813,076 of record NC_022033.1, on the reverse strand, counting down.
ATCGATCTCATTTCTAAATACTTCAGTGAGGGTCTTCTAACAAAAGGTCAGTTCTCTTACATGACATATTTACCAACGTCATTGAGTTTGATGTTGATAAAATAAACTAAGATCTCCTCTACCTTGAATATTCTGATTCACTGGGACACCCAGAAATACTACTGTTTCTCAGCCTGTGGGTCACAACCCCTTTACCATCCTGCATATCAGGTATTTATACGTTACGATTCATAACAGTAGCAAAATCACAGGTACGAAGTAGCAATGAAGATAATTTTATGGTTGGGGGGTCACCACAACATGAGGAGCTATGCTAAAGGGTCACAACTTTAGTTAGAGAACCACTGTGGGTTTAAGCAATCCCCAAATCACAGTCTCTACAGGCTCAGCCCAGGACCTTGCTCTCTACCTACCTCTGAAGGTGTCTCAGCTACAAGCACTGATAATCATTTGGCTGGCGGAGCTCTCTGCAGTTCCAGGGACAGTGGAACCTCTGCACACAGGGCAAGTAATGAGGGGGACAAACGTCGGCGATTTCAACTTTGATCTTGCTTCGAATTGGGTCAGATCGATCTCAGATCTTAAGGTGGGTACGGGCAGGACCTTGTGCCTGGTTCCTGCTTTTCTTCTTGCTACAGGCAGCCTAGATCGGGCTGGAACAAGATTCACCCCCACCTGACTCCTTCGACAGCACACTCAGAAGCCTGGACGGCTGTGGGAGTGGGAGGAAGGTCCGTACATCTCAGTAGCCCCGTGTGACGCCGTTGCAGAGTGCCACCCACCTTTCTCCTCGTTTCTCTATTGATGGCATCATCCTAACAGTGTCCTGTGGGCTCTATGCTAGGGGGAACATGACTCATCCAAGAGGGGTTAGAAATCAGGATCGCCACATAAATGTCACCCCTAGGCTTGGTGGCCGGAGGGATGACTCAGGGATTGATAGCATTTACAGCTTATAATGTTGTATTTATTGTTACTATTTTTCTGCGGCTGTGGTAGAACACCATGTCCCAAAGCAGTTTATGGAAGAAATAGTTTGTCTTGACTTGGGGGTTCAGAGGGATAACAGGAAGGCATGGGCACAAGGGGCAGGCATGGTGGGAGGACCAAGAAGCTGAAAGGTCCCATCCTCCGCCACGATAACTGGAGAAAGATAACCGGAAGTAGGATGAGGCTGTGAACTCTCAAAGTCCGCTGTTCTGAGCAGCTCAGCGAGGCCACACCTCCCATAACATCCCCAAACAGTACCAACAACTGGGACCAAAGCTTCAAACACATGAGCCTGTGAAGTACACTCTCATCCAAACTACCACAGTGCTCTCGCAGAGGACCCAGGTTTGGTTCCCAGCACCCACAATGCAGCTCCCAACCACCTGCAACTTGGGTGCCAGGGGATCTGCTGTTTACCTGTGTTTATATGCACCACCTATGTGCTGTGCCCATGGAGGCGTCTGATCTCCGGAGGAGCTGGAGTTAACAGCGATTGTGAGTCACCTGATAAGGGTGCTGGGAACTGAACTCAGGTCCTCTAGAAGAGCAGCGAATGTGTTCTGAGACACCTCCCTTAAGTCTATAAATATTTTTAATGTAATGCATGTTGTAAATATTTTCTATGACTCTAATTTTACCGTTTTGGGTTTTTTGTTGTTGCTTTGTTTTGTTTTTTGTAGACAAAATCTTGCTATGTAGTCCCTGATGGCGCCGGACTCACAATCCACCTGCCTCCGCCCCCTGGATAGCAGGTGTGTGCCACCACATCCAACTTCCATTGCGTTTCTTTTCAATTTTATTTGTGTTTATTTTATGTGTGGGGGTGTCTTGGCTGGATGTGTGTCTGTGCATCGTTTGCATGCCTGGTGCCTGTGGAGACCAGAAGAAGGTACTGGATTCCGTGGGACTGGAGTTACATATGATTGTGAGCTACCATGCGGGTGCTGAGAATCAAACTAGGATTCTCCAGGAGAGCAGCCAGTGCCCTTACCCGCTGAGCCACCTCTCCAGCCCTTCTCTGCACATCTCACTGGGACCTGGGCAGCATCGCTCCTTGCACAGGAGATAGTAACCCCTTATCAGGCTCTGTATTGTCAAGCATTACCTCCCACTCCATCGGTTACTTCTTCACACTGTGGCTTCCTTTGCTGGACAATGGCTTCTGAGTTTGTCAATCCAGAGCCACCCTGTGTGAGCTCACCTTCAGCAACATCAGCATGAATCACCTGCCTTTCCCCCTTGGTGTTCTTTTAGGTCAAAAAAGACAGTGAGAGCCGGGCGTTGGTGGTGCACACCTTTAATCCCAGCACTCGGGAGGCAGAGGCAGGCAGATCTCTGTGAGTTCGAGGCCAGCCTGGTCTACAAGAGCTAGTTCCAGGACAGGCACCAAAAACTACAGAGAAACCCTGTCTCAAAAAAAAAAAAAAAAAAAGACAGTGAGAGCAGCAGAGGAGGGCTGAGAAGAGTAGGCACGTTCAGCCAATGGAATGTACTGAAGTCCTTCACGGCAGCCAGACCAACCCAAGCCTTGCTACCAGAGCGGCCATACAGATGAGTGATGAACAGAAGGAGGTGTTGCACAGGTGTGCTCAAGGTTGCCTCTGCTTTCAGGACATGGAGAGAAGTGAGAGACACTAGAGAAAACCCCCACTTTGAGTCATGTTAGTCTCTCACACACACACACACACGCACGCACGCATGCACGCACGCACGCACGCACGCACGCGCGCGCACACACACACACACACACACACCTCAGGTTTGCCACCTGACTTCCCGAATTCATTATCCTCATTATGAATATTTTTTTTATTTGAGACAGAGTATCCCTCTATAGCCTTTGCTAGCCTGGAACTAGCTCTGTAGACCAGGCTGGGCTCAGATTCACAAAGATCTGCCTGCCTCTGCCTCAACCGTGCTGGGGTTAAAAGTGTGCACCACCACACCCAACATTCACTGCGCTCATTATAAACCGACTTCAACCTCAATCCCAAAAGATTGGGACGTGCTGGTAGGTGTGAACAAGTATGGAAACCCGGGCTTAGGCTTACCCTGGGAGGACTGGCTGTGTGAGCAAAACCCACGGGCTGGCAGCGTTCCTTGGGCCACAGTGAGAGAGAAGAAAGAGGAAAGTCCAAGTCTGGAAAGAGCAGGATGCCTGTACGAGATGCCCTGGGTTCTTGGTGGGTACCCACAGTGGGAGTCCAAGAGCCTGGTGCCCGCCATTGGTTCTGCTCCATTTGACAGGAGCAGAGAGTTCAGACTGTAGCGTGGGTGGTATTCCTGCTGGAGTCCTTTTGCCCGTGGCTTGAGGTGAGTTTGGGTTCAGGAAGCACAGCTAACTTCCCCCTCACAGGAGCTACCTGCACAGATTCATAGTAGGCAAGCCATATGCTATGTGGTGGCAGTGGCGTAGACCAAGACAGGGTCCTCTCTCCTGGGCCTGTCTTTTCTGACAGGAAGTGGGAAGCCTTTTCAAGCCTAAAACTCAGATCACAGGACTGGGTCCCATGCACACTGCAGGAGTTTCCTCTGTGCCCAGCACCAAGCCTTAGCTCCAGGTCCCAGGGCAGAGCGGTCATAGGTTGGGATGGCCCAGAGTCAGCACAGTGCTATTTGCAGAACTGAGTGTTCAGAGAAGTACCATCTTTCCAGACCCTCCTTACCCATCACCTACCAGGCATCTTCTTCCATTCTGGGTGCCCTCCCTGTGCCACTGTCAGCAGCAATGTCACAGAGGAACCTAACCGCTTGACTAAAGCAGTGAGCCTAGATTGTGCCCAATGGAGGGAAGGCAGGAAAGGTTTGCATCAGCTCTTTGCTGCCCCTGCTGACTAAACCAGGGAAGAGCAAGAGGCCACCTGTGCTCCACTGCAATGGCCGCTCACCCTGGTACTGTGCCATAGAACTGAGCATCAGCAGGAAGAGCAGCTCCTGTCACCACAGCGTCAGCCTTCTAGCTACAGGCCTTTTCTTGTCTGAGAGTTACCGTTAATTGTGTGTCTAGTGTATAGATATCATGTATAGAAAAGAGACTAGGTAGATAACCAGACAGACAGATCTATTGTGTGGGCTGGAGAGATGGCTCAGTGAGCCTCTGGCCACATCAAGTAGCTCACAACTGCCTGTAACTCCAGTTCTAGAGGGTCTAACACCTACTGCCATACTCACATGCATACACACACACACACACACACACACACACACACACACTGAAACACACAAAAACAAAATAAAAACAAAACACAAACAAATAAAATCTCATTGTGTGGCATTACCATGAACTAACTGCACCATCTTTAAATTTCTGTTTATTTAATAGGAAGAATATTTATCTCATTTTTTTAATTGCTTCTGTTTTTTACCTGTCTTCTGCCATCTTTACTTACCCATGTAAACATTTCATAGTTACTTGTCCTTCAGTGTATGTAGCCCTCTTATCAATGCCTGAGACTATTAATGTCCTGAGTCAATATGAACATTTTTTAACGTATAATTATTTGATCAAAGTAAGAAAATGTTGCAGTTGGCATGTAGAATGTTTCCCCCAGGCTCGTGTGTTTCAACACATCGTCCCCCAGGTGTCTGAAAAGGTTGTGCGATGCCTGTTGGAGGAATTGGGTCCATGGTGCTTGACCTTGAGACTTCCTTGCCCAGCCCCACTTCCTGTTCACACTCTACTTCCTGTCTGCAGATGAAATGTGACCACCTGACTTACTGTTCCTATCATCTACCCTCCCGCTGTCAGGTCTCCCCCACTTTGGTAGAAAGATCTCCTGGAGTTGAAAACCACAGTTAAACGCTTCTCAAATTGCTCCTTGTCAAGTGTCTGGTCATGTGTTGTGTTCTCCCACCTTACATTCCTCTCTCTTCCCAGTCATATCCCTTCCCATCTCCACCCTCTAGTGCTGGGATTAAAGGTGTGAGCCGGCACTGCCTGGTTCTGTTTCTCTTTTAGACTGGATCATTCTCAAGCAGCCCCGGGTGGCCTTGAGCTAACAAAGATCTGTCTGCCTCTGCCTCCCAAGTGCAGGGATTAAAGGTGTGCGCCACCACTGCCTGGCCTCTATGGCTAAGTGATGACTTAGTTCCGCACTCTGATCTTCAGGCAAACTTTGTTAGATCACAAACAAAATATCACCACAGTAGAGGGTGAGGATAAGGTGGTGAGGGAGCCCACAGAGGACTCTCAGAACGCCAGTTGGGAAAAAGCCAATAAAGGATTTCTAAGAGAAAGATTCTTTCTTTTTATTATTATTAATAAAGACCCTTTCAGGTGATACCTTAAGAGAGGATGGACTTTATCTTTCAATACAATGGGGGGGGCAGTAAGAGAGCTATAGAAGTAGAATTTTGTATTCTTTTGAAGCTAAATCTGTGTCCTTTGAAACTAGATTATCTGGAGTGTTCATTATACCCAAATGGGAACTACTGAGAAAATAACTTTAAAATATGCAAAAAAAGAAATGAGGGGATCACAGTGATACAATACAAAGTACCAAACGCAGGCAAAAGAAGTCAGTGTTTAAGTTATCAAATAATAAAAGATAGGACACAACAGAAGCCCTTCCTATAGTAGCCACTTCACATAGAAAGATTAAATTGGTCAGTTATAAGCTATTAGTAATCCAGCCCTTGGGAGACAGAGAAAGGCAGGTCGGTCATAAGGTTAAGGCCAGCCTAGGATACACAGGGAAACCCTGTCAAAGAAAGAAAGAAAGAAAGAAAGAAAGAAAGAAAGAAAGAAAGAAAGAAAGAAAGAAAGAAAGAAAGAAAGAAAGAAAGAAAGAAAGGAAATAAATCAAAGAAAGTAAAGAAAAGAAAGACAACTATCTCCTGTCTAAAAGAAACTACTTCAGGGGCTACAGAGATGGCTCAGTGGTTAAGAGCACTGGCTGCTCCTGCAGAGGACCCAGGTTTGATTCCTAACACCCATGTGACTCCAACCTTCTGTGACTCCAGTTCCAGGGGATCCTACATCCTCTTCTGACCACCATGGGTATTGCAGGCAAACACTCCTACCCAAATAAATAAATCAATCAAACAAAATAAAGAAATAAAAGAAACTACTTTAGCTCTAAAGACTGAAATTCTGAAGAAATGAAAACAGTAAAAAAAAAATGCACTCATAAGTGGATAGTAGCTGTAAAATTAAAGATAACTATGCTACAATCCACAGCCCCAGAGAGAGTAGGTGACAAGGAGAGCTCTAGGAGGGAACACCCAGACCTCCCTGGGAAGGAGAAATAGAAGAGATTCCCTGAGTGGATGACGGGCAGGTGGGGATGGGAACATGAGAGATCAAGGTCAGGGGTCAGAGAGGGAGAGTGCTGAAGGGGACTGCTGGAAAGGGGGGACATTTTGGGGCCAGGTAAAAACCTGGTGCCAGGGAATCTCCCAGGAATCTGCAAGGATGATCTCAGCTAAGACTCTTAGCGATAGCGGACACATAGCCTGAACTGGCCATCTCCTGTGACCAGGGAAGACTTCAAGTGGAGGGATTAGGAAACCAACCCAGCTACATAACCTCCTACCTATAGTCTGTCCTGCCTGTGGGATGTGCTGGGGAAGGGTGGCCTAGAGATCGAGGGAGTGGCCAACCAATGTCTCGTCTAGCCTGAGAGCCATGCCAGGAGAGTGGGCTCACCCCTGACACTGCCTGGAACACCGGGAAACCCAGGATAGAAACAAACACACGGGGCGGGGGGGGGGATGTCAGTGTAATGATGCCTAATTAATTATATCTGCTGTGCTCACAGAGTGGTGCCCAGCCCAATTATCATCAGAGAGCCTTCATCCAGCTATGATGGAAACAGATGCAGACCCACAGCCAAACATTAGGCAGAGCTCAGGGAATCCTGCAGAAGAGGGAGACAAAGGATTGGAGGAGACAGAAGGGGTCAAGAACACCACAGGAAAACCCACAGAATCAACTAACCTGGGTTCATAGGTCTCCCAGAGACTGAACCAAGAATCAGGGAACCACATGGAATTGACCTAGGCCATTTGGCATATATGCTACAGTTGTGTAGCTTGGTCCTATAGGACTCCTAACAGTGGGAACAGGGGCTGTCTCTGACTCTTTTACTGGCTTTTAGAACCCTGCTCTTCATATTGGGTCACCTTGTCTTTTGGTAACCATGGGAGACCTGCCATTTCCTAAGCAGAAACAGAAGAGGAGTGGATTGGGGGGGGGGATGGGGAAAAAAGGAAGGGTGGGGGAGGAGTGGGAGGAAAGGAGGGAAGATAGAAGCTGCCTTTTAGAGAGAGAGATGGAAAGGAAGGGACTCAGGCTGGAAGCTGAAGATCAGCTTGCCTCAGCAGACCAGACAGTGGGAGTGGGCATGGCTTGTCTCTTAAAGGGACAGGATAGATCATTACATTCCCATTTCTTTTTTATAATAAAAAGGCAGGCAGTTAGGCACAACACATTAAAGGAATTGGGGCGGCAGATTCTCAAGACTGCTTCCTGCTTATTTGTGGACATCATCTTAAGAGGGAACCTGAGAAAGCTGGGTGCTGGTCACATTCTGGGGTAGCTGGTCTCTTTGTTCCTGTCCAGTGTTTGTGCTATGTCTGGTGTCTCTTATATCTGTTTAAGGTATTGGCAGAATAGAGGACAAAGTTAAGTTTAGGAGAAAAAAAAAAATTTAGAACCAGAGAATTGAGAGGGATGTATCTGACCTGTTTAAGGTGGATCCTTTGATTCAGCTCCCTGGAACTCACAAGAATTCTTTGGGTTTGTGAAAACAGAAGTTTTCATTTTATTTAAACCATTACATTGGTGCCATCAGACTCAGTAGGCCCTCCCGCACCTCTCCCAGGGTCAGGATCCAGAACCAGGCATTGTTTCCACAACAACCACGTGTTCCATCTGCATGAGCACTGACCTCTACACACACCAGCAGCTTCGGTGGTGAGCTGTCCCCTTCCAGCCCCAACCACAGCCGTCAGGGCTACAGTTGAGCCCTTTGCGCTCTCCATAGCTAAAAACGAGATCAGACGACCGGGGTCAGTCCTCCTACGCTAGCACTGCAAACGCTGTACAGTGTATTTGACTGGGGGCCCAAGGTCCCTCGGATTTTTCTTTCTCCTTTTTTCTCTTCTTTTCCTTTTCTTTTCTTTTGGACCACTCCTCCGTGGTTCCCACCATGAGAGACTGCTCAGAGTGACCTCTAGCCCCTCTGGCTTCTGAGTTACCTTGACTGAAGCCAGTCAGGCTTTAACACCCCGCCTGTAGATAGAGGGCGCTCTTCTCCAAGCTCTGGGGTGTTCACTGCTGTTTCACACCCCACCTATAGAAGGGAGATGTCCCCCTATCAGCCTTGTGTTGTCAGGGGTTTTCACATTTTTAGTTATGGTATAAACCCGCACTCCGTCAGTGTCCCGATGGCTTCATTGTGCTCCACTTTTTCTCAAATTGTCCCTGCCACAGCTCCTGCTGTCAACAAGATTGGTTGGATCCCAGAGGCAGCTATTTTGAATTCCAGCCTTTTGCTCCCCACCACGGCTTGTAGCACAGCAGCTCAGCAACAGGGTGGATCACGCCTCTAGGTCTCTCTTTCAAACAACATGTGACTGCTGCCATTTTGACTGAGGCCAGGTGACCTTACCACCATCTTAACTGAGGTCAGGAGACTTCACCGCCATCTTAACTGAGAGCCAGGTCAGGTGACCAAGTTCTGTCATCTTTACTAAGGTATACCCTGCCTGGTCCCCTGGTTTACTTATGTTTTTGTCTCTAAATTCCTCTTGCTGACTCTGTTGCATGTGTGTTTTACACAGTGGCATGCCTTTGGTAGGGCCCACCAAGAGCATCCATTTTGCCCAATTTCTGCTCACTGTCTGTGTATGTGCATGCATGTAATTTACATGCATCTGTGATTACTGTTAAATGTTATAATTGTCTGTTCATTGCATCTCATTTCAGACTATAAAAACAAAAAGTCTCATGTTTTAAATTAATATGTACTTTTAAGTCTCTTACAAAAATACTCTATATTTAATCCAACTCTGCTTTACCTGTTAAGTTGAGAGCCAGTACAGTCAATCTTGGACCCAGCTCTCCAGGCAGATTGTATACTCTAGCTATACTTGATAAACAGCCCTCAACTGCTCAGAGATCTAGGGAATATAGCATTTAAATATTTAATTATTAAAAGACTTTTCATAACAAAAAGAGACAGGTTGGCTCCTAGCAGCAGCACTCTGTTTCCTCCAAAGACAGAAGACAAATGGGCCCAAAACAACATTCATCTGCACTTTGATTCAACTGCCAAGCACTGACCACTGGGAAAAACTGCCTTTCATTTAAACTGAAGATCACCAGACAGTGGACAGAATCGCTGGAATCGACAGCCTAGCTGCTCAGGTCAAGGTAGGCTTGTCTTCCTACAGTTCACACTAAGACTAAAGCAGAAACACAATGCTCTTAGTTTATGTAGAAAAACAATGAGATTAATTTGACATAAGTTGATGAAATGTTATTTTTGTATTAGGAATGAAAGCCAATTCTCTAAGCCCTGAAAAGAGGTCCTTCTGAGAAAGCTAAAACAGGCTATGCCAAACAGGGAAACTTAGGAAGTTTCCAGCCCAAATCAGACAGCAGGCAAGAACACACACCATCATTTCTAATCTAGCAGTGCACTGCGGGAAAGGGGGCCTGTTCAGCACTCAGAGAGCTGAGAAGGGCATTGAGTTTGAAGAGACCAGCCACACACAGGGAGAATGTACTAGAAAGATTATAGGCAATGGAAGAATGTGGTAGACTAATTAGTTACAGATCCAAACAACAGAGGGGGGGGGAGAGAGAGAGAGAGAGAGAGAGAGAGAGAGAGAGAGAGATTTAAGTTCCATGTGAAAAGGATAAGACAGCAAATCTGGGAACAGGACCTGCCCCTGTAGTGGGCAGGGCTAGGAGGTGTAGGAGATGGTTGGGTCCCGCTGGCTCCGCTTGACTGTAACAGACAAAGAGCCATCCCAGCAGCCATCCCAGAACCTGTTTCCCTCTCTTCTCCTCACAGCAGGGTCTGGGCAAACCCAGCCATCCTCGGCCAGGACTTACACCTGTCCTTCCAGCACCATGACACCTGTGTCACCTGTCCAGCTCCTGCTGGTACTCAGCCTTGCACCCCAGCTGGTGTCTGGAAGTCCCAAGCAATACTTTCTGAGTAGGTGCTGGGCTTGGGCTCCAGGGGAGGGAAGGGGTTCGCTCCCGTGGAAGAGAGAATGTCTCGGGAAGACATGTAGAAAAATTCTCAGTGAACAGAATTGTGCCACGTTCAAGGGTCCAAGCTTTATAGTCCGACAATTCAGGCTAGAAGCTCGGCTCTGCTTCCTTATTGCCTGGCTCCAAACCCTCCAGATAAATGGGTTTGGGTTTTTCGAATGTAACCTCATAATATAAATAATGATATAGAGACAGGGGGAGGGGGAAATGAGCTGGCACATTCTCCATGGAGCACTCTTATTAGACCGCGAGACTTCCCACAAAATGGTAGTTACAATAAATGTCAGCCTCACCCTCCTGACTAATTTCCCTGTCCCTGGGGGATGTTGGGTCCCACTTTACAAGCTTCAAGACAGACAGGACAATGAAGTAGGTGGAAATCAACGTTACAGTCTGTGTAACGTTGGTCTTGGAGGATATGTGGGGAGGGAGGAAAGGGGAACTTTGCATTTTATTTCACTTTTTTTTTTTTTT
>NC_022033.1:13788361-13802273 GCF_000317375.1 Microtus ochrogaster | reverse complement strand
TTCCGAGTGCTGGCATTAAAGGCGTGCGCCACCACCGCCCCGTTTGTTTCACTTTTGTTATGTAAAATCCAGAGGCACTGCACAGTCACCAGTGACTAGTATCCACAGACGAGTATAGACGAGTCTGTCTCATTGGCCACTACTGCCGGTTTAACCTGACCAGGGCAGTAATGACTGTGGGCCACTACACAGTAGGAAGAGTGCTATTATGTGTGCATTCTTCTGTATTTGGGGCTCAGGAAAATGATACGACTGATAGCTCATGTTTTGGGGGAGTCTCAGTTCTGTTTGCAGAGCTTCTGGGAGGAAAAGGAGAAGCCCAATCTTGACATCCCATTCTGAAACTCCTACCCATCTCACCATGGAAAAGGTCATTCTGAGAACTCGACAGAACTGGATCCCAGTTCTCTGATCCAGCACTTGCAGTTTGTTGGGTTCATGGTCACACCAAACTTACCTTCTGTTTAGTCTTCCTCCATACAATTGGCCTATGTTTGGTTGACTCTAGTCTAAATCTTTAAGGAAAGGTTAAAAGACTTTCTCAAGTCCACACAATAAGTTCTTACAGATTAGGTGGCCAATACCACTTTTGTTTTGCTTTGTTTTGGCTTGCCACACATACATGCACATCCATATCCTTGAAATGGACCCTACCAGGGTCTATAGGGACCCTGCATCTGATCTGCAGGGATCGTGAATGTACAATAAGTTCAGAATTCAACCAAATATTCTTGGGTCAGATATCCATCCCTAATTCACTGACCAGAACTCAGAGGAAGACAGGAGCTAGAAGCAAAGTCTATTTCCATCCCTGGAGAGCACACGGGAGAAACGAGGCGGCTGCTGCCTGTTCTTTCGACCGCTCTTGCCTATTCTCCATTCCAGAGTATATCTTGGAACCTCCACCCTGCAGATCCGAACCTGAAGACTGCAACACCTTCTGTACGCAGCAGGAGGAATGTCCAGAAAATCTCCAGTGCTGTTCTGCCTTCTGTGGGATAGTCTGCTCCTCAAACAAAGCCCCACTGCCAAACACGTAAGGGTCTCCTCTCCCAGCCTAGGCACCAGAGCTGCCGGCAGAGGCCAACAGCAGCGCCTCTGGCCCATGGCTGTGATGTCTCTTCCTCCTTTTTCCTTTAGTCTCATTATTGTTATTGCTGTATTGCCAACATTATCTCTGTCTTTTCCAAGGATAATTTTCACAAAACTTCTAATTAAGAGAGATTCCTCAAATTGCACAAGCCTTCTCCCCTGCCCCTACCTCTCTGAACATACTCCCAACTGCCTCAGCCTCTCTTCTGAACCCCTTTCCCAGACTCTGCCTTCATCCCAGCATCTGCCTGGAGTGATGTATCTGGGCATACATGTGGCACCAAATCCCCCAAACAAATCTATCTGTTCTGTTTTTGTTTCCCCTCCGTTTAGCAGACACTGTCCCCTGTTCCTCGATGTTCTCAGACTCAGGAGGTCAGCTCCAGGAGGGCTATGGTTGACAGACTAGGCATGCGCATCAGCCCTGAGTCTTCCAAAGGGAAGAGTTCTGGGGTGGAGAAAAGACTCCAGGGTGCTGATGAGATACCGCGGCCCCTCTCATAGAGGCACGCCCGATGCCTTCACTAAGAGAGCTCCTCTTTCCTTCTTCCTTTCTTTTCTCCATGAACAGATGAAGGCCCTACTTGTCCATGTCTCACAGGAAGAATCAGTGACCCACAGTGGGAGATTTAACCACTCAGTGTCTTCAGAGAGGGTCCAAACGCCTCGCTCTTTGCTGTGTTCCCTGCCCTGAGCAAATGCCCAGCGCATCTACTATGTGCAGAGTGATAGTGTAGATCTGGAGTCAAATACCTGGGAGCCCGTCCTGGATCTACCATGTCTTAACTGGGTGATCTCACATGAATTAGCCCCTCTCTGAATAAACTTTCTCATCATTAAGACAAGGATGATGGCAATGGCACTAAAATCAAAGCCACACGTTATCTGGAAGCAGTCACTTGCCTCATATTTAGTGTCCCATACATTTTACTGGTCCCATGACCAGTTCTCTCTGCAAAGACTAGCCCGTGCAATTAAATGCCACATCTTTCAACCATTCAATGTTAGACTACAAAGACACAAAAAAGATGACACTGTTGTCATTTAGTTCCTCCTCCTCCTCCTCCTCCTCTTCCTCCTCCTCCTCCTCCTTTTCTGCAGCAGAGCTCAGCTTCATGTTCTACTTTCAAGTGGGACCGATAGGAAGTAGGAATTACAGCGTTGAGAACAGACTGGCTGCCAATAGAGGTGCAAATGTTTCTCTTCTACAGATACAAGAGACTCAAGACTACTCCGCATGCGTGACATTCGAGCCATGCTCGCCAGTGCACTGCATAAGGGTAAGGGTCTCCTGGCTCTTTGTGGGAGACCTCCTCTTCCTCCCCGCATTCCCCCAAACCACCAGCACTCTCACAAGGCCTGAACAGCCTCCTTGGCGGCCAGATTGCCAGCTCCCCCATTTTTCACTTCACTGGGTCCATCTTTGAACTCATTCCCTGGGGGCAGGCGATGGTCTACCACAGAAAGAAGCGGAGTCATGGCCTAAGGGGACTGCAGGACCCTCAGACCTGAGGCTTTGCCAAGGAACAGGCTGTTCCAGCCTTCTGTGGGCAAGCACCGTGGGCAAGAGGTCAGACTTCACGCTCTGTGAGTCATTGGTTAACTCACCGTGCCTCTCTGGGACAATTAACCTGCTCATGCGAAAGAGAAAGAGGCCACCTGTGCCGTAGGATGTTGTGAGGATGATACAAGGTTGCACAGATGGAAGGACACGGTCACCGACGAGACCCTGCAAAGATGAGAACACACATGATGCCACTCTGACCAGGTTCTAGGTGTTTGCTCTTTGAAAAGGTAGAAAGGGGGTCGCCTTTATCATTTGACTGAGATTACAAAAAGTAGTAAATAAAATGCTGGTAAATAAAGTTCCCTGTCCCTCTACCACCAAAATAAAAATGGTGTTTATCATTTGGTGCACTTTGTTAAGAGCATTTTTTTTTTTAATGTAGGAGCTGTGCTAAGGAAAAGGCTCATTGGTTAAGATTGCTTGCTGCTCTATCATGAGGACCAGGATTTGGATCCCAGTACCTTTCAAACGGCTGTTAACTCCAGCTCTAAGGGATCCAACATCCTCTTCTGGCTTCCTTGGACACCTGCACACACATGGGTACATGCATGCATATGTGTGTGCAAGCACACAAACATATAACAATAAAATGGATTTTTTAAAATTAAATGTACAAGTATATGGTCTGTTGGTGGTAGGATGTTCCCAGAGTTTTCAAATAAGAATAGCGGTATCTCAGCTCCAAGTGCTCTCACTGACCACGTACAGAGAGAATATTATGTGAACGCAGGTAAGGTTAGTACAGCAGAGCAGGTGTGTGAGCGCTGCCTTGACCTTTTCACAGCCCCTGCCAAGCCCAGCACTTCCTGCTACACCAGGAGCATCACCCTGGCCAGCAGCCAGCACAGCAGCTTTCTAGATAATCCCAGGCTGTGCAGCAGAAAGATCTGGGACTAGAGTAAGAACCTTCGTACACTCTTGGGAATCAGTCCAGCATGGCTCCACTGATGTAGTTATGTTGGGCTATTCCCAGTCCCCAGAGACACAGAGATGAAGAGCAATTAACCCTAGCGTGGATTATGAAGATCAAATGAGATGATGCATGCAAACCCCTCACGAGGACGCTGGCAGAGTTCAAGAATGTTATTACCTATGTCTAGTCAATCCGTTATCCAAAATTCTTGTTTTATAAAGAAATCACGGGAGGCCAGTGGGCATGAGTCTTCAGATTCAGTCTTGCCAAGACTAACGAACAAACTTGATAACCTGAGTCTGATCCCCCAAGATCCTCCGTGGTGGAAGAAAAAAACTAAGTCCCACAAGCTGTCATGTGACCTCCACGTGTACACTGTGGTGCACACAGGCGCACACACGTGTGCACCCACACACACAAACACACTAAATATTCATGTAAAGTGTACATTCCAATATAAATGTTTAGTGGGTTGGTTGGTTAGTTTATTGTTAATTTCTCTAGTTTCTGTCTGAATTAACTCAAGTCAATGAAAGCAAGCTAAGTGTTCTCTAATACTTGAAAGAGGGCAGGATGTAGTCATGGATAGTCCTTGCACCTTTGAAAGAAAAGGGGATGAAAGTCACAAGAGATTGGCTGACTGAACAGTGATCTCAGTGTCTGTCTTAAGCTTCCAGAGAACTCTGTGCCCCCTCCAGAGCCCCTACAAATGACACAAGTCTGGAAGTTTCCAGTCGCCTAGTCCCACAGGTCCTCGTTTCTATCTGTTGCACATCCTCTAAGTGAACTTTGTCCCAACTCCAACCCTATGCCTCTCTTTTGAGAACCTTTCTGATCCAGCTGTCTCCTAGTAACCCCTAACCCAGAGCAAGAAGGACTGGTCAGGAAAATCTGAAGCCTCCTTTTACTACCAGAAGCCAACCAGATGTGGTTCAAATTGCCCTGAGTGAGCCCAGCGGGTCTTTCACGTTCAAAACACAGTAATCACTGTTAGATACTCAAGTTTGATCTATAACGCTCTTGGGCACTGAATATGGACATCTGTGCTGTTTATAATGAAAAAAATAGCCCCGAGTTCTGCCTAGTGTTCGGCTATGGGTCTCTGCATCTGCTCCCATCAATTGTGGGTGAAGCCTCTCTAATGATGATTGGACTAGCCTCATCTATGAACATGGCAGAGCATCATTGGGAATCATTTCATTGATTCTTTTTGGGCCATTTGTGTTTGGTTCTATTCCAGGTCTCTGGTTCTCGGCCATCCAGGCAGTGACCAGCATGGGCTCCCTCTCATGGTGTGGGCCTCAAGTTGAACAGGTCATTCATTGGTTGGCAACCCCCACAAGTCCTGTGCCACCATTACTCCCAGAACGTCTTGCATGCAGATAGATTGTAGGTCAGAAGTTCTGTGACTAGCTAGGTTGATGTACTGTCCCACCACTAGAAGCCTTGCTTAAAATACCCCTGACTCCAGAAGGTAGAAGTAAGACTAAGGACTGCAGTAACACAATACAAGGAAAGGAACTTACCAACTGAAGGTTCACAGGCTACATTCACAGTTAAACATTCTGTTGCTAGAACAAGTCACACTCACACACTAGACCAAAACATTCTGCAGGCAAACCACTCCCTGGGTGGAATTCAAAGTTATCTCCTTAAAGGGAACTGGAACTTAGTTGGATCCTTAGACTATTGTGTGAGGTAAGAATAATCTACTTCCCTATTCCTGGAGCACAAGGTTCTCCTCTAAACTCCACCTGTGAACACACCCAAGGTTTTCCTCTAAGCTCCACACACACACACACACACACACACACACAGCTCCACACACACATCCGTGAACACACAGACAGAAAATAATCAACAGAGTGAAGGAAAAAAATGAAAGGAGAAAAACATTTTCAGGGGATATCTCTGGCAAGGTTTGAACACCCAAAATATACAAGGAGCTCAAACAATAGCAGAACCCACAAATAGTCAGATTTTAAGATGGGTCGAACATATAGGACAAGCGCTGCTCAGAAGGAGACCGCCATCTGAACAACAGGCATATGAGAAAGGCCCGTGGTCATTCATCACAAAGGAAAATGCAAATCAAAATTATCCATTGTGTTGTGTGCAGGCACGTGTACATATACATGTGCTGCCACTACGTCCCTGGGAGCCGTGCTGGTGAACATGTAGAAAAGGGGGCAGACATGTACTTTTAAAGAAAACATAAGTTATTACAGCCATTGTGGAAAAAAAAAATATATGTGGACTCCTCAAAAGTTTGCAAACAGAGCTATCATATGGTCCATCGACTCTAATACTAGGCATATATTCAAAGTAAATTAAACCAGTATGTTAAAGGACACCAGCACTCCCATATTATTGTAGCAGTATTCGTGAGAGCCGAGGGACGGGCAACCTAAACGTCTGTCAACGGATGAAAGGACAGATTTTGACTTATATAGGCAACCAAATTCCTATCATTTGCAGTAATATTAATGAGCCCGGAGGATGTTGTGCTCAGTGGAAATGAACTGTAAACAGGAAGATAAGTGCATTCTATAATTTTGCTTATAGAAGGTATCCAAAATAGTCAAAGTCATAGAACTCACAGTGGAATGGTGTTTGGTCAGGTTTGATGAAAGGAAAATGGGGAGTTATTAAATAAAATGCACCAAGTTTCAGTCAAACAAGATAAAGATCTAAATCTGGCGTGTAATATTGCATTTATTGTCAATAATGCATGAAATATGCTGCTAGGACAGAGCTCAGGAGCTCACGCACATGTATAGAGAGGTGCGTGTGGAGTGTAGGTATGCATGTGCACAAACCTATTATGTGCACATGTAGGCCAGAGGTCAACATCGGGCATCTTCTACCACTTCACCTTAGTTTTTGTGTCAGGGTCTCTCATTAAACCTAGAACTCATCACATCAGCCAGACTGGCTGTCAGCGAACCCCCAAACCTCTTCCTCAGAGCTGGAGTTACGGGCACATGCAGCTATGCTTAACTCTTACATAGATGCTGGGTATCAGAACTCGAGTTCTCATGCTTGTACAATATCCATAGCAACCACTGAGCTGTGTCTCCAGGCCTGATACCAAGGACTTTTAGCCCAATAAAGTAAAATTAAAAAAAAAAGAGGAGACATGAAACTTGGAAAGTAAACCAAAGTTTAAAACAGTTGAAAATCAAAACAGTAAATTAGTGAAAATTTATCAAACAGAGGCATCCGTGAACATGATTGGAGGGAATGTCTGAGCAAATCCATAAGGAGCAAACTGTTTCAACTCCATATGAAATGCTCCAGAGACTAGGGGAGACTGTTTCTCAGTTCAGCAGACATGTAACGAGAGACGGTTTTATGTTCAAATCCAATAAAGACAGTAAGAGAATCATCAGCAGATTGAACCCACAAACACGCACAAGTCTTATCCTTCACACTAGCACAAAGATCAGTAGTGTACAAAGAGATTACAGATCTTAAGTAACTTCCCCTAAGGTCAGAGTAAATCTGAGAGGAAAAAAAAATCTGTGATATCTGTGATTATCCAAAAATATGTAAAATCAATAATTTTGCAAACTTCAAAACTAATTCAGTGTGTATGTCTGTGTGTGTGTACTCATGACCAAGTGAATTAGTCAGAGTTCTCTAGATGAACATAACTGATCATGCATATGTGTGTATACATATATATATATGTGTGTGTGTGTGTGTGTGTGTATACATATATATATATGCTATTGACAAACAGAGAGTCCAAAAATTCAGAAGTTGTTCAATCCATGAGGCTGGATGTCCCATCTGCTCTTCAGTATACACCAGAATCCCAAAGAAGTAGGCTCTAATGCCAGTGAAGAAATAGATTTGCCAGGAAAAGCTAAACAGGCAAAGAGCAAAGAACTGCTTCTATCATGTCCTTTATATAAGCTGCCAGCAGAAGGTGTATCCCAGATTAAAGGTGGGTCTTCCTACTTCAAATGATTTAATTTAGAAAAAAAAATCCTCACGATGTACCTAGCTTCTTGGATTTTAGTAAATTCCAGATGTAGTCATGTTGACAACCAAGAACAGCCATCACACCATACGTGCACACAGGCTGTCTGGAAATCAATATCAAGTATCTACTCTACAGCTCTCAACCTTAAATTTTAGCTTTTAACTTATTGCTTTAAGTAAGATCTCAAGTAAACTGTGACATAGAAATAGGATAGTGGTTCTCCCAGCTTTTTGAAGATTATTAAAGAAAGCCTTCTAATAGCTTCACTTTTATGAATGATATAAACTAGGCATATTGGCTCATGCCTATAATCCCAACACTTGAGATATGGAGGCAAAGAAAAAAGTAGGTAAGACCAGGTTACATAACGCACATGAGGCCAGCCTGAGCTATATAAGACCTTATCTTTAAAAAAAAAAAAAGATATTACTGTAGGTTTTTTATCTTGTTAAGTACATTAAAAAAATATGATAAAAAGTTTAAAATATGAATTGGGAACAGGAGATTTAAGGGGGCTGGATATATGGCTCAGTCACTTAGAGTACACACGTTCTTGCAAAGGACTCAGGTTCAATTCCTAGCACCTACGTGGTAGCTCACAACCATCCTAACTCCAGTCCCAGGGGATGTGGATGCCCTCTTCTGGCCTCCATGAGCACTGCATTTGGTGACCAGACATATATACATGCAAGCAAAATACCATAAACATACAATTTTAAAAATAAAAAAAAATAAAATAAAATTTAAAGCACTAATATTTGAGAAATAAAGCACAAAACTATCAACAGTCACAGATAATAATTGTGTATATGAAATGAAAAATGAACCAAATATAAATTATTAGACCTGTCAAGAAGAATCTGAGGTGACTGGATATAAGACTAATATACATCATAAATAGTATTTTTATACCAAAACCCGGAAAGATACCCTTTATAATAATATTAAAATACGGATAATGTTATAAAGTCTACATGAGAAAAATATCAGAAATCTTTATCTTCTTTAAGTTATTTTTATTATTTTTATGGATAGAGAATTTCATGCATGTTTTGGTCATATATACTCTTCTTCAGCCAAGTTGTCCCAGATCCAACCTTGTTCCCTTCCCACACAACTTTGTGTCCTTTTTTCCCTTGTAGGCCATTTGCACTACCTAAATATCCTCAGATATATGGCCTTCTACTGTCTCATGGTCAACTTATGAGGGGCTACACTGTTAGAAAAAACCTGACCCTTCCTCTTCCAGAACTAACAACTGCCAATATCTCCAGGGCTAGGAATGGACTCCATGTCCAACGGCCCTCTCCACATTGGGATTTGATCTAGTTTAGGCTTGTACATGTCCATGCATGAACCGTTATGAGCTCATATATGAGCTGCCAGACTGTACTCAGAAGACACTGTTCTTTGTCTCTGGCCCTTACACTCTTTCTCCTCCATCTGCCATGATAATCCCTGGACCTTTGAAGGAAGGAGTGGGGCGTATATGCTCATTTAAGAAAGGTATTCTGCAATCTCTTTGCAATCACTTCGACCAGTCGTGTGTCTCTTTTTATTTGTGTGTCTGGGGAAGGGGAAGGCACACCCATATGCCATTGTTATGGTTTAAGTAAAAACGCTGCAGGTCCCCAAGTGGCTGCAGCAGGCCACAAGGACCACGCTGCAGGTCCCCATGATGCAGCAGACAATGGGTCCCAGGAGCAGCCAGTCCCGGGCAGGGACGGCGCAGTTCCCCAAGTGGCTGCAGCAGACCACAAGAGGCAACAAGTCCCAGGCAGGGAGCCATGTGGTGGATGAGAGACCTCGACAGGGAAGCCAGTCCCACAAGGAGAGACAGATGGGCAGGCCATGAGACCACGCCATGGGTCTTCAAAGGCAGCTGGTCCTAGACAGGGAGCCACACAGTGGGCGAGAGATAGAGATATGGATAGGCACACCATGTAGAGTGAGACTGGATATTTATTTAATGGGTTATGGAGGCAAAAGGGGAGAAGGGGAGAAGAGCAAAGAGAGAGAGGCAGAGAGAGAGAGAGAGAGAGAGAGAGAGAAACAGAGGGGGAAAGGGGAAAAGTGGGGAGAGGGGAGAGACAGAAGCTACCTCTTCGAGAGAGAGAAAGAGAGAGAGAGATGGAAAGGGAAGGACTCTTCTGCAGACAGGGGAGGGAGTGGGCATGGTTTGTCTCTTAAAGGGACAGGACAGACCATTACAGCCATAAGAAAGCATAGGCTCCCCATGAAACTAGAGTTATAGGAGGTTGTAAACCACCCCATGTAGGCACTGGGAACTGAACTTGGGTCCTCTGGAAGAGAAGCAAGTGCTCTTAACCACTGAATCAACTCTCCAGCCCTAGAAACTTTTCTTGAAAAAGATTATTAAAGGCCAAAATGAACAGAAAGTTGGTCTATAGATTCAGCAACTCAAAACAATGTCTAGGGTAGGTTTTCTCAGAAATTTATCAAGTTAATTTGGACTTTTATGTGGAAAATGAAAACTCTCAATATAAAGTTCAAGAAATTAAGTATGGCTTTTGAATTGGGAATATATAATGTAATAAAACACACAAGTTCATATATATTAGCAAATTACATGACTATAGCTGTGGGCAATAGCTAAACAGAATGTGATGACTGAAGAAAAGAGAAGTCTAGAACCATTAGAAAATTAAAGGAGGCCTTTATTTCATGGTTCACCAAAAGAAACCAATACCAAGTGATTCCAGGTTATGAATGGAAGTCACTTTTTCAGGCTCAAGGTGGCTTCATAAAGCAGTGTAGCATTGTGTTTCAAACAAACCCTTAGCTGAGTATAAAGGCGGGAACCTGTAATCCCAGTACTTGGGAAGCTCAGGTAGGCAGATCAGAAACTCAAGGCCAGCTTGGGTTACACAACAAGTTCCTGGACAAATCAGTGTAAACACCCAGCTCTTGCCTCCAAAACTTAAACGATAGTAATAATAATAAAACGCTAGTAAACATTATGGCAACTTCAAATCAGGTGTCCACTAGAAAATAAATAAGTGATCATGAACATAGCTTTATCTTTACCTGCTCAGTGTCTGTCAGTGATGATGACGAATACGCCTACCTCAGAGATTCTGTGTATTAATTTAACAACTTAGTCCATATGGGTTACTTATGTAGACTTTGGCAAGAAGGAAACACCTCAACCATCATTTCTGTTACGCTCGCACTTCATTCTTTCTAATGCACCAGGCCAGTTTTTTTCTCTGCTTTAGAAAACCAGAACATGGGAAGGGAGCAATTCTTTTGAAATTCCTTGCTCTGATGACCCAGCCCTTCATAGTTAAGCATATGCATATGTTCTGGTCCCTAAGCTTGTATTGTCTCTACATGAATATGGAATTCACTATCAGGGGTCTAATCAGTTTGGGACCTTTAGCTTCATGGCTGGGTACTCAAGCGCTCAGCGTTCAACTCAACACATCATAAAGCCCAATTCAGGATCCCTCCCACCAAACCAAACTTGAAGTATAAGAGCATTCAACAGCTTCTACCCGCTGCTTGCTCCACCATGAAGCCTGCTAAGATGGGGTTTCTCCTAGGAATCTTCATCTTCTGCTCAGTCACTGCCCCAGTACTGAGTGGTGTTGCCAGGCTCACTCACAATATCTGCAGAGAATACAAAGGTATGGATAAGGTTAAAATAGAATGTAAACTCCAAGGCCAATTATGAATGAAGGGGAAAGAAATGAAAACAGTTCCTCCGGGAGGGGGGGTCAGAAGGCTCCTCTCTCCTTCAGTGCCTTAACTCAGGGCATTATTTTCTTCAGGGGACTTGTGGGTGTCCAGAGAGGATAAAACAATATATGGTATAAGTAAGTCCTTTCCAGATAGAGAACTCCTTTGTAGAAGGTCAAAAAACTGCAAGCGTTTTGTGACAGGGGTTTTGTGGCATATTTCAAAGAGTTCATACCTTCCAAGACCATGCCTTCCAATAAAAGAGGATTTAAGAGAGTAATACCATTGAGGTCTAGCCTGCATTTGGGCTCTGGACATACAGAAGACATCTGAGCACGCTGTACCTATATGGAAGAGTTTACAGTGTGGCTATGACCCATAATGAGACTTTCTCCTGAAGCCCGAGTGATACAGTCTCTGCTTTGATTCAGATTCCAAACTCTGGCCCTGTCACTCAGCATACGTCTGCCTCTGGACAAGACTGTAAGCCCAATGATCATCTCCTCCCAGACTCCATTTTGTCTATATGTAAAACAAAAACTAGAAAATCAGACAGTATTTATGACTATAAAATAAAATTGCACGTGTGGCAAGGCTGAGCCAAGAAGTGTTACCAGAAAACAAACTACAGACCGGCAGCTTGAGGGAGGAAGGTGGGCACTAAGCACTGGGCTATCAATATGGCCACCAGTATGACTATTTCAATCACCCCTACCCACCACTTGGCCAATAAAAAATGAAACAACTGCTTCCTGGAAAGCAAGAGAAGGCGTGAAGAACAGCAAGATATGGGGGTGAAAGACTATCATGCTTCTGGTTGTAGAATGAGTAAGTAGACAGTGGAGTGTGTGGTGTGTGTGTGTGTGTGTGTGTGTGTGTGTGTGTGTGTGTGTGTGTGTGTCTTGAGCAGGCAGCTGAAAGGCTAGGATGCCAGGATAGCAGAATGCCAGGATAGCCTGCAAGGTGTGCAGTGTGAAGAATGTTGTCACTTTGCACAAGCTAAGCTATTCACCATCTGGTCCTTCCCCAAACCACTGCCCGGGACCCCCCCATCTGGAGATGTAAACTGTATTGGACGAAGGTGGCTTTGTCGTGTGACTCTACTTACAACAAAAAAAGGCAGAAACCTCTGAGGGTCCCTGAACAAGAATGTTTCCAAGCTAGAGGAAGGAATTTTTCTTTTAGTGTGTGGGTGTCTAAACCTGCATGCGTGCAATTGTTCATGCATGCTTATGAACCATGGCATGCCTGTGGAGGTCAGAGGACAACTGGAGGGAGCTGGTTCTCTCTTCCCACCACATGGACTCAGAGAGAGAACTCCAGTTGTCGGCTCCTTAACCCCCTAAGGCACCTCACCGTCCCAAGCTGGAACTTTCAAGGGCCTCTGAATAGAGACAACGCTTGCTCTTGAGCCCCAAGCATCTTCCTCTAATTCCGTGGCAACTTCTCTCGCAGAGTCTTGTAATATGGACATGGATCCTGGCAGCTGCTATGAGGTCCATTTTAGATACTTCTACAACAGAACTGCCGGCGAGTGTCAGAGTTTTGTCTTCACTGGCTGCAACGGTAACCTTAACAACTACAGGCTGAAAATAGAGTGTGACATTGAATGCAATGAAGAGTACCGGACGGTACGGTAAGGCCTCCAACTCAGCTTTGGTCTTTTGGGAGAATGGCAACAACGGGCTTTGAGAGTCAAGGGTAGAGAAAATTAGTCAAGGGCTTACCCCTTTGGGGACGTGAAGAGGGAGGATTGTAGCAATAGAAGGTTCTACTGGGTAGGCAGGGATCTCAGAAGAAATTGTTGATTTTGGACAGGAAATGGAGACACATGCCTTTAATCCCAGCACTCGGGAGGCAGAGGCAGGCAGATCTCCGTGAGTTCAAGGCCAACCTGGTCTACAGAGAGAATTCCAGGACAGGCTCAAAAGCTACACCAAGAAACCTTGCCTCACAAAAACAACAAAAATTGCTGATTTTGCAATTAGAAAAAAAAACTCAAATGTCCAGGGAGAAAACTGTAGCTATTATTTGGCACATTGCCAGGTATGCGTTAACAATTACCATATATAACACAATTTTACATTAAAATAGCTACACGAAGCCTCCACCACCAACGACGATCCCACCAACTAAGGCCACAACTGCCCAAAACTCTGAAAACCTGCGTATTCAAAAAAGAAAACCCTTCCGACTGACAAGACGGAGAAAGTACAGAAAGTCCCAGGAGGACAAAAGGCACCACAGGTCCAGAGGGTGGTAGCAGGCCAGGAGTCAAAGGAAGGCTGCCACAAAGGTCAGTGTCTGGTTCAGGCTTCAACTCCCATGGGTCCACAGCTCCCTAAGAAACTGGGCTTTGCCTCCCCGAGTCCCAAAGACAATGACTACCCTAAACCTTGATCAGAGAAGCTTCTCTTTGCAGTGAATGAAGAGACTCACAGCTGCTAAGAGATTCTGATGCCGCTGAGGGCTCAGGCCAGGGGCATTTATACCATCTCCTCTAAGGGGGGTGAGAGCTGAGTGATGAGGAGCAGAGCTGCAGAACCCTGTCTTCCAGGCAGGCACGGACTCTGCGACCGTGAACCCGCTGCAGCTGCAGCTGCATACACTACTCCTTCACAGACCTAAGTTTCACAACAGTCTTTTA
>NC_022033.1:13785786-13788261 GCF_000317375.1 Microtus ochrogaster | reverse complement strand
TGGGAATTGAACTCAGGACCTTTGGAAGAGCAGGCAATGCTCTTAACCGCTGAGCCATCTCTCTAGCCCCACAACAGACAGTCTTAAATGGGAGATGGGTTCAGGCTTTCTCTCCCGGGCAACTACTGGCTATTGGTGGATACTGGTGAAAAGCAGCCATGACCTTCTGTTGTATACCCACTCATAAGTCCATCGGGCTCCATGCCCATCGTCACATGCATAGCCGCAGCTAAAATTCAGTGGGTCACAAAACAAAATGACATGAATTCAAGAAAGTGACCTGAAGGGGTGTGGCAAAGAGATGAGAATAAGTGGAATGAAAACAACCAGAATGCAGTGTGTGTGTGTGTGTGTGTGTGTGTGTGTGTGTGCGCGCGCGCATATGTGTGCCTGTGGGGGGTGAGCACATGTGTGCGTGCGTGTGTGTGAGAAATTGTTAAAGAATAAATTACTGAAAGATCTGAGAAAATAAGATTAAATGAAAATAGCTGTACAGTAGATTTATATTATGATTTTCACCTGCTAGGTGAGGGAAACGAGTCTACTATAAGAAACCAATTGAAGCCTAGCAGTGGTGGCACATACCTTTAATCCCAGCACTTGAGAGACAGAGGCAGGCAGAGCCAGGACTACACAGAGATACCCTGTCTCAAAACAACACACACATCAAAAAATAAAGGGGGCTGAGAGATGGCTTAGAGGTTAAGAGCACTGACTGTTCTTCCAGAGGTCCCGAGTTCAATTCCCAGCAAACACATGTGGCTCACAACCATCTATGATGAGATCTGATGCCCTCTTCTGGCCTGCAGGGATACATGCAGGCAGATGCTTTGTACATAATTAATAAATAAATCTTAAAAAATAATAAAAAAAAATAAATAAATAATTACTCACTAAGTGGTAGCATAGCAAGCTGCTTTGGTTTCTGCTTTTTATTTTTAATCAGATCTGACCACCACGAGGCTCTCACCCTGCCTCTATGCTCCAAGAGCCCCCAATCAAATCTTTGCATTTTTAGGCCTTCTAAATCTCCAGAGTGCCATGCTATTTTCTACAGGTGAAGCCTGAGCCCCAACTGACCATTTCCAAGTTCTGAGAACTAGAAGTTCAGTGGCTTCTGCCCAGGCAGTACAGCGGCTGGCTTCCATAACAAAGAGACAGAAAGGCCTAGGGGATGACTCAATAAAAAAAGGACCAGCTCTGCTTTCAATCCTCCCTAATGTGTCCTTAGAGAGGCTAGAGCATGGGGAGTGGCTATCTTAGGATAAACGGAACAGATTAATGCAACAGAGGGTCCCCTGCTACTAGAGAGGTCATTCTCTAGGGCTGCCCCAAGACAGAAATGACCGACACTAAGCCAGGGAGATTCTTTTGTAACCTGCAACATGAATCTTCTTTTTCTACTTAAACAGAACATCAGAGCCTGAGCGTGAGCCTGAGAGCTTTCGTGGACGTCCTCGGATGGGCCACCTGAAACAAAGCTGGAAGAAGGTTCAGGCCAATGCTGAGATCTTTGGGAAATGTCCACAATCCTGGACACTTCGATTTACTGCTTTCCTGTTCCTAATTTTGTCTTTCCTGAGAAATTACTGCCATCATTAAAAATGAAAGGCTCTTCCTACGGCGTGCCCTTCTTCTCTGTGTCTTCACTGCATTGCCTTATCCAGAAAATGTCAGCGGGTTCCACACTTTAGGTCTCTTACTCTTGAGCAATTTCCCGTACATCCAGACAATGCGGAAGCCAGACCAGTACAGCTGACCAGATTGTTCAGATTGGTGTCACCTCCCCTAGGAAATCCAGCTGAGCAGTGCCTCCACAGCAGCAAACCTGTTCGATTTTAGCCTTCAAACCAAATGCAGCATCGACCCTCACACTTACCTGGAGTGTTTCTTCACTCAAGCAAACCTTTCTTCATCAGACCTCCTTCGTTAACTTATCTCTTCTTATGTTGTTCCCTGTTTATTAGTAATCATTTAGGTAGCCTTAGGAGCTTGGTGACTAAAACTTAACTTGATTACTGTCAGCTTTCCCAGAAAAGCAAACCTCATTCTGTTATCTTTGTTTTATCTACCAAAAGAACAACCATCCACAGACAGACTCTCAAGTCTGAACATAGTGACCAGGTATGGCCTGGCCATGATCTGCCCAGTTGTAGTATCCTCAGATTGACCATTTCAAGTCTGAAGTTTCTTGGGTATCCCAGATGAATCTTCACTGAAGTCGAATTATCCTCTCCATATTTACCCTGTCTAACTAATCCCTCACCTAGAAACCATGTGTCAATCACCAGCGTCAGAGACACTATATATCACTGAAAACCTGTAACAGAAAATGCAGCCTAAAGAATCACAACTTAGAGACTTTTTAAGATTGATTTTTATTTACATGGGGGGTGTGTGTGTGTGTGTGTGTGTGTGTGTGTGTGTGTGTGTGTAGGTGTCCATGGGGGCCAGAAAAGGGCATCCAATCCCCTG
>NC_022033.1:13783991-13785532 GCF_000317375.1 Microtus ochrogaster | reverse complement strand
TTACTTCTATTCTTTTGAACTTTTTGAAAATGTATTTATGTTGCCAGGCATGGTGCTACATCCCTTTAAACCCACCACTTGGGAGTCAGAGAGAGAGGTGGATCTCTGTAAGTTCAAGGCCAGTCTGGTCTTCAAAGGACTACACAGTGAGACCTTGTATCAAAGTGGGGGGGGTGTTCTTTAATATGTATGAGTGTTTTGCCTGCATATATGTATTGCTCCACATATGTGCCTGGTGCCCACAGAGGTCAGAAGAGGGCATTGGATCCCCGGAAACTAGAGCTATGGATAATCATAAGCTGCCATGTGGATGCTATTAACTAAACCCAAGTCATCTGAAAGAGCAGTCAGTGCTCCTAGCCATTGAGCCATCTCTTCAGCCTCTTTCTCTTAAAGAAAACAAAATAGAGCAAAAGACTTGAAAGCAGAAGAAATAAGCCATCAGAAAATCAGTTAAAACAAAGGCAGGAGGATGAATAAAGACATTTCGGGTCAAATCACAGAACGGTAATGCAACAATGAAATTATATGGACCGGAACTGCACACGCAACAGATGAACGTTAGAAGTGGATGCTGAGATAAAGCCATGTGTGCTGTGCACAAGCCAGAGCCATCAAACTTCTGTCAATTCAAGACAGAGCTGGAGAGATGGCCCAGAAGTTAAGAATGCCTTCTGCCCTTGCAGAGAACTGTAGTTTGGTTCTCTGCATCTAGGTCAGGCATCTCACGGTTCCCTGTAACTCCAGCTTCAGAAAGACAGACACCCTCTTCTGGATTTCTCAGATACCTGCACTCATATGCACATAGACACAGATATACACAAAGCTGTTAAAACTCAAAAAAACTAATAAATACTTTCTCCTTTACAAAGCAATGGTGAAATCAAATGCATTCCTAAGAAAATAGAAGCCTGTTGTTGGGGTTTCTGTCCTGCCCCATTCCTGCAGTCATTAAGTCCCAAAGAAATCACACAGAGGTCTACATTAGTTATAAATTGAT
Organism: Microtus ochrogaster; assembly: GCF_000317375.1. Lineage (NCBI taxonomy): Eukaryota > Metazoa > Chordata > Mammalia > Rodentia > Cricetidae > Microtus > Microtus ochrogaster. Next base: position 13,784,532 of record NC_022033.1, on the reverse strand, counting down.
CAGCCCATTAGCTCAGGCTTCTTATTAACTTGTAATTTATATAGCCCATTATTAGCCATTATTCTTTTCTGTGTTAGCCATGTGGCTCAGTACCTTATTCAGTGAGGCAGTCACATCTTGCTTCTTCTGTGGCTGGGCTAGGACTGCAGAGGAATGGGCTTCCCTCTTCCCAGCATTCTCCTGTTCTCCTTGACCCACCTCTATGCCCTGTCTGGTTGGCCTGCCTATACTTCCTACCTGGCTACTGGTAGCGTTTATTTAAAATATAATTGACAGAAAACAGATCATTCTCCCACACCAGAAGCCAAGTGTGGTAGCACACATCTGTAATCCTACCAGATCCGGTGAAGCAAGAGGATTCAAGGGTAGCCTGGGCTACCCAGGGAATTCTAGGCCACTCATGGCCATATGAGAAATTTTAAAAATGGATTTTAAAAAAAAGCAACGAGGGCTGGAGAGATGGCTCAGAGGTTAAGAGCACTGGCTGCTCTTCCAGAGGTCCTGAGTTCAATTCCCAGCAACCACGTGGTGGCTCACAACC
>NC_022033.1:13776060-13782806 GCF_000317375.1 Microtus ochrogaster | reverse complement strand
AGAAGACAAGAAAGAGGTTTGGAAACCCACAAAAACGAAAGGATACCTGAAATGTGCATAGAACGGCTAAATCTGAAGGGTAAATCGTACCCTGCTTGCTATGTAAGCTTGAACTGAGTTCAGATTCCCAACACTCGATTAAAATCATAGCATGGTAGCGAGCACCTGTAAGCTTGAGGGGCAGAAGCTGGCAAAGCTCTGGCTCTAACGAATTAATAAGCCCTGGGTTTTGTGAGAGACCCTGTCTCAAAACAATATGGTAGAGAGCATTAAAAGAAGATACTCAGTGTTGACCTCAGGCCGCCACATACACATGTGTGCACACACACAGGTACACACACAGTTGCTAAAATTCCTTCCCTGTAGGAGACACAAACCACACCTCCCTCCTGACCCTTTCCTAAAGTCCCCATGACAAACCAAGGAAAGATGCAACCTAAGTTCACCCTGGGGTAACAATGACTTTATTGAGATCACTTACAGAGCATAGATGAAGGGTTACTTGCAGGAGCAAGTGATCCCCACACACACACACACACACACAAAGGTAGCACACTCAAGTTTTTACCCAGGATGGATGTTGTCTTTCCCATAGCCGCATAGATGGAGCTCTCTCCCCTAGTCCTTCCTTACCTATTTACTCCTATAGACTCTAACTCCCGACCCACACACACACCTGCCTTAGACCCCAGAGGCCATTCTATGCAATGGGTTGGAGGGGTGGCTGGATACGCAGGCGAAGGCTTCATGACCCTCCTTCTTGCCCCCTCCTTCTATAAGGGGAGGTAAACAACAAGCTTGGTTAGGATGATTTTCTGTAAGCTGGCCTGGAGTGATATTTCATTTGTATTTGAATAAATAAAGCTTGCCTGAAGATCAGAAAGTAAAACAGCCACCCACCCTGATCAGCCTTACAGACACGCATTGGTGGCACACACATTTAATCCCAGGAGCCACACTAATTTGCCATAGAAACTAGGTGGTAGTGGTGTCCCCTTTAATCCCAGTAGTATAGAGGAATATAAAACAGGAGGAGACAGCTCTTAGACACAGTCTCATTCAGAGGATTCCTAGAGGCAGGATCGCCATTTTGGACTGAGGTAGAGGTAAGAGCCAGTGACTGGCTGTTTTGCTTTTCTGAACTTCAAGTTGAACCCCATATATCAGTCTCTGGGTTTTTATTAATCGTACCACACAGGCCCAGCCAAACTCTTAAAGATGGAGGCGTTTTGTCTCTGAGGACAGTCCTATACAACAGAGAAAGAGCGTGGGTAGGGAGAAAAAGACAGGTGATATGTTGGTAAGAAATAAGCTAAACGCAGCTTCAGCCACACAGACTCTGATTAAGAATGTGGCCATGGGCAAAAGCGACTCCTCAAAGATCAGTCAGGCTAGTGATGGACAGTCCTACCTTTGGGAAAGTCCACAGACCTCACAAGCCACAAACTCAGCTGCCGATTTTGGTGAGAGTAATTTTCTCTAGTGGATAAGTCAATGTCATTCATGAGAGCAGCACCTTCAGGGAGACCCTACTGTTAAAAACTGAGCAACTCCTAGAAGTCAAGGGAGAGCCATGGGACAAAGAGTATCCATCTGGCCTGACACCACCCCTAGGTGAGGGAACCCCCAGACAAGAAGTTATAGCAAGCAGGGAAGCTGGACACAGAAAAGCCAAAATGTGTAAGTGGCAAAATGATGACCCAGGATAGAAGAGCATAGGAAAAGAGACCATTAGCCTTGTTGGTCTGAATGAAATATATTTCAACAACTGAAAGCAACTGTGGAGTTTGATGGCTTAAAGCCTGAAGCCAAAGGTGGTTCAAACTCAGAAATCACCTGTCATTCACTGCTGAAGAACCCATGAAATCTAAAGTTCCATAACCATACTTCGCACCAAAAGAAGGAAAAAGAAGGCCACTGTACATTAGAAAAATAATAAAATAATATGGATCAGAGGGGCTGGGAAGATGGCTCAGGAGTTAAGAGCTCTTTTTGCCCTTGCAGACAACCCGAGTTTGGTTCTCAGCACCCACAGTTGGCAGCTCACAGCCTCCTGTAACTCTGATGTCTCTGTCCTCAGCTGGCACCTCAGTCACATGGGCATATGCACACACAACGCATACATTCACATAATTAAGAAATAAAATAGTTATTTTTAAAAGCCAGTCATGGAATCACATGCCTTTAATCCTTTTAATTTGGAGACAGAGGCAGGTAGATCTCTGAGTTCAAGGCCAACCTGGTCGACATAACAAGTTCTAGGCTAGTTGGAGCTACACAGTGAAACTCTGTCTCAAAACAAAGGTATAGGGGTAGGAAAGGACTCCATTTGCCATGGAATAAAGGAGGCAGGAAGGGACCGCTAGAGGGGGCATGAGAGATGGGAGAGGACAGTAGAGAGGGGCATAAGAGCAAAGGGTACTGGTGTATGTGTATGGAAATGACATAATGAAACCATTACTTTGTATGATAACCTTTTTTTTGTTTTGTTCTTTTGAGACAGGGTTTTTCTGTGGCTTTGGAGCCTGTCCTGGAACTAGCTCTGTAGACCTGGCTGGTCTCGAACTCACAGAGATCCGCCTGCCTCTGCCTCCCAAGTGCTGGGATTAAAGGCATGCGCCACCATCGCCCGGCTTTGTATGATAACCTTAAAAATATTTTTAATTGCCTCTAAGGTCAAGCAAGATGGCTTAGGGGGCAAAGGCAAAATTTCTAAAATGTAATTGCCTCTAAGAAACCAGTTATGTGTGTGTGCTGTCTGGACCTGAACTCTTTTTCACACATACCTGTAAAACTATAAAAGAAATAAAAATTAGAAGCACAGAGGCTGGAGAGGTGGCTCCAGGGGATGTGATGCCCTCTTCCGGCCCTTCCAGTACCAGGCATGCTCATGGTGCACAGACATCCATGCAGGCAAAACACCCATACGCATAAAATGAAAATTTAAAATTAATAAAAGCACAATCCATTGAGTACATTCCGTTGTTAGAACAGAACTTCATGGACACTCAAAATAACACAGGACATACATCTGCAAGACTCCCAAAGGGCGCTCACAGCAAATGCAGGAAGTCATTAAGGGACGTTCAGAAGAAAACATCAAAGAAGGTTGACCACAAACAAATCCCCTTAGCCGAAAGGATGAGTTGAAGAGCATGGTGGACTCATCCTCTGACTCAAGACGGACTCAGAAAAGGCAATGATGAGAACTTGAACGGTGTGCCAGAGGAACCAGTGGTTTAGTAGCTCCTGAAAGCCAGATGTGCAAGGGCTAGGACCAGCGCCTCCCATCTAAGTGGCTAGTTAGTGCTAGCTGGCTCAGAACTACACTCGAGTCCTCCCCTTAGAGCTGTCAAACACTACTACTGAAAAATAACTGAAATTAACAACCACTGGCCATTTATATCTCTTAATATCAATGGACTCCATTCACCTATAAAAAGACACAGGCTAAGAGAATGGATATAAAAACAGGATCCAGCCTTCTGCTGTATACAAGAAACACACCTCAACCTCAAAGACAGACACTACCTCCAAGTAAAGGGTTAGGAAAAAGTTTTCCAATCAAATGGACCTAAGAAACAAGTGGATGTAGCTGCCCTAATATCTAACAAAATAGATTTTAAACTAAAATCAATTAGAAGAGATGGAGAAGGACATTTTATACTCATCACAGGAACAATCCATCAAGATGTAGTCTCAATCCCAACCATTTATGACCCTAATACAAGAGCACCCACATATGTAAAAGAAATATTACTAAAACTTAAATCGTACATCAAACCCCACACACTAATAATAGGAGACTTCAACACTTCACTCTCCCCAATGGACAGGTCAACTAGACAGAAACTTAACAGAGAAATAAGAGAACTAACAGATGTCATGAATAAAATGGACTTAACAGATATCCACAGAACACTCCACCCAAACACAAAAGAATATACCTTCTTCTTGGCACCTCATGGAACCTTCTCTAAAACTGAACCACATACTCGGTAACAAACCAAACCTCCATAGATACAAAAAAATTGGAGTAACCCCCTGTGTCTTAGCGGATCACTATGGATTAAAGTCAGCATGCTTTCTTATATTACCCAAGACCGCCAGCCCAGGGGTGGCATCACCCACAATGGGCTGGACCCTCCTGCATAAATCATCAATTAAGAAAACGCCTCGCAAGATTCCCCTCAAGTCAGTCTGGTGGAGGCACTTTCTCAGTCAAGCTTCCCTTCTCTCAAATGGGTGTAAAAACTAGCCAGTAGATGCAAGCTGATCTTGAACCCCTGATCCTCCTGCCTCCACCTCCTCAAGGGCTGAAATTACAGACATATATCGCCATGCCCAGATGTCAGCTGGTATTTGTTTTTGTGCATGTTCTTCAAAGACCTGTGAAATCCATCTTCTCCGTGGTGTTAAGTTTTCGTCTACTTGGCCTCTTGACTTCTGAAGGTGGGGAGCGTTTTTAAACCTCACATTGTAGTTTGAATTGGAGTCTCCACATCATAAGTGTGTGTGTGTGTGTGTGTGTGTGATGCACACACACACGTATGAATGTATGTCTAATTTTTATGTCAACTTGACACAAGCTAGAGTTATATGAAAAAAAGGAACATCAATTGAAAAAAGAATGCTTCCATAAGATCCAGCAGTAGGGCATTTTCTTAACAAGTGATTGGTGGGGGAGGGCCCAGGCTGTTGTGGGTGGTACCACCCCTGGACTGTTAGCCCTGAGTTCTTTAAGGGAACTGACTGAGTGAGCCATGTTAAGCAGCACCGCTCCATGGCCTTTGCATCAGCTCCTGCCTCCAGATTCCTGCTCTGTTTGAGTTCCTGTCCTGTGATGAAGAAGTGTAAGTCAAACAAGCACTTTTCCTCCGCAACTCTTCTCTTTTTTTTTTCTTGTCCTGCTGTTTTATCACAGCAGCAGCAGCAGCAGCAGTGCATGGGTGTTTGGCTTGCATGTATCTATGCGTGCTTTGTGCATGCAGCACCCACAGAAGCCAGAAGACAGCCGTGGAACTGGAGTTTAGAGACAGCTGTGAGCCACCTTGTAGACACTGGGAAGGAAGCCCTGGTCCTCTGCTGAGCCCTCTTTCCAGCACCAAGGCTCACTCTCTGGATAAAAATACAGCCTTTCTTTCCATACTCATCAAGGGCATGAGAATTAGCCCTGGGGCTAGAAGTAAGGGTAAGGAAGCCACCTCCACAGAGCAGAAACATACCACCCAGAGGGAAGCACATCCCTGAAATTGCTTAGTCTGAAACTGACCCCTCCTCTCCTTGAGAGTGCTAACGGTCACTGCTGTGCTCCAAGAGTTACTCAGGAACTGGTGGTTTTCCAGTAGGCCGAGCAGAAAACGCAGTGGTAGAGTTAATGACCCTCCTTGTTTTCTGTCCTGTGTCTCTTTCATCTGAAGCACCGGGTTCTGAGATGGAACACCTCACTTTCTCTCCCTGAGACACATGGCTCTAGCATTCCTTTCCCGTGTTTGTGTGTAACCACAAAGAGGACCTTAATGAAAAATATCCAGGTGTCCTAAATTCTGGGAAATAATTTTCTCAACCCAGAAAAAACAAACTGGAAGACTTAGGTCTGTAATCACAACTACCTGGGAAACTGAGGCAGGAGGTTCTTAAATCCAAGACTAACCTGAACTACAAAACGAGGTCAAGGCCAGCCTGGGCTACAAAGTGAGGCCAAGGCCAGCCTGGGCTACAGAATGAGTCTGTAAAACTTGGTAAGAACTTGTCTCAAATTTAAAAACAGGGTACTGGAGAGAAGACTGGGTGACTAAGTGCTTGCTGCTCTTGTTCCATCCCCAGCACCCATATTGAGCACCTCACGACTTCCTATAACTCCAGCTCCAGGGTCTCTGCAGGCACCAAGCACACAAGCAGTACAGACATGCGTGCAAAACACCCAAACACATAAAATAGAATATTTTAAAAATGTATTTTACATTAAATATATATAATTAATATATATGGTGGTGGTATGTGCATCTGAGTGCAGGCGCCTGAGACATTAGACGCCCCTGGAAGCTGGAGTTACAGGCGGTTGTGAGCCACCTCATGCGGGTGCTGGGAACTGATCTCAGGTCCTCTGCAAGAGCAGTACACACTCTGAACTGCCGAGTCATCTCTTCAGCCCCCTTAAAACTGTTTTTTTTACTTCAACCTCACCCATCCAGAAGGTCTGCCACCAAGAAAGTAAACGGCAACAAAGCAGGTAAAGATGCAGGAAAAGAAGACATATATTCACTCCTGGGGAGAATGCAAATTGTGTGGCCACTCTGGAAATCATGAAAGCATTTTCTCAAGCAAAGACCTAAAACTGAAAGAGCCATAAGACCTGGCTGCACACCCCTGCACGCAAACCCAACCACCATAAATACGTTTGCACAGCCATGCCCACTGTTTGTGAATTACAATCCCAGGATGCTGCAGGAAATTATTCTAAGGTGTGTGGCTTTTGTTTATGTTGCATTTGTTTAACTGTGAAGATGCCTGTCTAAAACACCTAATGGTCTAATAAAGAGCTGAGCGGCCAATAGCGAGGCAGGAGCAAGGATAGACAGGGCTACCAGGCAGACAGAATAAATAGAAGGAGAAATCTGGGAGGAGAGGAGTAAGAAGAAGGAACAAGAGAACAAGGAGAGGAGGACTTCAGGGGCCAGCCACCCAGTCTCCCAGCCACCCAGTCTCCCAGCCTCCCAGACACCCAGCCACCCAGTCTCCCAGCC
>NC_022033.1:13773852-13775233 GCF_000317375.1 Microtus ochrogaster | reverse complement strand
ACTATATCTTGTCACCCAACGTGAGGCTAGAGTAAAAGCCAACAACTACAATAGGAAATGGAACAACCTGTATATTGGTAAACAGACAGATAGATGAAGAAAACTTAGTACAGGGCAGCGATAGCACATGTCTTTAATCCCAACCCTTGTAAGACAGTGGCAAGAGGGTCTCTGTGTAGTCAAGGCCAGAGAGCCTAATCTACAAGATGAGCCCCAGGACAACTGGGGCTACGCAGAGACCCTGTCTCCAAAAAACAAAGCCAAAAGGAAGGATGGAAAAGGTGGTACACGTACACAGCAAAGTTTCATCCGACCAGACAGAGAGAGAGATCAGGACATTTGCAGGAAAAATGATGGGAGTCGGAAGTTATTATCTCAAGCAACAAACCCCAGACTCAGAAGCACAAATACCACATGGCTGCTCTCAGAACAGATTTAAGTTCTAGGCATGCGTGTCCATGTACAAGCAGGAATAGGCCGTGAAACTTGAGAGGGGAAGATGACCCTAGGGAAGGAGATTTTGGAAAAGGATAAGAGAGTAAGAGAACGCATGTGACATGAAGGCAGGGGGAGTGGGTGGGAAGGACCAAGCGCAGTGGGGCCAGGAAACTGGGGTGGGGGGGACGGAGAGAGCAAATATAAAAACTCTATAATGAAACCCGTTGTTTATGAACTACTTTTTAAAATGAAGAAAAGAAACATCTATGGCCTGAGTTCTAAGCAGCTGTAGCCCATAGATGAAGAGAAAGAGGTGGGGTTCATCCCTAGGGCTCTGTCAAACATGGTCTTTCAAACTCCATGGCTGGGTACCCAAGGACTCACTGTCCTGCTCACTACACTGATTCTGGATACACCAGCACCCTGTCCAGGCCCTGGGGAAATTCAATTCGAACATGGGTTCAACTTCTCAGAGAAGTAGAAGCTCCTCCCCTAAGACATATCACCTCAGCATAGCCCCAGTATCTCCATCGTCGGCTGTCAGGAGCACCATGGGGGCTCAGGGGATGCGCCTTGCCCTGTGGCTCCTCACTTTTTCCATGCTCATGCAGATGCTTTCTAGTGAGTTGTTTTCTCCAGGAGTCAAAAAAGAGCTGTGTGAAAGCGGGTATCTTGGAGGTAAGCAAAAATGAACGTGTGAACGGGAGGAAAACCGTGAAGGAGAGAAAGAGTCGGGTCCTCTGGATGGTATGGCTGAGGATCAGCCAAACCCTCCTCTTATATCAAATTCCGTGGGTCCGAGGCGTCCGATCATATTGAGTTCCCATTAGAGGTTGGAGAAAAAGGAAGACAGAAAAGTAAAATCAACTTGTTTCTCCCAAAGAGTTTCAGCAACAAAAAAGATTGAGAATCATAAAACTTGGAATTATCTTAGGGTATCTGA
>NC_022033.1:13766228-13773701 GCF_000317375.1 Microtus ochrogaster | reverse complement strand
ATTCATAGGACCACTGTGTTACATTCCTTGAATTCAGGGGGGCTAAGATCATCATCAGCACTTCCATGCTTCTTACTTAATTTGTTTTTAATCTGAATTCTAATGGGCACTTTGGGAAGCTCAGAGCAGAGATAGAGAATTCCCAGTCATGAAAAGGACTACAGCTGGGCCACATTAAGAACAACATTAACTTTCTTTGTCTCCAACATGGTCACCATGGCTCCTGCTGGAATTCACTTCTACACTACCAGCGAAAACCGGTAAGTCTAGGTGGGTGAGCAAAGGGAAGCAGGGTAAGGGAGGCCTCTCGAGACCTGGAGGCAGGGAGGATCTGCCAGCAGAAACCAAGACTTCAGGGGTAGATGTGCAAGGTGGACTCTTTGACATACATGTTTGTGTGCTCTGGGTGATGGGGGACTAAAGGAAGGGTCCAAATGATGAGTGCCTACAGATACCAAGTGAGATGTTTGCTTCCAGAGTCAAGGAAAGCATGTAGAGATTCAGGAAGCAGAAGCTTAATGTGAATAAGGAATACCGAGGAAGGTGGAGGGTGTGGTCCTTCTCCAAGTGTTCTCCATCACACTGGCCCCGGGCTCCTGACAGCTCAGGTTTACTGTCCTGTATCACACAGAGAGCAAAGTTCATGCTAGAGGTATTCTAGCTTGAGCCCCAGTGATAAAATGAGTTTACATGGGGGTAGGGGAGAACTTTCGTAGCCTGGGTCCATAAAGAAAAGAGTGATGATTCTTTTAATAAGAGGCTCTGAACCTGGACTCTTGTCGACAGCGCTCTGCAACCACCCTGTAAGGAGGGGATTCTGTGGCTTGTATCTGTACAGATACTACTTCAACAAGGTCACATCGCTATGTGAGCCCTTCGTCTTCTCTGGCTGTGGGGGCAACAGGAACAACTTTAAAAGTAAATACCTCTGCGAATTCTATTGCATTGATAAGCAGGTAAGCCCCTTGGGGCCTCACTCTACTCTTGATGATGCTGGAGGGTTGGGATCACGGTTTTACAGGCGACACTTAAAAAAGATGCTAGGGTAAAACGAGCAAGGGCCCCAGAAATTACTTCCAGTTGCGGATGAGGGGTTTGCGAGCTGAAAACCAAAGCCTCGGCAATCATGGTGGCTTTATTGTGTAACCCCAACATTCAGGAGTCTGAAGCTGGAGGATTATTAAGAGTTTGACACTAACCTGGACTATGTAGTGAGTTCCAAGTCAACTTGGGTTACACAAAGAAAAAAAAAAGCATGAAATTAGAAAGAGAAGGTAGGGGATGGATCTGGGAGGGGTTATGGAAAGGGGATAAATATGATCGAAACCTTTTATGTGAAACTCTCAAAGAACTAATAATTTAAAAAAGGAGAGAGAGAGAGAGAGAGAGAGAGAGAGAGAGAGAGAGAGATCATAACAAAAAAAAAGGAAAAAATTTAAAGCCCAAAACAGTTGATTCCTTGCTTTCCACTCAGAAGGACATGGTTGCAGAGGTCCTCTCTCTCAGCCCAGCATCTCACTACTATGGCAATGGCCTGGGTCTTTGAGAACCTCACAAGAAGCTATTTCGGTTGCTGTTTGGTGGAGCATCAGGAGCATAGGGAAGACACTAGTCACAGTCCGGTGCCTGACCTCTAGACAGAGGCCTCATACTCCAAAGCAGAGGAGCTGGTTTGCCAGCCTGCATATTCCCACAACCTAGCATTATACCTGTTTATTGATTGTTTCTAGGTAGAACATTAGCAATAGACGGCTATGGAATTGGTGTGATACCTTAAGAACCAGTTGAATAGGAAGGAGAAAAAGACAAAATCTCCTAAGTAAATTGGGAGCAGTGGGGGTTATGGGAGAGGGTAGAAGGGGAGAGGAGAGAAAGGGAAGGGTGCAGACAAAAATGTATAGCTCAATAAAAACAAGGGGGAAAAAAAACACAACTATTTCCCTAAAATGTGATTGTTTTTTATAATCCATTTTCTATTATGCAGCTTTTAATCTCAAAAAAAGGACCAGTCGATTGGGTCCTTTTAGTAGTAGTAGTAATAATAATAATAATAATAATCACAAATTTTACTTATTAACAGAAAGACTAATCCAAATCCAGCCAACCAATCAGGAAATGGAAGCAAGCAAAGGATGAGATAAAGATGCTGATGCCTTGCTGAGTGAATAAAGCTGAAGCTTCTGACACTTAGAGCTCAAAACTCTTGCTCATTCCCTTGCCTCATTAATCTTTCCCCCTGGTCAGCTGTAGATAATTTTAACTGAGATGTTCCTGAACTTCAGCTCTGGTGTGAATTCATGCATCACTTTCAGCCAGCATACTTCTGATATAAAGGACCTATGACCCCTACAGAAACCAGCCCATTCTCTTTCATGAGTCAATCCCTGTGGCATCCTCCTTCTTTGCTCTCTAGCTGACTTCATTGCTGAATTTCGTTATGGATCAAAATAACTCTCATTCAGATCTCGCAACTGCCCCAGATCAACTGGCCAAATGTCTCTGGCGTCCCAGTTGGTGGCACTATAGAAACCACGACACTGGAGCTGGGAGCTCCAAGTCTTGAGCTGTCATAGTATGGAGGGTCGCTGCCTGTGCTCTGAGTATTTAAATTCTTGCCAACAATGGAGCCTCACAAAGGAATCTAGACATGACCCAGTATCCTAGTGCCCGTAAGTAATGAATGGGACTGTGGTCCCAGATGAGTCAGCTTCCAGCTCAGTCTGAACACTACCCTGGAAGGGCACAACTTTGGGAAACTCTAGGGAAGTGGCAGAAACCATAGATTAGAGGTTTAGCACTCACTCCATCTCCCAAGGTATTACTACAATGCAGTGGTGGAGAGGGCCAAGGAAACAAGAAGGTTCTAGTCGCCTCTAAGTATTGGGTCAAAATCTCCAAGTCCAGTATCCCAGACTGTGTTGTGTTCAAATGAAGCTTTGTTCTCTGGCCTGATACCATAGACTTGATTTACCTGGTACCAATTTATAAGATTGGGGAATGTTTTTCTCCTCCTGATTATACTAAGATTTGGTATTTGAAGCCAGGCAGTAGTAGTGCATGCCTTTAATCCCAGAACTGGGGAGGCAGAGGCAGGTGGATCTCTGTGATTTCTAGGCCAGCCTGGTCTACAGAGTGAATTCCAGATCAGTCAGAGTTACACAGAGAAACCCTGTCTTGAAAAAAAATATAGATTTAGTGTGCATCCTGGCTTTCTAACCACCAAATGCAAAGACAAATCATCAGATCTAGAAAACACCACCCAGAGAGCCTGGCAGGATTGGGGATGCCTGCAAGTTACTCCTTTCCCATCACACACACACACACACAAACACTGATCAAAGCAAAATTGTTGTCCTGCCCTTACACTCAACAATTTGACCTATGTCTTTGTATAGGAAACACTGAAACCTGGACAATAACATTCCCAAGAAGAAACACATCACATAACGAAGAGGGAGGGTGTGACCTGCTAACGTGATTTATTAGATGTGGTTCAGTAGCAAAGTGGGAACTCAGACCAGTGTGAGCTTTGCCTGTATTTAGCTTCCTAATGTGTTCTTTCATGGTCTTTGACCTAGATTTCTGCTGCCCCCTGGTGGCTCAGAACAGAGAGCCCAGGAAAGAATTCCCTCTACTTCTTTAGGGACCTAACTCATTTTTGTATTTGTCAGTCTGTGTGAAGCTGGTCGATCTACACGCCCATTCCCCTGACTCAACAGATCTTGACTCAACTCAAGGTCAATCTCCCAACTCCCACCCTACACCTCCACTTACCACTGATGCCACGTCCACGGGAGAAAAAAAATGAGATGCAGAACAGCAGCGAGAGGAGCTGGAGCCTCTTGGTATTGCTGGGGAAGGGCACGGAGGACTCAGATGGTCAAGGAAAGGGGCAGAGAGCACAGATCTTTTCCAGCCCCTAAATAGGGGTCAGATGTCCACTTTAAGAAAGATGAGGGTGCACAGAGGGTGGCTTCTCGGTCTGGTCAAAGGTTAATTTGGGGTGCAAAGGCGGCAGACAGCTGGTAGGATCAGGATTCATAGGGACCTGCTTCGCAGAATTCAGGCTGAAAGGGATTTAAACCCTGAGGAAGGAAACCTTTGCATGGCTCCTTTGGTTTGGGAGACAGCAGTAGAGACAAGAGCCTAGAGATTGCAGAAAGACCTGGAAATTTAAGCTCTCTCTTGCTCCCTCTCTTTCTCCCCCTCTCTGTGTTTATACATCTATCTCTCTCCCTCTTATCTGTGTGTGTGTGTGTGTGTGTGTGCGCGTGTGTCCCTCTCCCTCTATATGTGTCTGTCTCTCTCCCTCTGTCTGTGTGTGTTTGTCTATCTGTATCTCCCTCTCTCCGTGTATGTGTATGCCAATCTCTCCCTCTCCCTCTCCCTCCCTCCTTCCCCCCTCTCTTTTTTCTCCTTTCCTCCATCCCTCCCTCCCCTCATACCATTGCTATAGACACAAGCTACACAGGATAGCCCCCATCTGGTGGAAGAAGAGATCTGGCTCACCGGCCCCACCCTTCAGTCCCGTCCTTATCTGGAAGAAAACCACCTTACAGCATCTGAAGGTCCCGGGGCGGACAGCCTCAACTGCTCTCGCTGAAGTCTCTATTCATATTGCTTTTTAAATTATATGCATAAAGCTAGACAAGGTGGCATGCACTTGGGGGCTCAGGAGACAAGAGAATCCCTTGAGCCTTTGAGTTCAAGGCCAGTCTGAGCAACACAAGCAACACTCCATCTCAAAAGAAAAACACTTGCTTTTTTACTTGGATGTTTAAGTAAACAATAAAATTATAAACAAAATAGTGGAATAGGGATCTCAGCAACTTGTCAGCAGTCTGTCAGACACCAGCCCTTCTCAGAGTCATGACTGTCTTTGGACCAGCCACCGTAAAGCTCACGGCACAGTGTGACCACTTGTCATCAGATCATCCAGCTCCAACACGAGGCTGCTCAGAAAAATAAGTGTTCTCAACACAGTAATATCCAGAATTTTACCTGGCATTTTTTTATATTTATTACATTGTGTGTGTGTGTGTGTGAGAGAGAGAGAGAGAGAGAGAGAGTGCTCATGCTTAGGTATACATGCCACAATGTGTGTATGAAAAGGTCAAAGGACAGTGTTTGCTGAAGCAGGTTCTTCCCTTCCACATGTGAATCCAGAGGACTGAACTCCGGCCAGCAGACCTGGGGGCAGGCACTTTTACTCAAAGCCATCTCACCTGCCCACACCTAGCAACGTCAACCCTGATTTTAATTGCATGTACCTGAGCCAGTACAGCATCTGTATTACCCAGGGAGCCAGGCAGCGCTCTTCCCTTCTCCGCTGACAGAATCTTGGATTTATATCTCATGCCAGGTCCGAAGCACAGCTAAGCCATTCCCTCTGCAAACATCTGCTTCCCTGGCCTCTCCGAGGCAACTTCTCAGGAGGCTGTCATAGGAAGAGAGTCACGGGTGGGTGGGGGGGGGTAAAGATCTTTCTGGATGGGGCTAGAGGAATGGCTCAGCAGTTAAGAGCACTGACTGCTCTTTTAGAGGACCTGGGTTCAATTCCCAGCACCACAGGGTGGCTCACAGTTGTCTCTGGTTAACTCCAGTTCCAGACCTGACAACCTCACCATGAAATGAAGGCAAAACACCAATGCACGTAAAATAAAAATAAACAAAAAAATTTAAAGATCTTTCTGCCCTGCCATCAATACCTTGCTATGTCATCTAGAATTTCCATCAACCCTCCTGTACCTGTGAAGTGATGAGGTGACGGTGAAGGAATGAGGTCAGCAGTGAAGGGATGAGGTCACCAGTGAAAGGATGGGGTCACTAGTGAAGTGATGAGGTCACCAGTGAAGGGATGGGGTCACTAGTGAAGGGATGAGGTCACCGGTGAAGGGATGTGGTCACCAATAAAGGGATGATGTCACCAGTGAAATGATGAGGTCACCAGTGAAGGGATGTGGTCACCAGTGAAGGGATGTGGTCGCCAGTGAAGGAATGAAGTCATAGGTGAAGTGACAAGGTCACCAGGGAAGTGATGATGTTGTCAATAAAGGGATGAGGTCACCAGTGAAGGGATGAGGTCACCAGCACAAAGACGAAGCCTGAGCCTTTGAGCTGCTGAGCCAGCTTCATGCTGTTTCATGCTGTATCTTTGTTGAACAAGCCTCTCATTGGATTTTCTGCTTGTAACCCAAAAATTCTCAGTTGACATATTAAGAATTCCATTCATTCTTTCATTCACTCAAATATTTATTGAGATTTATGTGGGGAGCTATTTAAGAAACTGGAATTTTGCTAGGCTGTGGTGGTGCACACCTTTGGTCCCAGCACTCAGGAGGCAGAGGCAGGTGAATCTCCGAGTTTGGGGCCAACCTGGTCTATAGACTGAGGTCCAGGACAGCCAAGGCTACACAGTGAAACCCTGTCTTGAATAACAAAACAAAAAGTTACATAAAGCATGTGTGTGTGTGCATGCATGTGTGCATGTGTGTAAAAGTATCAGTGTCCAATATGGGATAACTAGTCAAATAAATTAGCCATTGCATGGACGTCTAGTAGAGTTAGGTATGATACTGCCATCTTGAGGAAATCTAAGCATTTTGAACCGAACATGCTGATTAGTTTGTGAAAAAGTGGAAGAGTCAGAAACTGTGTCAAAGATCACAACACACTGTGAGTAAGTAGAATGAATGAAAACCCAAGCAGGAAATGGCGGTGTACACCTATAATCCCAGCACTGGGGAAGTGGGCATAAGAAGGTCAGGGATTCAGGTTGGAGAGAAGGCTCAGAGATTAAGAGTACTGATTGCTCTTCCAAAGGTCCTGAGTTCAATTCCCAGAAACCACATGGTGACTCACAACCATCAATAGTAAGATCTGGTGCCCTCTTCTGGCATGTAGCCATTTACGCAGGCAAAACACTGTATACATAATAAATTTTAAAAAATCTTTAGGAAAAAAAGAAAATCAGGAGGAGTTCAAGGCTACATAGAAATTTGAAGCTAACCTGGGCTATATGAAACTTCAAAATTAAAGAAACAAACAAACAAAAACTAATCTTGTAACACACTTGGCATAAGACAGTGACATTTTTAATAACTGACAGAAAACAGAAGAGGAAAGTAGAAAGGTTTTTTAAAATGTGAGGTGACTAGTTGGCAAGAAATGGGCTGAATACAAATCTGATGACCTGAGTTCCATGCGCAGAACCCACACAGTGGAAAGAGAGAAACAAATTCTCAGAGCTGTCATCTGAAACCTACATGTGCACTGTGCACATGCAACTTGAACACACACATACACATGCATACACACACACAGAGCAATTACTATTTTTTAACATTTAAAAAAAATTGCTTTCCCTTGATATGCATTAAACACTCGGGAGGCAGAGGCAGGCGGATCTCTGTGAGTTCGAGACCAGCCTGGTCTACAAGAGCTAGTTCCAGGACAGGCTCCAAAACCACAGAG
>NC_022033.1:13755184-13766128 GCF_000317375.1 Microtus ochrogaster | reverse complement strand
AAAAAAATAAAAAAATAAAAAAAAACAAATCAGGATGTATTATTTCCAAGATGACTAAACTCATCCAAGATTGCCAAAGGTGTTACACATTAACCTTTTACTGGAGCTCCATGCAATGACTAATTTATTTAACTATCATTTCAGGTTACACATTAATACTCTTCTTCATATGTGTTACATTTAAAAAAAGGAATCTGCTATCTTTCTTTAATCCATAGGTTTCATAGGCCAGCGCCATGCACAGGCAAACCCACTAGCTCCATCCTCATCTGAGCCCCTGCACAGTACAGACAAGAGGGTCCATGCCAGCGCTTTATTGGGAAAGAGAAGTATCTGTCCCCAGGGCTGTTCCATGTGATCCAGGCAGCAGTAAAAGCAAAGAAGAGAAGGGCTGATAATTGCGGGAATGTCACAAGCCCCAGGACGTCACCCCTCTTGGCTTCCATAAGATTCCTGGAGCCCCAGACAGTCAGGAAAGCTAGGATGCTCCAGCCTCTGCAAAGAGAAGACCTTTCAGGTCACAGCGATGCCTTTCGGGCTCCCCTGCCCAGCCATTTCCCTTCCGCCCTGGAAGCCTTGATGGACTTCCTAACTGGTTCTGAAGACTCTTGCCACTTAGAAGTTGGCCCCTCATGTCCGGTTATCAAATAGGAATGGTATCTGCTGGGTACAAATACAATCTGTTTTGTTGCCCTGCCCCCAGCCCTCCTATCTCTACCACAGAGAGCCACGCCCACTGTAAGCACAGTAATCCCACCACATCCATATGAAGGGTATGGTGTGTGATTCAGGATCTTTCTCCCTAACTACATTCTTCATGGCCTTCAGAAGCCTTCCCGGTAGCTAACAGGGGAGTGTTAACAGCAGTAAAAGCTGTCAACTTCAAGCCGGTCAAAGGTCATCATGGGCAATACTCACCTAATTTAGGATTAGCCCCATCAGTCCCGTTGGAGTCTGTGAGCTGTTTGAGTGACTGGAGCCGGGGGATGCAGAAGCGGCCACAGCCTGACTTGCAGCACTTTTCCCCGGGTTGACAGTTCTCATCCACCATGCAGTTGACAATACACAGGCCCACCAGGATTCTGGGACAATGGCCATCCCGCCCTGTGGAGAACACCAGCACAGGGAAAGACAGAGAGCTGGCTCCTCTCTTCCCAAATTTCCACCTACAACTTTTAGATTCAGGGCCCAGGGGAACCAACCCTGACTCCCAACTAGGTGTGGCTGGAAGCAGGGACGCTGGAGGACTGAGACACTATACAGCCAAACACCTCTGACATAGGACTCCCAAAGCCCACTTTTTGGGGCTGGTAGAATGCAGACATGCCAGTAGAGCTATAAGCGGAGAGACAAGGTCCTGCATTCCCCCACCACTGAATTTCATGTCAATGCCTCATCTGCCACCCTACAAGTTTTATGCCCCTGCTTTGTGCCACCCTAATCCTGTATAAGTCTTCTTTTATCTAAGTTTGTGTGTGTGCGTACATGTGTGTATGTGTGTATGTGTGTGGTGTGAGTCATGTGTGTATGGAATGTGGGTACATGTGTGTGCTTGTGGTATATGCATAGTGTGTGTGGTGTATTTGTTTGGTATATGCAGTATGTGTTGTGTGTGTGGTGTGTGAGTAGTGTATTATGTGTGTAAGTACGTGTATGTATGTGGGGGGTGTGCATGTATGTATGTGATATGTGTGTGTACATGAATTTGTCATAGTATCGTTTCTCAAGGGTACAAGAACAGTACAAATTCAGGAGGAAGGCTCCTTTAATATTCAACTTCCCTTTTTTCCCAGATCAGCAATATGCAATACTTGCTTTCAGTGTTGGGTGGCAGCAGTCACAACTCACAGCCTGCCATAGGATTACCATGGCATACAACTGATACTCTACAGTGGGTTCTGTGTATTGCAAAGGTAGAAGGGTTTTGCGGGTTGAGAGTTGTGCTGGCTAGTTTTATGTCCACTTGATACAAACTAGAGTATTCTGAAAGGAGGAAACCTTAACTGAGAAATGTCTCCATAAGATCTGGCTGTAAGGCATTTTCCTAATTAGTGATTGACGTGGAAAGGCCCAGCCCATTCTGGGTAGTACCATCCCTGGGCTGGCAGTCTGGGTTCTATAATAAAGCAGGCTGAGCTGGGCATGGTGGTGCATGCACTCAGGAGGCAGAGGCAGGCAGATCTCTGTAAATTGGAGGCCACCCTGGGCTATAGAGCAAGTTCTAGGACAGTCAGGACTACATAGAGAAACCCAGCCTTGAAGAACAAAATAAAACAAAACAAAATAAAATAGGGGCTGGTGAGATGGCTCAGTGATTAAGAGCACTGACTGCTCCTCCAAAGGACCCGAGTTCAATTCCCAGCACCCACGTGGCAGCTCGCAGCTGTCTGTAACTCCAGTTCAAAAGAATCTGACATCGTTATACCAATGCGCACGAAATAAAGTCAAATAAAATTTAAAAAGAAAAAGAAAATACACTGGGAAAACCATGGGGAGCAAGCCAGGGAGCAGCACCCTTCATGGCCTCTGCATCAGCTTCTGCCTCCAGGATCCTGCCTTGTTTGAAGTCCTGCCCTGACTTCCTTCTTTGATAGACTACAATGTGGAACTGTAAACCAAAGAAACCCTTTCCTCCCCAATTTGTTTTTGGCCATGGTGTTTCATCACAGCAACAGTAACTAAGACAAGATTATTAAATAGACTTTCAACTTACAAAATTTGCCATTTCCCATGGATTTGTCAGGTCAGGTCCCATGACAGTCAAGGGGCATCTGTAACTTACTTGTCTTCCCTAACAAGCTGTGTGTACGTACAGACAAAGGGGTGGACATTGCCTAGAGACATAAACAAACTAATGGGCTGGGAATGTAGCTCAGCAAATACACGGTGTTTGCTCAACAACCGAGAAGGCCTGGGTTCAGTCCCCAGCAGTGCACAACTGGACGTGGTGCCTCGTGCCTGGGACCCCTGCAAGCAGGTGATGCAAATAGGAAGGTCAGAAGTTCAAGGTCATCTTGAGCTACAGGGAAAGTTCAGTCAGCCTGAGTTACAGGAGACCCTGTCTAAAAAACAAAAACAAATAAACAGAGGTTGAAAGGGGGGGGGGGGAAGGGAGGAAGAAAAGGAGAGGAGAGAGAGAGATCTGAGAGCAGTATCTCAGACCTGTAAAACCAGCTCATGGGGATTAAGCCAGGGTTCTGAGTTTAAGGCCAACCTGGACTACATAATGAGACCCTATCTCAAAAACAAACAAAAATTGATCCAAACAACCAGTGATATTGGGCAACTTTACTGGACAGAGGAAGCAGGCCCCAAAAGAGGGGATTATTTATCCCAGTCACAAAGCATACCCACAGCAGAGCCCAGAAGGAAGCTTTGTTACCACACCTCCCTCCTCTAGCTCTTTCCATGCCAGCGTTAACCTTTAACCCTGGAAGGAATTGGGATGGAGATAGAGGGTTGTAAAGATGACAACAGGCTCCCCCAGCAAAGCATCCATAGGAAGCTCCTCCAAGCTTACCTGGTACCCAACGGGCACTTGTGGCTCTCCTCCCAAAGAACCAACATACCTCCCTGGATGTCTCCTCGGCAGGCATGGCCACAGCCAGTGCTGCAGCACTTGTGTCCCTGGGGACAAGATGTGTCCCCATCACACAGCTCCTCGCATGGAAGAGGGTCAGCAGGACATCCACCACTTAATTCTGCCACAGAATCAAAGCATTGAAACTCAGAGGTGCTCAAGCCAGGAACATAAAATACGTTTTTCAGTGGGTGTAAATAGAGACTTTAATATGCAATACTCCTTAATATTCTACATCCATTCCTTGTCTTCTGGCCATGAGCCATATTGGTTTTGGTGCTTGCAGTATGGAAAAACACTAATCAGCCCTTATCCACTGTAGCAAACACATGAATTCCATACCTCATGCTCACTCTCCCTTCTTTCATACTGTGACAGGTATACAGTGCTTGGCGCCAACCAACTATATCTCCTGGGATTTGTGCCTTGGTGAAGTCCCTTTCCACACTGACTTGGGCTTCACCCTATGATTTACCTTTACCACAGGGGCACTGGCAGAGATAGTCTGACACCGAGAGCTCACAGGCCAGTCAAGCCGAGCCTAGTCAGCAAGTGAGACCCTGACTCAAAACACCCAAGGTGGACAGCTCCTGAGGACTTGCCCTCCATGTTGACTTCTGGCCTCCGCATGCATGTGCACATACACAGAGATATGCAGAAATATATAAATTAGTTGATTAATTCATTAAAATAAATACGCTGGGCAGTGGTGGCACACACCTTTAATCCCAACAGAGGCAGAGACAGGTGAATCTCTGAGATCAAGGACAGCCTGGTCTACAGAGTGAGTTCCAGGACAGGCAGAGATACAAAAAACCAAATAAATGTAAATAAGAAATATTAACCCAGACATTCTATTGAGCTCGCAGCTGCACGCATGAATGACCTCAGCTATACCGCATGGGGAGATGAACTACCCAGCAGAGCCTGGGCCACCCTCGTGGATGTGATGAGCAATCAGGTCACTGTATCTGGGGACAGTTTGCTATACTGTAAATGAGGGTCATTCTTAAAACTCCAAGTCTGAGCCAGGCATTGGTGGCGCACACCTTTAATCCCATCACTCGGGAGGCAAAGGCTGGCAGACTTTTGTGAGTTTGAGGACAGCCTGGTCTACAAGAGCTAGTTCCAGGACAGGCTCCAGAGATACAGAGAAACCCTGTCTCAAAAAAGAAAAAAAATAAGCCGGGCGGTGGTGGCGCACGCCTTTAATCCCAGCACTCAGGAGGCAGAGGCAGGCGGATCTCTGTGAGTTCAAGACCAGCCTAGTCTACAGAGCTAGTTCCAGGACAGGCTCCAAAGCCACAGAGAAACCCTGTCTCGAAAAACCAAAAATAAATAAATAAATAAATAAATAAATAAATAAATAAATAATAAATTTTTAAAAAACAGGTCTGGTCTGAGAAGCAATAAATTTAGTCCAAATGAATCACTTCCTCCATGTTTTTTGAACTAGAGATGACCACAAACTAAGAAGTTTCTGTATCCTTTTTTAACAATTTAATTTTATTTTATGTGTATTGTTGTTTTGCCTACATGTATGTTTGTATGAGGCTGTCAGATCCCCTGGAACTAGAGTTACAGATAGTTATGAGCGGCCTTGCGGGTGCTGGGAATTGAACCCGCATCCTCTGGAAGAGCAGCCAGTGTTCTTAACCTCTGAGCCATCTCTCCAGTCCCTGCTTTAGTATTCTTGATACAAACTGCCACTTCGCTTCTTTCTTTCGGAGGCATACATGCTGTGGAGATGAAAGGAAGCCTTCTTTGAAGTAGGAAGCCACTAGCATGAGGGCAAAGTCAAGGACTGGCAAGGGGAGAGGGAGATGCTTTCTTCTTGGTAGCATCATTGAGTTGCCATGGCAGCTCTGACACCCACCTCAGAATTCTTGTAAAGGGGGGACAATGAATCACTATTCTGTAGATGTTCTGTTGCCCATGGCTGAAGACATTCTAGATGCTGAGAATCCAGAGAAGAGAGTGGGGCCGACCCGGAACTAGAGTAAGCCAGCAGCTAAGGACAAAACTCAGGCCTGAGCCGGGAGGTGGTGGCGCACGCCTTTAATCCCAGCACTCGGGAGGCAGAGGCAGGCGGATCTGTGTGAGTTCGAGACCAGCCTGGGCTCCAAAACCACAGAGAAACCCTGTCTCGAAAAACCAAAAAAAAAAAAAAAAAAACAAAAACAACTCAGGCCTGGTTTGCAATGAATCCCTAAAAGATGCAGGCAACTTGGCCCCAGGAGCAGGCACACCCAAAGAAGACTACATCCAAGCCAAACTAAACTCACCATGAATCATTGCCGTTCTTTAAATGCAGGAGAGAGGCGATGAGCAATTAAAAGTTTTGTAGAAAACCAAAATATGCCTAGCCCAGAGCCTCGAAAGCAGCAGGCTATGCATGACAGCACATGGCTGGCTCCAGAGAGTCTGCTGAGATGGAGAGAGCAAGCGCTGAACCCCAAAGATGAGTCATAATAGTCTCGTGTCCTGGGATTGTCCCGCACAGGAATGTTGTGTTGTTATGATGTCATATCAAAACTACATACCCTGATTTTTTTTTAATTTGGAAAACAAGGTTACTAGAACTACCGGAGGTATCTCACTACACCTACTCATCATCTACTTGACAAACACTGCAATATGCTTGACAAAAGTAAAATTTCTTCCACCATTGAGAGAACTGTATATGGAAATCACCCTAGAGGGAAATTCCATGGTCATCAGCTTCTCATAGAGTTGAACAATGAACCTAAAAAGAGGGACACCATACCTACCACGTGTCACCGTTCTAATGAGCTTGGCTCTGATGGGATGAAGGCCAGGAGACTCCGCTCCTCCCTGCTCTTCAGACTTAGTAGAGACCTTACCTCTGCTCTCCCCTAGCCCAGCTTCCCTTGAGCCCCTAGAGTTTTGGAAAATTTCAGAAGCAAGGAACAGACCCCTTGGGAGGCAGGCTGGGGTCAGAGGGCATCCCCTTTGATCACTGCTCAGCACTGCCATCCTCCTTCATAGCTCAAATTCATGTCAAATAAATAATTCCTGTCAGCTCAAACACAAACGTAATGGGACGTCACTGCTGTGGGATGGCCTTCGGTATACATGTTGTTTTTATTGGTTGATGAATAAAGCTGTTTCGGCCAATGGCTTAGCAGAATAAAGCTAGGCCAAAACAAAGATACAGAGGAGAGTAGGCAGAGTTGAGGCGATGCCATGTCGCCACCAAAAGGAGAAAGAGATCCAAACATTAGCGGCAAGCCACGAACCTCATGATAAAATATAAACTAAAAGAAATGAGTTAATTTTTAGTTACAGCTAACCACAAAGAGGCCTGAGCCATCAGTTGTAACTGATATGAAGCCTCTAAGTGGTCATTCAACAGACAGGCAGAGAGAAACCGGTCCAGTGGGGCTGGGCGAGACAGAGAAGAAACCTCCAGACACACTTCACCACCTCTAAGTCAGACAATGCTGTCCTCAATTTTTGTAAAAAAAATTTTATGTTCATTGGTGTTTTGCCTGCATGAATGTCTGTGTGAGGGTGTCAGAAGCCCTGGAATTGGAGCTACTAACAGGTGTAAGCTGCCCTGCAGGTGCTGGGAACTGCACTCAGGACCTCTACAAGAGCAGGATGTGCTCTTAACCACTGTGCCATTTCCCTGAGCCCCATACTTTCATATCCCTTAGCTAGTTAGTTAGTTAGTTAGTTAGTTAGTTAGTTAGTTAGTTAGTTAGGTATATGGGTGTTTATCTGCATGTATGTCTGCATGTATGCCTGATGTCCAAAGAGGCCAGAAGAGGGTACTGGATCCCTTCTGGGGTTGTTATGCGCTGCCACGTGGGTATTGGGTATCAAACCTGTGTCATCTGGAAGAGCAGCCAGTGCTCTTAACAGCTGGGCCACCTCTCCAACCCCGCCATCCTTATTTTTAAGCTAGACAGTGCTTGTACTCCCTCATACTCTCCTGAAACCAAGTTCCTGAGACGTTCTAAGCACCCATCCTTATCCTGCCCCCAGGAGCCTTGGAAAACATGGTCTTTGTTAGCCGGGCGATGGGCGCACGCCTTTAATTCCAGCACTCAGGAGGCAGAGGCAGGTGGATCTCTGTGAGTTCGAGGCTAGCCTGGTCTACAAGAGCTAGTTCCAGAACGAGCTCCAAAGCTACAGAGAAACCCTGTCTTGAAAAAAAAATGGTCCCTGTGATGATGCGTTTGGACAAGATGCCCTGCCCTCGATGTCTTGGTTCTGCTAAACTGCGTGAACTCAGCCATTACAAAGTATGGGGCCCAGTAAGCTCACAACTAATTATGCTACCATGGATCCTGACAAGAAACAAGACTGGTAGCTAGAACTGGGATGATCACCCCACCCCCTGTCTGCACCTCTCCCAACACCCTACCAATCCCCAAAAGCAGGGACACTGAAGTCAGTAAATAGGCTTCACACCTCCTGCATCAGCCCAGGGCTTTGCCTCCCTGGGCCCGTCTGTTAAAGAGCATCACTGCCACCTGTCTGTCACTCAGGCTGTTAACGTCACATTACACAGTCTCTAACGCCCTTTCCCTCGGTGGCCACAGCCTTTTATTTCTTTACCTGGTCCCGTCAGCTGCCTTCGAGTCTCTGCTTTTCCATGTCTGTATTATGGTGAGCTCCTTGGCCTAAACCAGGATCACCTATCACCCAGTCGGCCATGACAGCTTCTCGTCTGGCCTTCAATTGTCTCCACCTGGCCCTCATCCATTCTTCACACAACAGAACAGCCTTTCCAAAGTGAACATTGGACTAGGCCTCTCCCTCATTTAGACGCCCCTCAATAATCTTCTTTTGGCTTTTTGAGACAAGTCTCATGCAGCCTAGACTGCCTTAAACTCACCCCATAGCCGAGAACGGCCTTGAACTCCTGGAGATCCTCCTGCTTCTGCCTTCCCGGTGCTAGGATTATGATCATTTCCCACACGCAGGGCTTAGGTGCTTCTTTACAAATGCTGTTTAGTCTGTATTTACTGCTGTGTGTGTGATATGTGTAACTGTGAGTGCATGAATGTCACAGGGTGCCTGTGCTGGTCTGAGAACAACTTCTGTGGTCGCTCGTCTCCCTCCCCTAGGTTGAACTTGGATCCTCAGATTTGTGTGGCCTTCACCCGCTAAGACAACTCAGTGGCTCGAATTACTTCCTTCCGCACATAGAATAAAATCTGCAAAAGGAGCTCAAAGCTGTCCTAACTCCGAGCTTTGCCACCTCCCAACCTCACCTGGAACTACCTCTGATTTTCTCCAATCACAATGGACTCTTTTCCCTTCCTTAGGAACAAAATTCTCCCCTCCCTCAGAGCCTCTGTCTTTGCCGCTCCCTCTTCACAACACTCCCCAAAAGGTGGGGACCTTGTTCACCATAGATACCCACGAGCCAGGGAAGGCTGACTCTCCACACAGAGTGTAAATGAGTGATTGGTGAGTAAGTGGGCGGGGCAAAATGCAGGTGACTGGAGAGGGAAACAGACCAGAATGGGGCTGGACTAACTGTAGGAGGCCCTGTGCGTTGCCTGGCACATATAATGTGAACTCTCAGAATGCATTTCTTCCAAACTACGTCATCGCTCTGTGAAGATGACAAGATGACAAGGGGCAGACAGAGATGAACACACTTGTCCAAGCCCACTGAGCAAACAGGAGACTCATCACAGGCTACCTTCAGACCAGAGCTTCTCCCGGAGAGCACAGTCCAGAATCTACCTGTGCCAAAATAGACCAGCTCTGCTACAGTGTACCGGTGATGATGTCAAGGGTTACGTTTTTCACAGCTCAGGAAGGAGAGCTTCCTGGGAATCAGTCTCATTAAGAGCAACCCTTTTCGCAGGGCAGTGATGGCACTTGTCTTTAATCCTAGCACTTGGGAGGCAGAGACAGGAGGATCTCTGTGAGTTGCAGTTCCAGGACAGCCAAGGCTACATAAGAGAAACTCTGTCTCGGCAGCGGGGGGAGGGGGGAAGAAACCTTCTCTACAGCAGGAGCTAAAACAGTAACTCTGCCAACTGGCCCACCAACTCCACCAGGTCTTGCTCAGCCTGTGGGCTCTGAGGGATCTATAGTCTACTTCCAGCCTGCCTGCCTAACCCCAAGGGAAAAGGAAGTCTCACCTCTAATGGCCAAAGCCCAGAGTGGCTCACAAAGGTACCACACCTAGGAACCAGCCTCACCCTCAACCCCCACAGTTCAGACGTCAGCGGCCAACACTGAGAAGATTGTATGAGGCCTAACAAGCTGACAGTAGATGACTTGCTCACAACAGATTCCCAGGTTTTGTGGGACCTGAGAGTCCTGACAAGGACTGCACTCTTCTCTCCTGTGAGCAGTCTGTCCGAGATAGCTGTCTGAACCAGGTACAGATCACCCCACTGGGTACTGGGAAGGAATTTGCTACCAGGGAGACATGGTTGAAAGGAAAGATTACATGTACGGTGGAGTTTTAGGGTCTCAGAGAGGGGGTGATCAGCAGGGTGGGGAAGGGGGACTGTTTGCACTCCTGGGCCAGCTGTAGTATCAAGTAGGCCTAAAATGTAGCCCAGACCCAGTCCCCCTAGAAGCCTAAAGAATCTAATGTAAACTCCTGAAGGACTAACACACCCTTTAACACATTATGGTAACTCTCCAGGCTCTTTCCACCTTACAGGGAAACAGAAAGAAGTACAGAGGCTTGCCTGGGGAACCGCTCCTCTCAGACAACCCAAATCTATGCGTGCAACTTAACACACTGTGTTCTCAGGTGAGAGACTGACACCAGCTTCTGCAGACAACAGGATGTCATTCAGGAGTCACAAGCTCCAGGCCGGCCTGAGCAAAACAGTGAGGCTCTGTCTGCCAAAGAGGAAAGGACATAAAGGAAAGAAGAAAAAGAGCCAGGGTCTTGGTGGTACATGCCTGAAATCCCAGGACTCAGGAGGTGGAGGCAGGAAGACCAAGGGTTCAAGGCCAGCCTTGGCTATGCAGAGTATTGGAGGCCAACCTGGGCTACCTGTCTTGAAAACAATGACCTCATTTAAGAAAATAGAAAATAAACCACCAAGAATAAATGTATCAAGTATTTTAAATCTATGAAATACCCTAAAGTCTGAGCAACAGGCAGATATAAGGTTATATATCATATCTGGGTAAGTGCTCCAAAAGTCAGTGTATATATCTAAAGTCACTCCAAGAAAAAGAATTTGGAGAATAAAGAGAGACAGGAAATGTGGCCATAGAGAATACTGAAGAGTACAAATAAGCCAAAGTCGCCATGAAAAGTCTAAAATAGCAGAAAAATAAGAAGTAAGTTCTACGCAGATGACACCACCAACTTCGCCATCACCATCATCTTCATCTTCTTCTTAGAT
>NC_022033.1:13745884-13754739 GCF_000317375.1 Microtus ochrogaster | reverse complement strand
TTTTGTTTTGTTTTGTTTGAGACAGGGTTTCTCTGTGTAGCCCTGGCTGTCCTGGGACTCGCTCTGTAGAACAGGCTGGCTGCAAACTCAAAGAGATCTGCCTGCCTCTACCTTCTGAGCACTGGGATTAATGGCGTGCATCACCACTGCCCTGTGACACCTCCAAGTTCTAATAACTTTTGGTGACTCTTAAAGAAATGGTAAAGGAAGCATGACCCAACTAGAAATCTGTGTCCCCTTTCTTCACTCCCACTGACACCTCCCTAGTGTCAAAGGTCTCTGTCTTCTATTAGCATTACTCTCCCATCTCTGGCCCTAACCATGCATGAGTCTTGTCTTCCAAAGACCTTTACATAGGATTCTCTTCAATATCCAACCACACCCATGCCCTGGCCAGTTCGTTTCAACAACGTCTCCCAGTGGCAGCTCAAATGCCACTGCCCTACACATACTTTCCTTAGCCGCCCAACCCAGCGCGAGTGCCCATCTTCTCTCTCAGCGTCCATCAATGCCCCTCTGTTGTCCCTATCGCAGCTCAAAATCACGTATTTCTTTGCTTGCTTTGTCCAGCACAGTGTACCCAGAGCTCATCACTGGATACAGCAAACAGTAAAGATCCAATAGAAGTTTGTGGAGCAAAGATAAACATGGAAGTAGAGAATTAGGTCATGATGACCCTGTAAGAGGGAGAGGGATCTCTTTCCAAAGCCTTCCTAATAACTGCAGAAGAAAAGAAAATCTGCTTCAACTAGTATCAGGACACTAGGCCGCATGTGTGCAGAGGGAGCAGAGTGTCTCGGAAGCAGGCATGTAGGGGAGTGTGTGTTGTCTTCTGCAGATGTCAAGATTCAATTCTGCTGCCTCTCTGCAGATTCTTCGGGTAGATTGTAGTGGAGAATCTCTCATCTGACTGTGGGAATTGGGAATTAGTCAGCAGCTTCCTAATAAGTCTCCACAGAAAATCTGTGGCCTTGCCTCTTGGCATCCTGCTCTGCTTGGCTAGGACTAAACCAATAAACACTTGTGACTTGGGTAATCTGTGTATCTTTGTTCAGTTCTCAGAATAGAGCCGGCATTTATATTGTTTTTCAAAGTAAACTAAAACCAATCATCAGGGAATAATTTGGTACCTTGGCACCAGATGGTGTGTGTATGTTTGACAGAGGAGCAAGTTAATCTGCCCATGAAGCACGAAGAAGAGGCTTCTCACTCAATTTCTGTTTGAAGAGTGGGACCACACATTTCTTGTTGCAGCCAAATGCACAGCATCTCTTCGCGTTGGACATGCCTTATGTGTGGTACACAAGTTAGAACAGAATGGCCCCTGAATAACTTTGGGACTACCTCTTTTCCTCTCTATTTCAAAAACAGACACACTGGAGCTGGAGACATGGCTCATGGGTAAGAGCGCTTATTGTTCCTACAGAGGACCAGGGTTCAGTCCCCAAATCGGCTGTAACTCGGGTTCCAGAGGATCTGATGCCCTCTTCTGGTGTAAGAGGGTATTCACACACCTGTGGTACACATAAATTTGAACAAGCGCACACACATATAGATCAAAATAAAATGTTTTTTCAAAAGCATGTGCTGAGGAGACAGTTGGTCAGTAAAGCACTTTCTGGACAAGCATAAAAAACTGAGTTTGGATCTCCAGCACCCACGTTAAAAATAATAACAACACTCAGGAGGCAGGAGGATCTCTGTGAGTTCGAGCCCAGCCTAGTGTACAGAGGGAGTTTCAGGACAATCAGAGCTATTACACAGAGAAATCCTGTCTCAAAAAACAACAGTAATAATAATTATTATGATAATAACAATAATAATAATCTTTAAAAATAGAAACAAAAACCAGGCTGGTGAGACGGCTCAGTAGTTAAAGGCACTTGCCAAAAACCTGAAGACCTGAACTTGATCGTCAAGTCCCGCATAGTGTAAAGAAAGAACCAGTTCCCACAAGTTGTTGTCTGACCTACACATGCACACCCTAGCTGCTGGACACACACTAAATAAAAAAAGTAAATTAATTTTTTTGTAAAAAAAAAGGCAGGTTCAGGGGAAAGAAGTTGAGACCAGTTGCCCTTCAAAATGAGCTCCATTGGGAAGGAACACCTAGGACCATGGAGGTCATGATCACACTTGAGCTGGGA
The DNA here is from genome assembly GCF_000317375.1 of Microtus ochrogaster. NCBI lineage: Eukaryota > Metazoa > Chordata > Mammalia > Rodentia > Cricetidae > Microtus > Microtus ochrogaster. The sequence continues at coordinate 13,752,592 of NC_022033.1, read as the reverse complement.
CTGGGAGAGGATAAGAGGGACAGCCTAAAGTGAAAACAGGACAAGACAGCTGAGGTAAACAGCATGCAGGGAGGTGGGGGAGGGGAGGGAGTTTCCCCAGGGTGGGAGCCTGGCCACAACTCAAAGCCATTTTCAGGGGAGGCTCAGAGCCATTTACTGAGACCAGGAAGAACATTTGTTGCCAAGTCCTTGCTAGACCAGGAGGAGAGGGACCAGAGCCACAGGGGATCCAGGCAGGATATCCAAAGGCGGCCAGAGGCTCTGTGATCTAACACCTATAATCCCAGTTCGTGGAAAGAAGAAGCACGAGGACTCTAGGTTCCAGGCTGTCCTAGGCTGCACAGCAAGATCCTGAGTTTAGAAGAAGAAGAAAAAAAAAAGCCAGGCCTGTGGGTTCCAGGCTAGTCTGAGCTACACAGCAAGACCCTGACTTCAGAAGGAAAAAAAAAAAAAGACCAGGTGTGGTGGCACACACATGTAATCCCAGCACTCAGGAGGCAAAAGTGAGAGGATCCTGCGGATGAAGTCAGAATGAGCTATACAGTGAGATCCTGAACTACATCCCTAAGTCCTTAGTGCCTTTTCTAAAATCACTATGGGGGCGGGGGGGGCACATGTATGCGGCATGCGTGTGGAGCTCAGAGGACAGCTTTGTGGAGCCAATCAGTTCTCTCTTTTCACCTTTGCATGAATGCTGGGTACGGAACTTAGGTCTTCAGGATTGCAGATCAGGCAGGAAGCACCTCTACCTGCTGGGCCACCTCTGTGGACACACCTTACCATGATGTCGTCCCATTCGCTATCTTAAGCAGGCTTTCCCTCACAACACTTCTCTAGTCCAAAGAAAAAGACAAGAGCCACCAAGGGATAGGAGACAAAGAGCTGGGGTATGGGATGCTTAGAGACCTCAAAGGGGAAAAGGGTAACCTACATAGCTAGGTATCCGGAGACAGTCTAGGAGGTGGGAAGTTCTCTGGTTCTATCCGAGAAACAAGGCCAGGGAACACACTGGGATCTTGCCCCTCACGACAACATATCCCATGAGGTCTGCTTGGCGGGCCTTATCACAGCCCGTGCTATAGCACTTCTGCCCGGCAGGCCATGACCTATCGCTCTGACACAGATCTTTGCATGGGTTCTGATCAGGAAGGTACTGTTCCTCTTTTACTGAAAGAGATTTCATACTAAACTGAGATAATTGGTTAGGACTAAAGAGACGGGGGGGGTCAGCCTCTATCACTGGGGGCTGAAGAGATGACTCAACTGTTAAGAACACTTAATGCTCTTCCAGAGAACAAAGGTTCAGTGCACAGCACCCATCTCTGGCAGCTCCCAACCATCTGTACCTCCAGTTCAAGGGGATCCTACTCCCTCTTCCGGCTTCCACAGGCACTCATACACACTTGACATACATACAGAGAGACACCTACATACATCTTTTTTTAAAAAAAAGAGAGAGGGGGAGAGAATGAGAGTCAAATGTATCTCAAGGAGTTCAGCATCTCCATGGACTCCTATGCGGATCATCTCTGCAACCCCCTTCTCTTCTCGCCACACAGATACCCACACACCCTATAACTACTAAGACAAGTAAACCAGTACTGCTGCAGAGGAAGACAGACAGAGACAGACGAGCAGAGAAAGGGGACTGTTGCGTGGCCCTGTCCTCATTAAATGAACTCTAAGCAATAGCTGGAGTGTCTATCCTTGTAAGTCTTAACTCCTTGTTGCAGGGAGGGCAACAAAATCCAAGCCAACTTATTCTTGCTGTCCCAACATTCTACCCATCCAGTTCTTCCTACAGAGATGATTGGCTCCACAGAGAAGCCTTAGAAGACAGGAGATGATCTCTCCCCTAGTAACTTTATTTTAGCCAGGGACCCCAAATGATAGCTCACCGTGCTCTCCTGCAGTTACCCAGGATACCATGGACCCAAGAGCGAGAAGTGCCTTCGTGAGGGAGAGGTGGTTTAACATCCTGCTGGCGTTGAGGGTTGAGAGCTCAGTTCAGGGCAGAGGCAGCAACAGAGGAAGGGACAGAACTGGGTAAGTGCTGTCAATCCAATCCCAACAGTTTTACTTTATGTAGTAACCTCCCACCACCCAAAGAACGTCTTCTCCTCACAACAAGAACAGTGATTGGCTGCTGGTGTGTGGAAATTTTCCTGGCACTACCAAAGGGCCCATGTGATGGGAGGGACCAACTACTGTCATACAATATACATAACACTCTTAGACAAGTGATGCGAATCCCAATGGGAAGCTAGAAAAATGGAGAGGTAGCTATTGGGTTAAAGGTCAAAGAGAGACCAGGAGGACTTTGGAAGGACTCAATTGCAGTCAAAATGACAGAGAGTGAAGCAGACCAGCTGTTCTCCCTGGGTTCACACTGGGACCCTGGTGGGGAGGAGCAGAGATGGGAGAATGAACAGGCCAAAGCTGGGGTCAGGAAGGCTGTGAGGGCTAATGACCCAAGCCAGCAAGTTTATTAGTATCACAGTTCTTTACATACCTCTCAGATGGGGAGGCAGAAAACAAACCAGGGGAGTTCATCCAGCAGGAGAATCGCAGGCAACTCTAGTTCCTCTTTTGCAAAGTTCATTCTGGTACGATAAGCAAAATATTTCATATCACAGGGTTTGTAATACATAACCATGAAACTGTCGATCTCAGGGCACTGGCCTGGGCCCCCCAGAGCCCTGGCACCAGTCCATTGTTGGCCTTGCCAAGAATGGCCCTGGCAGGGAACAAAAGTTCAGTGTTCTTCCTTCCGTCCACAGAGACCTGGAAGGGCCTTTGGCCCTACCTAGCCCCTGACAGAGGGAAGAACTGGAAAGACAACTTAATAAAAAAAAAATTACTCCACTCCTGACACCAAAAAAAAAAACCAAAAAAAAAATTACCAAACTAGTGCTGTAACTGAAGCCTAACATTCTGTCCATCCTTGGCAACTGTCAGAACTCACGGGAAAGCAGCCTCCAAGTGTTTCAGCATCAATACAAGTGCACAAAAAGTTTACAACTTGGTCCCTGTGAAAGGGACTGAGAGTGATCATGAGTTAGTATGCAGAGAACAAAGATCCAGTCCCCCAGCCAATGTTCTTAGCCCTTGGCTTCGTGACAGGGTCTTGCTATGCAGGCCAGACTGGCCTCAAACTCCTGAGCCTCCTGCTACTTCCTCCTGAGGTCTGGGGTTATGTGCAGCATCACACCTGCCCATGGCCAACGGTAACAATCACATCACAACAGCTCTCTTTCCTAACGCAAAACTCATACACTTCACACCACCTGATTACTGTAACTTACAAAGAGAAACGTTATGGCCCGTAATTCTACTCTTTCACAGACCCAGCTTCCCTCTGAGACAGTGCTAAGTGGGGCTCTGGAGAACATCACAATTGCTAAACCTTTCATCCTCAACCATCTAGGGTAAGGAAAACCAGCTCTCTGCAACAGGGCTAGTTCACAAGCCAAAACTCAACCTTCATTCCTGATGCCTTCAGACACAAGAGGCAGACCTCCTAGGCTAATGGGTATTTGGGATGGCACGGGCAGCCCTCCTTTTGTTGGCTTCTCTGGTTCCTGAGTCGGATCGCTCCAATTCCAGGGCCTTGTATCAAGTTATCAGATGTCCAGCAATTTTCAAGACTTTACTTCGGACAGCCCCCATCCAAAACCCTGGGCTCCCCAGCTGCAGTCTAGGCTCTGCCGCCCTCACACCCACACTCATCCCTCGGCACCCGAACACCCACACTCGGTCCCCAGCCGTCGTCCTCTAGGGGTTTGGAAGCCCCAACCTTATCCCCATACCCAAGATCCGGAAATCCACCCAGTCTGGGCTCCCAGGCGGCAGTTCAGTTCCCATAGCAACTGCACCGCGCACCCACGTCGCGCTTCCGGCCGGGTGGCCGGGACGCACCCGTGACGTCACGGCGCCACTTTCCGGTGGCTGAGTCGAGCTGAGGTTGTTGTGGGTCGGGGGCGCCATGGGGGCGACTGGCGACACCGAGCAGCCGCGGGGCCCCGGCGTGGCGGAACGAGGCGGCCTGGAGTTGGGCGACGCGGGCGCGGCAGGACAGCCGGTTCTCACGGTGAGGGCGCCCGGGCAAGGCCGGGGCTCGGGCCGGGCAGGGCCTCGGGCTCCCGGGCTCCGGGCCCGCGGGCAAGAGAACGCGGCGGCTGTGCGGCCCTGGGGTTGCCGTTTTCTCCGTGTCGTGCGACGACCTGGATTCAGATTCTAGCTAGGTGACGTGGGCCTGATGTGACAACCTCTGAGCGCCAGGTTTCTCTTCTGTGAAGTGAACAGCAGTAACTTCAGCTTGATGGAATTGTAGTGGGATGGGCTGATAAAGGCGGGTAGAGCGCCCTTATCACCCGCCACAGAGTAGACCCTCGGTAAACACTGCTGCTCTTCCTCTTGCCCTTCCGCCGCCCTGACAGGGTCTTCCAGCCACTGAATTCCACTTCGCCCCAAGGTGGAAGAAGTGAGAAGCAGGAACGTCTAGGTTTAGCTTTATACCCACTTTCTCCTCGTCCCCACCGCGAGGGACCTCGGTGACATTTGCTCCCTTGGTCCCCACAGAACCCTTGGAATATAATGATAAAACACCGGCAGGTGCAGCGAAGGGGCCGCCGCTCGCAGATGACTACAAGGTAAGGCTGGCCCTGGGTGAAAACCTATATCCGGTTATGTGGACTTGGGTGAGTCCTTTGGGAATCCCACTGCGTTGAGATCAACCCGCAGAAAGAGTCCTGGAGTGGGGGGCGGGGCGGGAGGAGACTCAGGGACTGTGATTCTCCCAGTGACCTTAAGTCAGTTTCATGTTCAGGAGCAAAACAGGGAAGGTATTACAGTCTGCCACAATCTCTCACGTATCCCCTTTCTGCGACTGAGATCTGTAAGTCAGAGAATGGAAAACCAATATTCAGACAACTGTCATAATTCAGGCTCTGACGATTATTATTATTTGGACAGTCCCTTCATTTCTCTTAGCCTCTGTTTTCTCAGCTGTGATGTGGGGCTATTAGTTAAGTGTCCTGCCTAGGGAAGGGAAAGAACCCAGGATGGGCCTTTGGAATTCTAGTTGTGTTTTTGGCCAATGATTTAGTAATCACAGCACTTGACAGAGGCAGGTGGTGGGTCTCTGAGTTTGAGACCAACCTGATCTACACAGTGAGAGCCCATATATATGTGTGTGTATATATATATATAAATTTTTATATATATATATAAAATTATATATATAATTATATATATATATATATAAATTTCCCACTTCACAGAGAGAGTTACGATGAAACAAAATGATGTGTGTGTGTGTGTATGTGTGTGTCTGTGATCTGCCCAGACTTTGAGCACAAGGCTGGTGTGTCCAGTACTGCTGCTGCCCAGTCTGGGAAGTATGTTTGGGACACTTCCCCTGACTCCTGACTGTTTCCCTCCTGAATGTAGTTTCACAGACCCAGCGATCTCTATGGATCTCCTCCGTGCTGTCTTGCAGCCAAGCATCAATGAGGAGATCCAGAGTGTCTTCAACAAGTACATGAAGGTAAGAGGGGCACGGTGGTTAAAGCTAACAGCACTGCTAAAACAGACAGTACAACCATGTTCAGTAGCGGGCCCAACTACTCAGGAGACTGAGGCAGTTGACAGCCAGCTTGGACTACATAGTAAGACCCCGTGGTCGAGGAAAAGAAGAATGGAGGCTGGGAAAGTGATTCAAGGATCAGTAGTGAATGCTGCTACCTGTGATTCCAGGTCCAGGATCCAGTGCCCTCTTCTGGCCTATTCAGATATATACACAGTGTATATGTTAGATAGATAGATAGATAGATAGATAGATAGATAGATAGATAGATAGATAGATAGATAGACAGACCGACAGACAGACAGACAGACAGACATACATACATACATACATACATACATACATAAAATACATACATTTGGGGGGGAAATCTTTAAAAGAAAAGGCCAGGCATGGTGACACATGACTTTAATCCCAGCACTCGGGAGACAGAAGCAGGTGGATCTCTGAGAGTTGGAAATCAGCCTGTTCTACAGAATGAGTTCCAAGACAGCCAAGGCTACACAGAGAGTCCCTATCTAAAAAAAAAGAAGAAGAAGAAGAGGAGTGGACAAAGTAGACGCCCTGCCTTGCTCCTGATTTCAGTTTTGAGTTTTCCCTGTTTAATATAATGTCAGCTGTAGGTCTGTCATATGCAGCCTCTGTTATGTTGAGATACATTCCCTCTCTTTCAAGTTTCTTCAGGACTTTTTATCACAAAGCAACGTTTTATTTTGTCAGAAGCCTTTTCTGGATCTAATAAGATGATCATGTGGTTTCTGACTTGAATCCATTGTGTAATGAGTTACATTGCTGGTTTGCAAATGTTGAACCATCCCTGCATATCTGGAGTAAAACTTGCTTACTCATGTTTGCCATGTTTTCTGAAATCAGTTTACAAGTACATCGTTGAGAATTTTTCTTCTATGTTCATTAAGGAGTTTGGCCTATAATTTTCTTCATCCTGCTTTGGTATCTGGATAATGCAGGCTTCATAAAAAGAAGTAACTATAACTATAGATCATGTAAAAACTTTGAAGCCACTTTGGGTTTTTGTTTTCTGGATGTTTTGGTTTGTTGTTGTTGCTTTGGATTTTTGTTTTGGGTTTTTTTTTTTTTTTTGGTTTTTCGGGACGGGGTTT
>NC_022033.1:13731213-13745784 GCF_000317375.1 Microtus ochrogaster | reverse complement strand
CCTGCCTCTGCCTCCCGAGTGCTGGGATTAAAGGCGTGCGCCACCATCGTCCGGCTGGGTTTTGTTTGTTTTTTAAATTTTTTTTATGTGTATGAGTATTCTGCCTGCATGCATAGATGTGTGCCTGGTGCACACAGAGGTCAGAAAAGGGTGTTGGATCCCCTATGGCTAGAGTTCACTGTGGGAACCGAATCCCGGTCCTCTAGAAGAGCGGCCAGTGCTCTTAACCCCTGAGCCATCTCTCCAGCCCGAGATAGTTTTTGTTCAATTGGTTTTGTTTTTAAAGTCAGTTGTTACTGGGGCTCAAAGAAGCTTAGAATCCATTATATAACCTTGGGGTTTTGTTGTTGTTGTTTGTTTTTCGAGACAGGGTTTCTCTGTAGCTTTGGAGTTTGTCCTGGAACTAGCTCTTGTAGACCAGGCTGGCCTCGAACTCAGAGATCCGCCTGCCTCTGCCTCCCAAGTGCTAGGATTAAAGGTGTGTGCCACCACTGCCCAGCTGTCATAACCTTGATCCTCCTATTTCAACCTGTGAATGCTTTAAAAGAATTGTTGATTTTTTTTTTAAGGGAGGGGCTGGAAAGATGCTCAGCAGTGAAGAGTGCTTACTGTTTTTGTAAGGAGGATCCTAGTTTGGTTCTCAGCATCAAGGTCAGGTGACTTACATCTGCCTGTAACTCCAGCTCTAGGAGATCTAGCATCTCTGGCTTCCTCAAGCACTGTAAACACATATACATAATTAAAAATAATTTTATAAACCAAGCATGGTGGCATGTACATACATTTAATCTCAGCCCTTGAAAGGCAGAAGCAGGCAGATCTCTGTACGAGGTCATCCTGGTCTACATAGCAAGTTGCAGATGAGCTAGGGCTACATAATGAGAATACATACACAGAGAGAAATAAATACATAAATAATCAATATATTTTCTATTTTAAAAAAAAGGAATTAGTATCATGTAGAGAATAGACTACAGGAGGCCCAGTTAGGAAACTAAAATATTCCCAGCAACAGACGATAGTGTTGGGCCTTAGCAAAAGAATTTTATGTACTTTTACATCCATGACTGTGGTCACAGTGAAAGAGAAGAGGACGTGTATACCCAAGGCATTTGTCCTGGGCAGCCATGAAAACAAAGCTGCCTTCGGCTTACCATGAGGAGGAGCACAGTGGGGATCAGAGCTCAGCTTCAGGTCTTCCCATAGAAACCTGCTCTCTGTTCCATCTTCTGTATGTAGTGCTCTACTCCCGAATATCCCATGACCCACTCTGGTTCACACCTTCACTATTTCTCATCCAGGCTCCTGCTATCGTCCAGACAGGACTTTTCTTTTTTAAACCTATTCTCCCTACAACTGCCAGATGTGCCTTTGAAATAAAAGTAAATTTAAGATTAAAAAAAAAAAAAAGAGCCAGGTGGTGGTGGAGCACACCTTTAATCACAGCTCTTGAGAGGCAGAGGAGGTGGAAGCAGGATTAGTTTAAGGCTACCTAAGCTACCTACTAAGACTATCTCAAAAATTTAAAAGCTGGGACCATCAAGGTGGCTCAGAAGGTACAAGTACTTGCTGCCAAGCCTGATAACCTGAATATAATTCCCATAAAACACATGATAGAAAGGTAATACCCAAATCTACAGACTGTCCTCTGACCTCCACAAGCATGCCATGACATACACCCACATGAATGCACACATATTATATGTATGTATGTATGTGTATATGTGTATGTATGTATATGTGTGTGTGTGTATATATATATATATATAAATGTAATGGTATTTTTTAAGGTTAGCAGTGTGGCTCAGCCTGCCTAGCATACACTGACCCTGGGTTTGCACCTAAGCACTGCAAATAATAATAATAATATTTAATAACATTATGGATAGATGGGTAGAAGAATGAGTAAACATAGTAAAACAAATATAGTAGGACTTTGGACTGTGTATATGGAGGGTATTAGATGTTTATTGAATAATTCAACGTTCCTGTTTCAAATTTTTGATAAAATATTCTCTACAGCCAGATGTGCATGTGCCTGTAAGCTTGGCACTTAGAAGGTAGAGACGAGAAGATGAAGTTTAGGCTCATCCTCAGCTATACCTCAAGTTGGAGGTCAGCCTGGGCAATGTGAGGCCCTGTTCTAAAAACAGGAAACAGGCCAGTGAGGCAGCTCAGTGGATAAGGCACTCGTCCTGAAGCCTGACACCCTGGCATTGGATCCCAGAACTCAGCATGGTAGAAGGAAAGCTCCAGCTCCCCAGAATTGCCCTCTGACCTCTGTACACCGCTGTGGCACCAGCGTGCTCAAATAGACATACATATTAGTACCAGTTTTTAAATGTTAAAAGCAAAATAGAAAAATATTCCTTACAAAATATTATAAATAATTTTAAAATAAAAGCTAAAAGTCACTAGGACTCACCTTCAGAAGACTGCCGACAGTGACTGCAGCCTTCCAGCTGTGTCACTTGCATACATCTTCTCATCGTGGCTGGCTTCATATATGTTTGATGATGTTTCTAGACTACCACACAGTAGCTCATCCTGGTTCCTCCTAATAGTTACAGAGTGGTCTCTTTCATCAGTATGCTGTAACTAGTTCCTAGGAGACCCAGGTTGTTCACAGCTTTTCTCATGTCACAAGAAATACCACAGTGGAGCTAATGAGAGGGCTCAGCAGGGAGAGGCACATGCCACTATGCCGAAGACCTGAGTTCAATACCCAAGACCCACATCATGGAAGCAAAGCACCAACTCCTGCAAGCTGTCCTTTGACTTCCACATGCATACTAAATAAGTAAATACATAAATAGATAATTAACATAATTTTTAGTTTGAAAATATTATTCTGCAATAACGCTGTAAATCTCTATCTTTATTCACTTGGAGGGGGGGGGTGTTCCTGAGGGGTCAGTTCCTCACCGTGGCATTGAGGAGTAGTAGGGAAAGAAAGTTGCTCTCCAGGACGGTGGTGCTTTGCGCAATCATTTGCTCTCCCTGGTTTTGTTTGTTTGTTTGATGTTTTGATTTGAGACAGAGTCTCTCTATACAGTCCTGGCTGCCCTGGAACTCACTATGTAGAGTTCTGGGCAGCCCAGAACTCAAAGAGAACATGCTTCTGCCTCCTGAGTGCTGGGACTAAAGGCGTGCACCACACGCCTGGCAGTCTCCCTGGTTTCTGTAGCTAACAGACGCACTGGAGTCGCTCAGTGGGAACTGACAGTGCATCCTCAGAGCTGTCTCCCACAGTAGGAGCACTGTTTGTAGTCTCCAGAATTTCCTGTATCCGAGAGAGAACTGATTCTTTCTCTTAAGGATACAATTTGGGTGTTTTAAAAAAGATTTATTTATGTGTGTTACCCACTGAGACATCTGCTTGATCCAACTTGGACACTGTGTTCCCAGGCGCCTCTCAGGTGTTTGGGGCCTCATGTAGTACCCTGGTACTTTCACGATCCATGCTCTCCCTCTTACCCAGCAGAGGAAGCATCTGCCCTACTTAACCTGTCTGTTCATGTTGCTGTTATCCTGGGATTCTTGGACAGGTCACCTTCCCTGTCCCACAGATAAGGGATTGGTACTGAAAATCCATGGCTTTCCATTAACTTGATGTTTTCTGCCTATGTTGGCCCATTGCTACAGCAGTCTTTACATGTAATTTTAAAATTGAGAGGCTGTGCATAAGCAAAGCCCGCAGTCATCCACGGTGATCCCATATTCCCTAGATTCCCTTGGTTCATGCAGACTCACAAGTCTTCTCTCCTTGTCCCCATGCCGCCGCCCCCCCTTCCCCCCCAGTTCTTCCAGAAGGCAGCATTGAACGTGCGAGACAATGTCGGGGAAGAAGTAGATGCGGAGCAGCTGATTCAGGAGGCCTGCCGGAGCTGCCTAGAGCAGGTGAGGCCCGGGGTGCAGCTAGGAAAAGTGCTCTGTCATGAGTGGGACTTGGGGGGCATCGGTAAGCCACTTACATCTAGGAAGAACTTGGGGCAGTTGCTGACAAAGCAGGAGGAAAAGTAGCTTAAGTTTGTGCCAGGTGCCATACCAGGTGCGTCATTTCACTTAGGTCTCAAAAAGAAAAGAAAAGCCCTGTAAGGACTGCTTTGTTCATTCCTGTTTGACAGATGAAGAAACTCACAGAAACATAGAATGAAGTGGTGGTTACCTGGGAAGCTAAGGAAGCTGACAGTCACAGGGTGGGTTCATTCTGGACTCCGATACGTAGAATGGTGACAGTAGTTGTTGATATTCTTCTTTACTTGATGTCTGCTTCTTCAGTGTACACACATGTACACGTACACAGTGACACTTGTGTATAGTGATGATATAAAACTGTGATGATCATTTCATACATACGTCAGGTCAGCACATTGTACTCCCTCATATATGTAATATATGTTTGTCAGTTTTACCACAATAAAGCTAGAGAAATTTAAAAGACAAACCAGGGCCAATAAGATGTTTGCCCTGAAGCATGATGGCCTGAGTTTAACTCTCCAGAACCCACTCCTCGGAGATGTCCTCTGACACACACGAGTATCCACACACATACAGTAAGTGAATAAATAAAATTTTGTCACCAGGTGGTAGTGGTCCAGCATTCAAGAGACAGAGGCAGGCAGATCTCAGTCTGATCTATAGAGCCAGGACAGCCAGGGCAGTTACACAGAGAAACCCTGTCTCAAAACAACAACAACAAAAAAAAATTGTCACATTCTTTTAAAAGGCAAGCCAAGAAAACAAGTTGTAATTCTTAATGCACCTTGCCTCTGCAAGTCGTTGATGGATCCTTTCAAGTAACCCTCGCCCTTTAGGGGTTGTGGGACCTAGCACCCTTTTTGCCTTCCTATATCTCAGGTGTGGTCAGATTTGACACCCATTCTATAAATGACTGTATTCCAAGACACTAGAGAACCTGTTTGTCTGTGTCAGCTGCTGCTATTAATAGGGATTGTCACATCGGCCACATACTTTGCTTGACTGGGAATCCATTAACTATGCTTCGCTTCACTGTGAAAGACAGGCTCAGCTACTTAGAGCCTCAGAAAGGAGCAGAACCACTGCCTGAACCTCTGCTTCTCAGAGACTGAAGTTTAAACCACCAAGTCCCTGAAAGGCCAGCTTCTTTACTCCAGGAGGGGTATAAGAGCAGTTGCAGCATTCGCTAACAACAGACGTTTGCTAATAGTGTTTTCATAAGATTGAGCCAAGGCAGGACTAAACTAAGAAGACCTTCACTTGTGTGGTTCTCCAATCCCTCTCCTCTCTGTTTGTGTGTATATACACATGTGCATGTGTGCATTCCATGGCAAGTTCTGAGTGCATGTGCGCCTGCTCCATGCAAGTACATAGAGTCAGAAGACAATTTTCTAAGTTCTTCTTTCTACCAAGTGAATCCTGAGCATGGAACTCAGATCATCAGGCTTGGCAGCAGGTGCATTTACCTCCTGAGCTCGCTCACTGATCCCCATCTTATTATCTCTCCATTTGTTTTGTTATTTATTGAGGACCTACTTATGCTTAGCATTAGGCTAGAGCAATGTGCAGAATGGGCAGAATGGGCATAGCCTTGATAGTACTTGACAAATGCTTGTCTGGTGAGAGGATTTGCTAGATGAGGAGTCCAGGGAAGAAGAGATGGAGTGTGTCTAGGAGCAGGGGTGGCGCGTGACCAGTTTCACAGGGGGGAGGCAGTAGTGCATGGCATGGCTGCAGAAGTAGGCAGAGCACTCAACCCAGTGAAAGAGGTAGATGGGTAACCACAAGAGGAGCCCAGTGGGGTTTGCGTTTCGACTGCAGAACTGGAGTGTAACTCGGCAGCACGGTGCTTGCCTGAGCTCCATCCCTAGCACCACAGAAGGAAAAGACAATGTTCTGGCTGCTCTGGGAACATTGGATTGGAAAAGGAGTTAGGAGATTCCGGAGGAGTTCAGATAAGAGGTGAAGACAAAGGGATGGGGGAGATGGCTCAGTGGATAAGGCACTTCACAAAAATCTGACAACTTGAGTTCAACCCCTGAACCCAACTAAAAGGGAGAGAACCAACTCTACAAAGTTGTCCTCTGACACCATGTGTGTTAAAGTATATATGCCTAAACACACACACTAGTAATAATAATATATCAATTTGTTTGAAGAGTTAAGTGGGCATGATCCATATCATTGCATCGCTGCTTTCCAGTCTCCTGATCCCCCAACATGCCACACAGATCAGCCTAGCAGTGCTGAAGTGCTTAGAAGCACAGGTGTGGAACCCAGGAGGTTTTGGTCACTTGGAATCAGAGCAGAGCAAGTTAAAGCTCAGGGCCCAGAAAACTTAGAGCAAGTTCCTTCTGCTTCTAAGCTTCATTTTTTCATCTCTGAAGCAGGGAATAGAGCCACTCCCTACCACCAGGGCTTTGCTAGGGGCTTTGGATGGAACAGTGTGTTTAAATTCAAGCCCAGCACAAATACAGGCAACACAAACACATGAGATGGTAGCTACACTGCAGTTACAGTCATATCAGAAAGGATTCTTTCTCACAAAACCTACGTTTCAAAACCAGATGTGATGGCGTACACATGTAGTCCCAGGACTCAGAAAATAGAGGCAGGAGGGTCTCTGAATTTGTAGCCAGCCTGGTGTACATAGTGAGTTCTAGACTAGCCTGGGCTACACAGTAAGATCCTATCTTTAAAAACAAAATTGGGCTGGAGAGATGACTCAGCAGTTAAGAGCTCTGACTGCTCTTCCAGAGGTCCCGAGTTTCAGTTCCCAACAGCTCACAGAAGTCTGTAACTGTAGTCCCATGGGATCCAGTGCTCTCTTCTGGTATGCAAACAAAACACCCATACACATGAAATGAATCAGTGAATGAATGGATAAATAAATAAATAAATAGCTGGGCATGGTGGCACACACTGTTAATCCCAACACTCGGGAAATAGGCAGGCAGATCTCTGAGTTCAAGGACAGCCAGAGCTACACAAGGAACCTTGTCTTGAAAAACTGAAAAAAAGAAAAGATTCTTCAGACTAAATGTGAAGATGATTACACTAGGATTGCTTTAGTTTGGTGATGGTGGTGGTAGTAATTGTTTTACATTAATGTCAGCACAGGAGGTCAGAAAATAACTTGCAGGAGTCAGTTCTCCTTTCCCTAGTGAGTTCCGAGGTGAACTCAGGTGCTCAGGTTTAATGGCAAGCATCCTTACCCACTGAGCCAACTTCCCTGTCCAGTTGTTTTATTTGGGGTGTGTTGGTTTCACTTCTTAGGCCATATCTTGCCCTTTTCAGCTTCCTCATATTCCTAACTCTTCCTCCAGTGTTTGTTAGGGGGAAATGACTGAGCTTATTGGCTGAGTTTTGCCTCAAATTTTCTCTTAATTGTTTGGTTTTCTTCTAGAAGGTAGTTGCTTTTATTCATTTTATTTTTGCAGATAGCATATGTTCATTAAGAGTTGCTCGTACACACCTTTAATCTCAGTGCTCGGGAAGCAGAGCCAGGTGGATCTCTGTGTGTTTGAGGCCAGCCTGGTTTATATAACAGGAGATGTTCACATGATGGTTAGTATAGACTAAGCTGGGCACATTCCCAGCAATGAGGAGGCAGAAGCAAATTTATGGCAATTTTAAGCTAGAGTCCAGCTTGGCTACCTAGCAAGTCCTAGGTTAGCTTGACTTCATGGAAAAACCCTGTTTCAAAACAAGGGTTGAGCCAGGCGGTGGTGGCGCACGCCTTTAATTCCAGCACTCGGGAGGCAGAGGCAGGTGGATCTCTGTGAGTTCGAGGCCAGCCTGGTCTACAAGAGCTAGTGCCAGGACAGGAACCAAAGCTACAGAGAAACCCTGTCTCGAAAAACCAAAAAAAAACAAGGGTTGGCAAGATGGCTCTGTAATTAAAGGTGCTTGCCCAAGCCTGACAGTACACGGTGAAGACAACTGACAGCTGTAAGTCACCCTCTGACATCCACAGCTATTCTGCTGCATGAAGACACACACACCCAGTTATTAATGTAACAAGAAAGAATGCAGGCTTTTTCTTGTTTTAGACTGCCCCAATACAAATCGATTGACTAGTTGTGTGACCCTAGGCGAGTTGTCACTTACTGTTTTCTCACCTGCAAAATAAGGGTTCTGTCTGAAAGTGTTAAATGTGTTGATGGTATTAACAAAAGCTCAGTAAGCGTTCCCCACTGCGTCCTATTAATAGATACTGTACTTGATCTTAGCCAAAAGACTGAGAAGCAGTTATTTGCTGCATTAAGATGTAAAAGTAGAGGGTGGGGAAATGGCTCAGTGGTTAAGAGTGCTGGCTGCTTTTCCGGAGGACACAGGTTCAGTTCCCACAGGGTAGCTCACAACTCTCTATAACCCCAGTCCTAGGGGATCCAATACTCTCTTCTGGCTTCTTTGGGGATCAGGCATACATGCAGACACGCACCCATAAAAGTAAATCTTTCTTTAAAAGGATGTGAAAGTATGGGACTTGGGGAAATGGCACAGTGGTTAAGAGCCATACCGCTCTTATGTTTAGTTCCCAGCACCTACATCCAAGCAGCCCACAACTATCTGTGACTCTAGCTCTCACGCCATTCTCTGTCCCCTCCTTTGCCAAGCCAGGTCTTCTCTCCTTGGGGTTTTTCACCCCTCCTGCTGCCAGAACACACACACACACACACACACACACACCTTTGTTTTTCTTAGTGTCTCACTGTTGTCCAGACTGGCCTTGAACATGCAGCAATCCTAGTGCCTCAGCCTGAGTGCTGAGGTTAATGTGAGCTGGCTGTTGTGCTATGAACCAGGTTCAGAGCCTCACATACACTAAGCACACTCCAGCTTTTGTTAGTAACCTCTTCAACAATGATTATGACAAAAAGATGGTAAGTAGCTGTCTCACCAACTCCTTTCCTCCATGGTCAACAAGCAGAAGCAGAATGTGTTCCATAGCCAGCTACTTTTTATAAATGGACACATGCCTTTCTGGCGTGTTCATCTTTGAACATGAATGTGAGTCCATGCCCTTGTGTGGTTATGGGAAAGTTAACCCGTTCTGAAGCTCGGCATGCAAACTGCTGCACTTCCACCACACTGATGACTGGCAACACTGGTCTTTCCCTTTCAGGCAAAGCTACTCTTCTCAGATGGAGAAAAGGTGATACCCAGATTGACCCATGAACTTCCAGGGATCAAGGTCAGAATCATTGTGCCCTAAGGCCTTGAGAAAGGGCAGTCAGGTGGGAGGCAGGTAAAACATGTGGACCTGGGAAGTTGCACACACCATCACAGGTAGGGCCAAGTCCCAAAGGACTTCTGAGATCTGGGTCAGGTGGTGGCTAGAGGGTGGAGTCCCATAAAACTGCTGCTCCCAGACACTAACTAGCCTTGTTCCCTTCAGCGTGGCAGGCAAGCAGAAGAGGAGTCCCACCGAGGAAGCCCCATTCCCAAAAAGGTAGGTAAGCATGGACCTTACAGCTGGGAAAGGGCCCTTCTCTTCCAAAAGAAGGCTTTGGCTTTCATTGCCTTTGGGCTTTTCCAGGCGTGGGGTGGCAAGAAGAGAAACAGTTGCTTTCCAGGTCACTCCCAAAGTCATTGGTTCTCTCTGGACAACCATCTCCACTAACTGACCTAGCCCCAGCACCCTGGAGCAGGGACGCTACCCATGGTCAGGGCTCTGCTCTCTGGACAACTCTCTCCACTAACCAACTGGCCCAGCACTAGAGCAGGGATGCTGCCCACGATCAGGGCTCTGACAGCTCTTCTTTGTGCAGAGGAAAGGTCGGCCTCCTGGACACGTCGTGTCAAATGACCGGGCAGCAGCTGGCATGGTGTGAGTAGGGGCCACCAGTGCTCTAAGAGCTGAAGGGACCTGAGAGAGGGAATGGCCATGAGTGGGAAGAGGTTAGAAGTGAAAGTGGTCTAAGCTCCTGTGGGAGAGGGTTGCCCGGTATGGCTGTGAGATGGAGATGTCCTCAACTGCTGTTGTATACGCAGAGCGGTTCCAGCTTGATTAAACACCAGACCTGATTCATGGTTGGATGTTTAGAGCCGGTCTAAGTACCAGCTTACAGCTAGTCTCTAAAGAGCAGGGCACTTAGCAGATTTAAAAGAAAAAGTCAGAATTCTATGCACTAATAGGGCATGGTAGTGGACTCCTCAGATCCCTGTACTTAGGAAGTGAAGGCAGGAGTATCAGGAGTTACTGGTTATCCTCAGCTACATAGTGACTTAAAGGCCAGCCTGAACTACATGAGACACTCACAAAAAAAAAGATATTAAAAGGCAAAGCACTACTACAGAATGCCTGTTATCAAAGAGCGCTTTAAAATTCTATTTATAGAGCATTTTAGATACATCACAAACCGAGTAAAAGATACGGAGCTATCTGAAACCCTTCCTGCTCCTACATGTGCACAAACTCCCTATTGATAACACCTGACACCAGAGTGGCACATTTGTTACCACTGATGAATCTGCCATGATTTAGTGCCGTCATCCAGCCTATGGGCTACTGCAGGGCTCCTTCCTGGTGTTGTGAGTCTGAGTTTGGACAAAGTGATAATGATCTGTATCCAGTTAGAGCATCCTACCTGAAGCCTCTGTCCTGTCTTGGAGACAGGGTCTTACTCTGTAGCCCTTTCTGACCTGGAACTCACTAAGTAACCCAGACATTTTCTTTCTTCACGAACCACAAGCTGGGCAACGCAGCTGCTGCTCTTACCTCTTTTTGACAAATGAGAAAACTGCAACTTGAAGATTCCTGGACTTGCCTCTCACTAGGTTCTAAAGCAGCTTCTGGTCCAGGCTTTTATATATATATATATATTTCTAATGAGTTACAAGAAAACAGTGCGCCATCACTGCCCCTAGTAAACTTCTTTCCAGGCTCTGTCCCTCCCTCCATCACTTGGAGAATTCACCTCTCTTCTTTCCTTCCAAGCAGATGGAAACCAAAGTCCTGTGAGCCAATTCGCCGAGAAGGGCCCAAGGTATGCTTGTGTGAGTGGGTTAGTGGCCGAGGCTCTGGTAAGAGGTCAGAGGTGATGCACGATGTGCTCACCATTCCAGAGCCGTCTTCCCCATCCAGACCGTACCTCAAGGAGAAACTGTGATTAGAAGCAAAATAAAAAGCTGGGCTTGGGATAGCTTGGTAGTAAAACACTTGTCTGGAATATGAAAAGCCAGTTTAAGAGCAAAAGCTAAGTCTCTAAATAAGAGGGTTGAGTCTTTTTTTTTTTTTTTTGGTTTTTCGAGACAGGGTTTCTCTGTGGCTTTGGAGCCTGTCCTGGCACTAGCTCTGTAAGACCAGGCTGGTCTCGAACTCACAGAGATCCGCCTGCCTCTGCCTCCCAAGTGCTGGGATTAAAGGCGTGCGCCACCACCGCCCGGCTCTAAGGAGGGTTGAGTCTTAACTGGTAGCCACTAACACTGCTTTGTAGGTGAGGGCAGGCATCACCCAGGATCTCTTGTCTGTCCTCTCACTCTCTGGGATGGTGTTATGGGGTGCAGATTGTGTTCCTGTTCTGAACCTGTGGGCAGAAGTGATCTTGTTTACTGGGGTTTCTCATATTTCAGGACCGGTCTTACACCTCCCAAGCCTCTGTCCTTCTCACACCTCTCTGCTTTAAACCGTGTATGTCTTCCTTTGTGCTCCTCCTCTCTGCTGAAGTTGCACAGGCATGTCAAACACAGCTGCTCTGGCTATAGCCTGTGTCCAGTAAGGTGACTTGGCAGGCTAGGCAAGTGGCCCACACCACCCAGACCACTTCATGTGCACCCCTTCTGAAGTTGCATTCTTGTTCCTAGAGGACAAGTTTCCTTGGCAGAGAAAGGTACTTCTTTGTTCAGAAGTAGCTATGCCCCCCCCACCATAACCTCCAAACAAGCTCTCAAACACAGCAGATCCAAAAATTGTAATGAAGGGGACTAGAAAGATGGCTCAACGATTAAGACCAGTGGCTGCTCTCCCAAAGGACCAGGGTTCAATTCCCAGCACCCACACAACAGCTCACAGTGATATGTAACTCCAGTTTCAGGGCTCTGACAACCTCACACAGACAAATATGCACGTAAAATAAAAATAATAAGAGAGAAAAGAAAAATTGTAATAAGGATCTTTCCTCAAAAAAATGGTTTTTGTTGTTGTTTTGTTATTTTGAGATAGGATCTCACTGTAGCCCAGGCTAGCCTTGAACTCAAGATCCGTCTCAGCCTCATAGGCTCTGGGCCCATAGGTGTGCACCACTGTGATGGGCTCCACTTTTTGTGGTGGTGATGGTGCTAGGGATTGAACATGGGGCCTTGTATGTGCTAGGCCAACCGTTCTCAGCTAAGTTACGCCCCTGGCCCACTCTTCAAGTCTGTTTCCTGGTCCTTACCCTTAGCCTGTGAGTGTGCTACAGTTCCTGTCCCCACTTCCTCCTCACTGTTGCCATAGCTCCGGCCCTTCATTACTTCAAGTTCTGATTTGTCCCGCGGCACTCCTGTCCATCACCCACATTGCTGACAGAGTGAACTCGTTAAAGCACACCAGGCTCTCACTTCCAGTAGAGGCTTCTAGTGGTTCCCCGTGGTTTGTGGCTCGCGCGACACAAACTCATCAGTGTGGCCTGGGGCCTCCAGTTCTCTGTGCTGCTCTCTCCAGCCTCCTCGTGTGCCTCTCACTTCCCCTCTCCTTCAGCAACACAGAAATCACACGGTTTCTCCAGTACTCCAAACAACACCCATCAGCCTTTCTATGTCCTGCCCTGTCTGGGTTGCCCCTCCCCTCCACCTGTTGGATTTGCACTCACCCTTCCAGAATCGACTTCAGGCATTGTCTCCTCACGAGAGACTTTTTATCTATTCCATCCAACCCTTTTGATGTCTCATGCCCTGCACCCAGCCCCGTAATGGCCCCGTCAGGTAGTGTTCTTTCAGTGTGTATGCGGGGACTCCTGGGGAACAGGCTGTATGTTAGCTCATCTCTCTAGCCTAACATACTGTCAGTACTTTGTTTCCTGCATAAGCTGTTGAGTAATGATGAGGAGCGGGGAGGAAGAGATGGAAGCCATGGTGCTGCCCTGCAGAGCACAGTAAACCTCCCCTCACTGGCCTG
Source organism: Microtus ochrogaster (assembly GCF_000317375.1). NCBI lineage: Eukaryota > Metazoa > Chordata > Mammalia > Rodentia > Cricetidae > Microtus > Microtus ochrogaster. The sequence goes on along the minus strand of NC_022033.1, from coordinate 13,732,703 downwards.
TTTCTTTCAGTGGGACCCAGCTCGGCTGAATGAATCTACCACCTTTGTTTTGGGGTCTCGAGCCAACAAGTAAGTCTGAACCCTTAGTACTCATGGGAGGGGGGGTTAGCTCAAGGGTCCACGACAGGGGCTGCACCTACTACCGCCTGTTTTTCATTTTTCAGGGCCTTAGGGATGGGAGGCACCAGAGGGAGAATCTACATCAAGCACCCACACCTCTTTAAGGTAGGTGACTGCTGGAAGGGACAGGCATGCACTACATGATATAGATGGCTTAGAGACTGCAGAGCACAGAGAAGCGCGGGCACACGCCTGGAAGTCAAAACATCTGCGTTCTAGCTCCCTATAGCCGTCTCCTGTACCTTTTGCCCAGCTGTGCCAAGCCCAGTTTGGAGAGCTCCATTCGCCTGTCATGGGATTGTCCCTGAAAGGGCAGTGTCTCCACGTGCAGTGGTGTATGCCTGCAGTCCTCCTGCTTGCCACCTCTCAAGCTAAGGCTGGGAACACGGGTGCGATCCACCCTTCTTTTCTACTGTTAGTTTTTTGTGGAGTTTTGTTTTGTTTTTTGAGATAGGATTTTTCTGTTATCCACCTGCCCTGGAACTGGCTCTGTAGACCAGACTAGCCTCAAATTCAGAGGTCTGCCTCTACCATTTGAGTGCCGGGACTAAAGGCATGCATGACCATGTCTAGCCCTGCTTTTAGGGTTTTTTGAGGGTGGGTGGGTGTTGAGACAGGTTTCACTGTGTTGCTTTGGGGCCTGTCTTGGAACTCTCTCTGTAGACCAGGCTGGCCTTGAACTCACAGAGATCTACCTGCCTCTGCCTCCTGAATGCTGGGATTAAAGGCGTGAGCCACCACTGCTGACACTTTGTTTTTTAACCATAGAAATATAGACCCCTTTTACCTGGTATTAAGATACACACCTGTAATCCTAGCACAGGGGAGGTAAAGGCAGGAGGATCAGGAGTTCAAGCTCATGCTCTGCTGCAAGTAATTGGTTCATTGGACAAATATGTATTGACTGCATATTAAATGCTGAACACTCACAGAATGCTGGACATAAAGCAGTAAATGGAATAGAACCAAAGTGGTGGCCCTTTCCAAAGAAAACAAGAAAACAGCTGAGTCTGGTAGCACATGGCTATCATTCCAGCCCTTGAGAAGAGGCAGCAGGAAAATCAGGCCAGCCTCAGCTTTGTAGTGAATTGAAGTTTAGCCTGAGTTGTCTCAAGGAAAATGAAAAAAATTACTTGTTTTTTGAAGCAGGGTTTCTCTATGTAGTCCTGGTTGTCCTGGAGCTCACCTTGTAAACCAGGCTGGACTCTAATTCTCTAACTTACAAATATCCTCCTGCCTTTGCTTCTGATTACTGGGATTAAAGATATGTGCCATCACTGCCCGGTTAAAAAGCTTATTTAAAAAGACAAAGGAAGCCGGGCGGTGGTGGCGCACGCCTTTAATCCCAGCACTCGGGAGGCAGAGGCAGG
>NC_022033.1:13729624-13730553 GCF_000317375.1 Microtus ochrogaster | reverse complement strand
ATTCACAGGATTGCTCTTTGAGACGGGGTCCCTTGTTACTCACTCCAGGTCCTCCTGCCTCCATCTCCCAAGTTCTAGGATTATAGGCCTGTGCCACCATGCCCAGCAAGCCCTTCCTTGTTGGTAGATATTTCCTTCCAACCTTTTGATGATAAAAACTGCTCCAGCGCTGGGCAGTGGTAGCTCACACCTTTTTATCCCAGCACTTGGGAGGCAAAGGCAAGCAGATCTCTATGAGTTCGAGGCCAGCCTGGTTTCAGAGAAACCTTGTCTCTAAAAACCAGGTGGAAAGAAAAAAAACTGCTCCAACAAATGTCTATGTGTCTGAAAATAGAATTTCTGCAGCAGCAATCACACCCTTTTAATTTTTTATTATAATACTTGGAAAGTGAGAAATTATTTTAAAACAGTCACAGGGAGAAATCACAAGTAGAGATCAGCCTGATCTACATATGAGACCCTGTCGCCACAAAATAATGACATTTGTTAAGAAGACCAAGGATGACTCAGTGGTAGAGCACTTGCTAGCACTGTGACAAGCACCTGTAATCCAGCACTTGAGAGACAGAGCCAAAAGAGTTGCCTTAAATTCTTGGCCCAGCTGGCATGACCCTACCTCCAATAAACAGCCATCATAGCTGGAATCTCCACCTCTCTGCTTAAACAGCCTGCCCTCTTTATGACCTAGCTCTTTTGAGCACTTGTGTATCACACACTGCATTTACCACTTTGCACTATCATTTGTTCCTAACAAGAACCCTGTTTTGTTTTGTTTTGTTTTGTTTTAAAAAAAAAAAAAAGAGAGAGGCCAGGTGTGGCCTGTCACACACACCTTTAATCCCATCAGGCAGGTCTGCCTAACTCTAAAGGCAAGTTCCAGGATATCCAAGGCTACACAGAGAAAACCTGCCTGGAAAAAAAAAAAAAAA
>NC_022033.1:13715834-13728879 GCF_000317375.1 Microtus ochrogaster | reverse complement strand
TGGTTCCTGTCCTGGAATTAGCTCTTGTAGACCAGGCTGGCCTCAAACTCACAGAGATCCGCCTGCCTCTGCCTCCCGAGTGCTGGGATTAAATGCTTGCGCCACCACCGCCCGGCCTTCCTGTTGTCTTTGAGTCAAAATGCAAGGATTCTACTCCAGCACCACGTCTGCCTGCATGCTGCATTGCCTCCCACCATGATTAAATGGATAACTAAACCTCTGAGCTGTAAGGAGCCACCGCAATTAAATGTTTTCCTACATAAGAGTTGCATGCACCAGGCAGTCTGTGGCGCACACCTTTGATCCAGCACTCCGGAGGCAGAGGCAGGCAGAGCTCTTGAGTTTGAGACCAACCTGGTCTACAGAGCAAGTTCCAGGACAGCCAGAGCTTTTATACAGAGAAACCCTGTCTTGACAAACCAAAAAAAAAAAAAAAAGAGTTGCCATGGCCACATATCTCCACGGCCATAGAACCATAACTGAGACAGCTGTGCCTGGTTGTCCTACTTAACATTCTACAGATGGCACCGCTGGGTCTGGAGGGAGTCACCACCCAGACAGGTGCTAAGAAGTTCAGCCTTGTTTATCTTTGTCGAACTCTAGAAGCAGGTGGTTTACATGATGCTATTTCTTGACTTTTGTTTTAGGAAATACAGTCTTACCAGGAATTAGCACATGCTCACAGGCCCAGTACTCAGAGGCAAAGACAGGAAGATCCAGAGTTAATCCTAGCCTGGGCTACATAGTGATAACCTATCAGAAACCAAAAAGAAAGAAAGAAAAAAATTACTGACCACATGATAATTATAGGTGTTATAAGGCACTTGTGATCATTTTAAACAGGCTAGATCCAAAGTAACTGTCACTTGTTTCCAGAAATGCTGTATTTTAAGAAGGGTCTGACCATCTTAGTTAAGGTTTCTATTCCTGTGAAGAGACACCATGACCACTGAAACTCTTATAAAGGAAAAACATTAAATTGGGGTGGCTCACAGTTTAGTCCATTGTCATCATGGTGCGTATTGGTGGCTTGCAGGCAGACATGGTGCCGGAGAAGGAATTGAGATTCCTCCATCTTAACCTACAGGCAGTAGGAAGTGATCTGCAATACTGGGTGTGGCTTAAGCATAGAGCCTACACCATAGTGACTCCTACTTCTAGCAAGTCCATACCTACTCCAACAAAGTCACACTTCCCAGTAGTGCCACTCCCTATGAGAGGGAGGCAGTTATATTTAAGCTACCACAGGGACTTAAAAGAGAGTGGACACTAACCCAATCTCCAGCAACTAGTTTGCAACCCCAAGTTTTCTGGGCTTGGCTCAGTCTGCACTCTTAGAGATTCATGAGCCCTTGGCTATGCACACCCTAGACAGAGTCCCTGTAGTGTCTGAAAGAAAATGGCCCCCAAAGGGAGCGGAACTATTAAGAGGTATCGCCTTGTTGGAGGAAGTGTGTCACTTTGTGGGCGGGCTTTGAGTTTCCCATCATAATGATAATGGACTGAACCTTTGAAATTGTAAGCAAACCACCCTAGATAAATGAGCTGCCGTGGTCATAGTGTCTCTTCACAGCAATGAAAACTCTAAACCTGGCAGTGGTGGCGCACACCTTTAATCTCAGCACTCGGGAGGCAGAGGCAGGTGGATCCCCATGAGTTCAAGGCCAGCCTGGTCTACAAGAGCTAGTCCTAGGACAGGCTCCAAAGCTGCAGAGAAACCCTGTCTCAAAAAAAAAAAAAAAAAAAAAAAAAAAAAAAAAAAGAAAGAAAGAAAAGAGTAAAACTCTTAACTAAGACAGTCCGGTTGGTAAGAACTGTAAAAAAAAAGGGGGGGGGAGAGAAAAACCCTTCCTATTAAGCTAATGTGTTCCCCCACTGACTTTGTCCCTCACAGTACGCGGCAGATCCTCAGGACAAGCACTGGCTAGCTGAGCAGCATCATATGCGGGCAACAGGCGGAAAGATGGTGAGCATTGTTTTCACATGTGCCACTGCCAAAGACCCAACCAACCCAGGGACCATGAGTCCAGCTCTTCCCAACCAACCCGGGGACCACAAGTCCAGCTCTTGGTCACTGCCAAGGACCCAACCCACCCAGGGACCACGAGCTGTTGGCCACAGCTTGTCTCCAATTTGGTAGACTCCCTAAGCACCAGATGTTGACTTGAGTTTTTCGTCCTCCATTATATGACAAGTTTGAGGCTAGCCTGGGCTACATGAAACCATATCTAAAAAAAAAGGAGATGTGGCAGGCTGCTGGAGATATAGCTCAGGGGTAGAGTGCTTGCCTGGTATGTGTGTGAGACCCCAGGTTTAATCCCCAATACTAATTTTAAAACTTTATTACATCTCATTTAGTGTGCGTTGTGTTTGTGTATGTGGCACAAGCCTATAATCCCAGCACTTCTAAGGATAAAGCAGGGATACTGCAATGAGTTCAAGGCCAGCCTGGGCTACAAGAATTACAGGCCAGTCAGAGCTATAGGAACAAAAACAGATACCACGTGTGAGCTCAAGGACTGAAGGCTGTGGCCCTGTACAGACCTGGGAGAACTCGGTGCTACAGCCACTGCACAGCAGCGCTGCTGAGTGAACCCGCCCTTCTACACAAACTCAAAACCAAGTTGTCTAAGTCCCCAGGGCAAACACCACCTCCTCCCTTCTCCATATTCTGCTAGCTGTCACCATTTTGTTATAAACCACACAAGTCATGTGTGTAAAAGCCACAAATAATCAGCAAAGCCAGGCTCTATGACACATGCCTGAAATCCAGCTACTCAGGAGGCTGGGGAGACAGGGTCCGTTTTGAATCATGAAGTTCAGGAGATCAGGGACAACCTAAGCAACTTTTTTCCTTAGTCACTGGTATCTACTCCTCCCCCTGTAAAGTTGCTGTTGGAGCCATCCTCCAGTGTCTTCCTACACACTCTTCCCAGGTTATCGGTAAGCTGCATCCTGAGTCTGGCTGGTAGCAGGCCGTACACATTAATAGACTGTTTCTGAATCCATGTGAAATGACTCAGAGGCCTTAACCCCTCTCCCTTGCCTCCAGGCCTACCTTCTCATTGAGGAGGACATCCGAGACCTGGCTGCCAGCGATGACTACAGGTAAAACACAAGGGGCCTTTCTCGGACCTCCATCTGCCTCGGTGGGCACACGGATGAGGCCATCACCCTCCCTTTACCATCCCTCCAATGTCTCCCCAGAGGATGCTTGGACCTGAAGTTGGAGGAGCTGAAGTCCTTTGTCCTGCCATCCTGGATGGTTGAGAAGATGCGGAAGTACATGGAGACACTACGAACTGAAAATGAGCATCGTGCTGCTGAAGCACCGCCCCAGACCTGAGCCAGATGTTCTGGCTACTCCACTTGGCAGCCTGCCTCTAAGACCCTCTCTCCCAACCGGCTGAGGCCCTCCTGGGACTGGGTCTAGTTGATTCTTAGCAGCATTAAGCTGTACGTGAGCTAGTTTGTAGTGACTCACTGCAGAGCACCCGGACTGGCATGTGGTTCTGTTTTTAAAGTTATTGGACAATTAAACAGTTTGTAATAAACACAGATGGTGAGCCTGCTTTAATGACTGCCTACTGGGGGCTGATGAACAAGGGCTGAAGTACTGGGCACACCAGAAAAGGACCACCACAGGCCCACCCCTCATCTTACTAGGAAAACTGTGTCCTTTGCCAGTCTCCCTGTCCTTTTTCCAATTTAGGGAATGTTGAGCAATGACTGCTAGCCCCGCCGGGGGTTTGATGACCAAAAGGAAAATGCTGTTGGACTTTATTACCCCAGTGTTACAGGCTAACACTGACCTGCAGAGGTAGCACAGCAAACCTACCGGAGAACCATAAGACAATTACATTTGTGGAGACGACTGGGTGTCCGAGACAGGATCTGTGTGTGACCCTGACTGACATCAAACTTGGATCCGCCTGCCTCTGCCTGTGTTGGGATTAAAGACATTTTTGTTTCTTTGAGACAGTCTCATATAGCCCAGGCTAGCCTAAAGATAACCTGGGGTCTCCACCTTCCAAGGGATTCAGGCGTGCACCACCGGAACCACGTTTTCTAACAATCTGCTTCAACCGGCAACCTTAGGTTCACCTGCCTAAATTCTTTTTAAGTTCTTGGGACCCAAACAGGTAGTTAAGTCATTTTAAATAGGATGAGGAGAAAAAGACTTCCAGCTTGGGGGACGAGAGCACTGTCAAAAAGTGATCCCCGCTGAGCATATGCCTGAGGGACCACAAGGTGGGACGGAGGTCCAGCCACCGCCAGGCGTGTAGTGCTCTCAGTCTCAACGCTTGGGAAGTGAAGGCGAGGGGGGTGGTGTCAAGAAGTCAAGGTCACACCTGGCTGCGCGCGCAGCAGTGACCGGACTCTGGCTCCCTATGGACCCGGCGCCCGGTGTTGGAGGGGGGGGGGTGGCCGTGTAAACGTATTCTTGACCCTTTAATGGTCGGTCCAATGGCCACCAATCTGCTACCGGTTTGTTAGTTAATGGTAGCTCTCCCCGCCAATCGGCTGTCAGACATAGGCCCCGTCGTCCAATCGCGGCGCGTTACTGGGTGGCCTAGCGGTTGCGCAGAGGCAAAGCGCTCCGGGGCGCCCATTGGCTGGATCAAACCCAAGCTAGCCTGTGATTGGCTCTCGCTGCAGGAGAGTTAGGATTCAAACGCGGGCGGCGGCCCGGAGCCCCGCAGTTGCTCATTCGTCTCCGCAGTCCTGTTCCGCTGCCAGCGTCCTCGGAATGGCCTCGCAAAACCGCGACCCAGCTGCCGCCAGCATCGCCGCCGTTCGCAAGGGAGCCGAGCCCAGCGGGGGTGCCGCCCGGGGCCCGGTGGGCAAGAGGTGAGTAGTGCGGAGCTCATCCCCGGGCCTCATCCCTGGTAGCCGGTGAGGCATGGGACACAAGAGGGGCACCAGGAACGCAGGAGATGAAAGGCTGGGGGCGCTGCCAGGCCGCTCTCAGAAGACGCCCTAGGAGCTCTGGGCTTAACATGCAGCAGAAGGTTCACCCGGGTCCTCCTGTGGATGACGAGTGTGCCTTCGAAGAAGAGGCGAGGCCTCCATGACAGCTCCACATGATAGTCGGGTGGCAGCAGCCATGCCACAAGTGACCCCTACTTCTCTTTGCAGGCTACAACAGGAGCTGATGACCCTCATGGTGAGTGACGCCATTTTTTAAGATCAATTGGCCCTCCCTCTCATCCCTCACCCAATTATCAGTTACATTTCCGTCTTCAGGTTCCTTGCTAATCCGTTGGGTGTAATTTACTCTCTTATGGGAAATCCTCTGAACACAGCAGCCGGCTTCCCCGAGTCATGGGCTTATCTGGGCTCATCCCTGCCTACTTTCAGCCCCAGCTCTGACCTCACCCTCCCCACCCTTCTAGTCTCTTCAGACCTTGGAATTCTCTCTTCCGGTGGGCCTTTGCTGTATCCCCCTAAATATCAATTCACAGGTTCTAATGCCATATAATTAATTTAAATTTCATGTGCTTCCCTGTTCCATTCCTTCCTCCTGTGATTTGACTCCAGCTGCTCTGTTTAGGGCCTGACTATAATGCTATCAGGGCAGGCACTCCCCCAGTGACCCCTTTGGCTATGCCTGAAAGTGTACTCTGGAATCCAGCAGTTGGATGTCTTCTTCCCACAGATGTCTGGTGACAAAGGGATTTCCGCCTTCCCTGAATCAGACAACCTGTTCAAATGGGTAGGGACCATCCATGGAGCAGCCGGCACTGTAAGTGTGGTGTGGGACTTGGGGTCACTTTACTGAGTGTGACAGAGGAGGCGACTTGAGTCCCCTGTGCCTGTGGCCATGTTCTCTGAGTACAATGGGAAAGGGCTCTTTGGGCAGTGCCAGTTAGAGACCACGGTGAAGCGGGAGGCCACAACAAGCAGCTGCCCACTGCTGCGGATCTGGTTTTAAATCAGAAATTGGATCGGAGTCAAATCTGAATTTTTACTTTCTTTTATTTACCTTGCTGTTGTTTTTGGTTTTTGAGACAGGGTTTCCCTTTGTAGCTTTTGGGCCTGTCTTGGGACTCGCTCTGTAGACCAGACTGGCCTTGAACTTACAGAGCTTCATCTGCCTCTACCTCCTGGGTATTGGAATTAAAAGCGTGTGGCACCACCTCCTGGCAGAATTTTCACATTGACTAAGATACTAATTGCACTTCTCTGGTAGCCCTCAGGATGCCCCGTCTCAATCTTTTGACCAAAAGGTCACTGATATCCCCCCAGATAGGAAGAAAGCACCGGGAACCAACTTACCACATTCATTATCTGCTGGTCAGATTTCAGACTCGAAAGTCATGGCCTTATTTGGGGCTTGAATAGAATGTGGGGGTGAGGGGTGCACAGGGGACTTACTTTGCCCTTTTCCCCCCAATGCCAGGTATATGAAGACCTGAGGTATAAACTCTCACTCGAGTTCCCCAGTGGCTACCCTTACAATGCACCCACGGTGAAGTTCCTCACGCCCTGCTACCACCCCAACGTAGACACCCAGGGGAACATCTGCCTGGACATCCTCAAGGATAAGTGGTCCGCGCTGTATGATGTCAGGACCATCTTGCTGTCTATCCAGAGCCTGCTAGGAGGTAACTTCTGAGACCACCCACTCCTGCACACCATGGTGGGAGTTTGCCAGGGCTCCCCTGAACCTGCCTCTTAACCCTTGACTGTTCTTACTCCATCCACAGAACCCAACATCGATAGCCCATTGAACACACACGCTGCTGAGCTCTGGAAAAACCCCACAGGTCGGTTCTTCTCCAGCCTTCAGAGGGACCCTGTGATGAGTTGCCCTGTTGCTTCCTCCGTACTTAAATGGATAACGGGATCTTTGGGTAGAATGTGTCTCCTGACCCCGGGTGGTAGTGGTACCTGCAGATGCAGGCAGAACTCAAAGGAGTTCAGTTCAACACCAGCCTGGTCTACAGAGCAAGTTCCAGGACAGCCAGGACTACATGGAGAAGCCCTGTCTCCTGTACCTTTCCTGGACTCTGGAAGCAAGTCAATAAAGGAGCCAGCTAGATGGCAACAGTGGGGGATATCTACTGGGCAGGGAGAACAGGCCCTGCCGGCTGCCCCATCCTATCACTCACCTGAGACCTGTTTGTTCTCTTCCAGCATTTAAGAAGTACCTGCAAGAAACCTATTCAAAGCAGGTCTCCAGTCAAGAGCCCTGACACAAGATGTCCAGCTTCTCCTTGTGTCGTCTTTTTTCTTAGGTGGTCTGTCCTTTCCTTGATTTCTACACTGTGGTGTTATTTTTGTTTTATTTGTCTTTTTAACTTAAGTCTGCTTAAGCCTTTACAATGTATATTAAATAAATACACGTTGATTGTTTTTGTATAAGTTACCCTCAGCCAGTGGTACTTGGGACAAGAGGGGAGCTAGCTTAAGATCTGGGTGCTGGCCTGTTTGTTCCAGGGTTGGAAGCAGCTGATTGACAGTGGGGCTGAATGTAGGTTACTAGGGTGTGACCTTGTGTGTCTGCATATAGTCTTCACCAATAAAGTGGGTGTCACGATAATGCTTGTTTGCCTGGAGGTATAGCTCCCCGGCAGAGAGCATGTTGAATACCTGTGAAGTCCTGGGTTCAGTTCCAACCCCAGATTAATGTCCGTTTCTGAGTTACAGCATGCACTGTGACTGTCAGGAACAGTGCCAGTAGGGTTACAGATGAGGCTAAGCCAGACCCTTAAGCTCAAGAATGTGTAGGAGGGCTGGAGAGATGGCTCAGAGGTTAAGAGCATTGCCTGCTCTTCCAAAGGTCCTGAGTTCAATTCCCAGCAACCACACGGTGGCTTACAACCATCTGTAATGGGGTCTGGTGCCCTCTTCTGGCCTGCAGGCATACACACAGACAGAACACTGTATACATAATAAATATTTTTTTAAAAAAATGTGTAGGAGAGGGAAGCACTAGACACCCACTTTCTAACAGATGTTATATGGGGGGCTCAGGTTACCCTACAGCAGGTCCGAGCTCTGAACTCAGGTCCCCCACACATGGTTTTATGCCAGGGATTGGGGGGCACTTTCGCCTCCTGCTCCATCTCCATGAGGACCCTCCCCAAGTCGTCAGCTCAGCAAGCAGCTGGTTGTGCAGGCCTGTGGGAAGAGGGAGGCCAGGCAGAGGAACAGGCCTGTCAGGAAGGTTCTAGCCAGCCCCGTTAACTACTGTTAGCCCATCCTCAGTCCTGAGCCCTTACAGCCACATGTGGAAAAGGAAAATTGAATTGTCAGTTCAGAAGTTAGTGTTTCTCTTATAATCCATGTAATGTGGGCAAACCTACTTGGGATCTTGTCAGGGTTGCATTTCTGGTGAACCCCAGGTTACTTTTGCTGTGGTCTAGTTAACATACAAGATGTTGAGCAAAGGGTGTGGTTCGTGCATTAGACCCTGTGTTCAGTCCCCAGAAACACAGTAGCAGTCTGGTCTATGTGGAGTTCTAAGGCAGAAGCATGTTATCAGGACCCTATCTTATACACACCAAAAACTGGTATGAGTTCAGCACGATGAGACATGTCTGCAATTGTAGCAAAGGAAAAAGGTGTGGTCCTGGAAACGGCACAGGTGCCACCTAGAACAGACTTAAGAGGACGCCTAAGAACTGGAGTGCTCGGAACCATCCCCCGCTCCACACTAAATCGGCTCCAGATGAATGCTGGAGTGGCTGTATTTGTGTGTCTGCCTTGGAAGGCTGGGACGTGTGGTCCTTAAGGTGGTGTTGGTCAGCTGACCTCCTCTGTCACAAGAACCCAGAGTTGTAACTAGTTAAGAACAGTGGTGGCACATGCCTTTAATCCCAGCACATGGGAGGCAAATCTGAGTCCCAGACCAGCCTGGTCTACAGAGTTGAGTTCCAGGACAGGTGGATCTCTCTGAGTTCAAGGCCAACCTGGTCTACAAGAGCTACAAAGGGCCGGGCGGTGGTGGCGCACACCTTTAATCCCAGCACTCGGGAGGCAGAGGCAGGCGGATCTCTGTGAGTTCGAGGCCAGCATGGTCTAGAAGAGCTAGTTCCAGGTCAGGAACCAAAAAGCTACGGAGAAACCCTGTCGTCTCGAAAAAACCAAAAATTAATAAGAAACCTGAGCTACTAGGCCAATCAGTTTATAATTAATGTAGACCTCTGTGCGATTTTTTTGGGACTTAACGGCTGCAGTACAGGGCGGGGCAGGAACCTCAGTCAACAGGAAGGAAAGAAAGACCCTTTTGGCTGCAGTTTAGAGTAAGGAAGATAATACCTTATCAAGAAGTAAGGTGGTGACTTGAGCTAAGACGGAATGGGCAACAACAGCACATAGTAGGTACTGGATAAACATTGGCGTTTTCTAACACCAGCACTGGAGCGGGCTGAAAGCAGAAGCTCGGAGGTATACAAGTGGAGCAAGAGGGGAAGAGGAACCGGAAGCTGCTTGCCAGCAAGCCTGACAATCTGAGTTCAATCCCAGGTCGCTCGAAAGGAGAATGTCTCCCAAAAGCTGTCCTCTGACCTCTCTATGTACCCATATAACATAATACACACCCACAAACACATGGGACATAAATGTAATTTTAAAAAAGTTTAAGTGGAGGGGCTGAGGAGATAGCTCGGTGGTTAAGAGCACTTGTTGCTCTTGCAGAGAACCTGGGTTCGGTTCCTAGCACCCACATGGTGGATCCTAGCCATCTGTAACTCCAGTTTCAGGGGATTCAATACCATCTTGTGTCCTCAGGTGCCAGGCAAAGGTGGTGCCAGACACACATGTAGGTGAAACATTCACACTCATAAATCTAAAAGAATAAAAATGTTTCCGTGGGAAGAAGACAGAACAGGGATGGAGAGGGTGGGTTGTAATCATGAATAAAATAACGGTAAAATTCAGGGTTTCAAGAATGGTGGCAGGCTGGCTGGCATGGTGGCGCACACCTTTAATCCCAGCATTTGGGAGGCAGGCCGCTCAGATCGCTGTGAGTTTGAGGCCAGCATGGTCTACAGAGTGAGTTCCAGGCTAGATAGGGCTACATAGAGAGATCCTGTCTCAAGAAGAAAGAAAAGAAAAAGAACAGCAGTAAGGGTGACCCTAATATTAACAAAAGATACACATGCTATATACAATGGAATGGAGTAGAAATGTGGCCAGTGGCCCTGCATTTGCCTAGCGTGTACCTGGGCCCCATCTCCAGAACCATGTAAGTGCCAACATTTATTTACTTTTTTTAAAAATTTTTTTAATTAATTATTTACTTATTATGAGTACAATATTCTGTCTGTGTTTATGCCTGCAGGCCAGAAGAGGGCACCAGACCTCATTTACAGATGGTTATGAGCCACCATGTGGTTGCTGGGAATTGAACTCAGGACCTTTGGAAGAACAGTCAATGCTCTTAACCACTGAGCAATCTCTCCAGCCCCCAGTGCCAACATTATTAAATGTTTGCTCTGTGTCAGGAGCTGTTCTACTTCATCCACAATTACTCTAGAACTCCTGTCCCCCGTAAGTATTCGTTATCTTCGTTTTACAGATGAGGAAACTGAGACACAGAGAGGTTGGATTTATCACAGGCAGAGAGGGGTCAAACCCAAGGCTAATTACTGCCCTCAATTAGTTCTGGCTTGGTAGCAATTGAGTGGTAGGGAAGGTTAATGGCGCTGTCTGAATCACTGGGGGCTGAGATCCAGGGAGGAGACGGAATCTGAGCCCGGGCTTATGGGTTGACGAATACGCCAGGTTCCTAAGAAAGGCACATCCTTCGGGATAGAATTTCACTTTAGCTAGGTCACGCCTTAGGCCCTTTGGAGAAAAATGGAGGGGGCTGAAGGGAGGGAGATGAGGGACCAAAGAAAGGACGCTCTCTTCCAGCTTTGCGCCTGAACAAAGTAGTTCATGCAGCTGTCTGGGGTGGATGGAAAGATCCCTCCTCCTCAGGATGGACCTGCAGAGTGTGAACGTACTGCACCTAAGACCCAAGAGTTTCCAAAAATGGTGAGGGAAAAGAAGCGTTGCCCCCTCCCGGGTTCCAGCTTCCACACACCTTCGCCCTGTCTCAGGCGCTTTTGCTCGACCGGTGGTCAGGTCACCCAGCGGCTCCCCTTCCTGCAGCCCACTTGCCGAGCTGCCCACGGCCAGCGCCTGCTGCAGGTAGAACCTGTAGAGCCGGTCGAGCACCGCCAAGCACTCCACCGCCCGTGCCTCTGGCTCGCGTGACCCAGTTCCTTTTCATATACCGCCGATCCCCGATCCCAGCCAGGCAACCCCTAAGATCCCTTACCCTCAATCATTACCCCGGCAGTCAGGCCAGCTTTGCAACGTCAGCTTTTATTCCTTCCAGTCACAAAGTCCGGAGGAGCGGCCCTTCCCTGGTGGGGCGGGGAAGGCAAGGGTGGAGTTGTCCACACCCAGGGGACCTGCGATCTGGGTGGAAACGAAGGCCGGCTCCTTACTGAACGCCCTCCATCATCTTCAGGAACTCTGCGGAGAAAAAGAGGGAAGAGCTCAGGGGTACCTCTCCGGGGGCAGAGACCTGGCCTGGGCTCTCCACTCGCAGAGGGGCGCCTAGTCGCTCTAAGCGGCCGGAGCACCGTACCGGGCCTCAAGACAGTGGGAGGGAACGTAATCAGGCTACGCCCAGCCCCACCTACAAAGCTCAGAGCTCCCTCTGGCCCTCACCGCCCAGCCCCACCTACAAAGCTCAGAGCTCCCTCTGGCCCTCACCGTCGAAGTCAATGCGGCCATCGTTGTTCTTATCTCCGTCCTTCATCAGGGATTCGATCTCCTCATCTGTCACGTGCTCCCCAGAAGCTCGGAAAATCTCAGCCAGCTCCTCAGCATCAATGTAGCCGTCTGCGTTCCTTTGGGGGGAAATGGACAGAGCAGGACACAGAGAACCGGTGATTGCTGGAGCCATGCCTCAGCTCACACCCTGACCCTGGCCAGCCTGCCCATTCTCTTCAGGCCAGCAGGCTCTCCATCTGCTCCCAAGTCCGTGAACCCAGACCCCACACGCACCTGTCAAAGATGCGGAAACACTCTGCCAGCTCTTCCTCGCTCTTCCCTTTCGCATCCTCTTTCATCTGGCGCACCATCATGACCAAGAACTCCTCAAAGTCGATGGTACCGCTGCCTGCGGGGAGCGGGCCGCACACTTAGCCCAGCACGCCCTGAGCCTCTCCCCACCGCGCCCTGTCCTGGATGACCCAACTCACCATCCTCATCCACCTCCTCAATGATGGCATCCAGTTCCTCTTTGGTGGGTGTCTGCCCTAGCATCCTCATCACGGTGCCCAGCTCTTTAACGCTGATGTCCCCGCCACCATCAGCATCAAACATGTCAAAGGCAGCCTTGAACTCTACCAGGGGGAGAAGCAGAGAGGGATGAGTGAGGCCGGTTGGATTGTCAGCCTCCCACCTAATCTCCTCTCCCTCAGTGGCACATTCTCACTCACCAGCGATCATCTCCTCGCTGAGGTAGGACCTGGCCTCGGCCTGTTGGTCCGTCTGGAGAAAACAAAGAGAGAATCAAGAGCGCAGAAGGGCAGAGGCTCACCTCAGTTTCATCCTCCTCAGCCCCGCTTGTTAGGAAGTGCCCCTGGGCCCTCCAGAGCTACTCCAAACCTACTGCCCCGCTCAGGTAGCCCTCAGTGCCCACTGCCAGTGCCGAGGAGAGGGGGCACAGACGATGCCCATAGTTTTCTCATTTATCCTCTGGAGCCGTAGAAAAGAGCCAAGCCAGGAAATCCCCCATCCCAGCAAGTCACACTTCCTGGGCCGCCTTGCCAGGACAATAAAAAATGTGGGGAAGGAGAGGGTTTGGGATATGGTAGCACCAGAGATTTTCTAGTTTCCCCTGTCTCCTAACGCTGCTTGGTACTTGACAAGTGGCCATAAATACTTGTCCTGAACTAAACAACGGAGTGCAGAGTCACAGGACACCTGCCAAGTGCTCAGAGGCTGAGCCCACAAGAAGACATGGGCAGCTTCGCCTCAGAGGCGAAGTTTCACACGCGGTCGTTGGAGTAGACCCCTCAGGCACTATGGGTAG
>NC_022033.1:13694745-13715734 GCF_000317375.1 Microtus ochrogaster | reverse complement strand
CCCCTCAGGCACTATGGGTAGACCCCTCAGGCACTATGGGTAGACACCTCAGGCACTATGGGTAGACACCTCAGGCACATGTGATGGGGTGGCCGTGCCTTGCTATGGAAATAAGGAAATTTGGTTCTGTTTCAGGGTTTTGGTTTTGAGATAGTCTTGCAACGCAGCTCAGGTTGGCCTGGAACCAACCTGGCCTCAAGTTCTCCATTCTCCTGCCTCTGCCTTCTGAGTACTGGGTTTCCATATGCATAAAATCACACATGACCCTGAAAAGAAGGTCTCTGTGGATTTTTCTAGGCCATAGTCAAGCCAGGTCAGTTAGGTCAGGGCTTTGGTGACTTGGTGGTGAGGAAGGGGTGATTAACACCAAGGCGCTCTTCAGCCAGCTGGCCCAGATCCTCCTGCCCTCCTCCACCCCTTGGCCTGACCCAGGAGGATAGGCTATTTTTAGTTGGGCATGGGCAACGGCAGCTGGTCTCTGGAGTCCAATTACTCCTTCAAGTGAAGTGGGAAGGAGAAGAGAATGGCAGCCCCAGACTAGGCCCTGTCTGTGGATGGTCAGGGTCTGTAACTCTGGTCTATCACCCACTCCTACCTCCCATCATCCTCAGGATTCATAGAGGCCTGCACCTGAGCTGGCCATAGGCCCATAGACTTCCCATTGATGGCCCAAGGAACCCTTTCTTCTCTGAATGCCACAGGCTTAGCTGGGCCTAGGAAGCCAACTCAGCCTCTGCTTTTCTGGGTGACTTTTGCCTGCCCTCAGGGTACCTATCTCTCCTATGAAGCAGACAAGCTGAGACCCTTTCCACACAACCCTGGCTGCAGAATATCACCATCTCATGCCTCAGAAGGTGGCCAGGACGTCACAGCCTTGAGGATAAATCCCTGGAACAACCTTCCCAGGATGTCCCAACAGGACTTGGGTTCCAGCAACCCTCATCTTCCACCTTCAGATGTCCACGCTGCTGCCCACAGAACACCCAGTTCAGGGACTGTAAGAGGCCCATAAGCAGCGATGTCCCCTCGTGTCCTTACCATGGTTGCTGGTTACAGGGGCTCCTCAGCTGTGGGTTGTCTCCTTTGCACTCCACCACCCAAAAGTGCCCCAGATCTCTCTACCCCCTAGGATTTGTAGGGGCATCCTCTCTTCCCTCCTCCAGCTCCCCAGAACTGGATACCCTGACCAATCAGATTCAGGGGTCAGCAAGCCCCACCCCTCCCAGAGTCCTAGCCCATTACCTAATTTAGCCAAGGGCCTTTGCAGAGAAATTGAAGCTTCTGAGCAGGTGGCAGCCTTGGCACCACATCCTCCTGGATTCTTAGGAGAAGGGCCTGCCCTGCTCACTGTCTTACGGAGCTCCCTACCCCTGGTACACTTGCTCCGAGATGTGAGAGGATGTTCAAAATAGAGACAGCGTCGTGGGAGTGGAATGGGAAGAACCCAGGCTTGAAGTCCCAAATTCAAGACGCAGTCGTGCCTCGGAGCCATGTGACTGTGGGCGCATGGTGAGGCCCCTCAAAGTACACCTCCCTCCAAGATAGAAGTGGCAAACGTGAGCCCGGATGAACAAGTCGCCGAGCTTGTACCATGGCCCAAGGGGGGAAGGATACCTAGAACACCACTTACTAAACTCCCACAATGTCTCCACACTATGCGGAACATCTCGGCTCCATGATCTCATCTGGTGTTCATCCTGCGAGGCGATAATTATTATTGCCTCCATTTGGCTAGAGTGCTTTGTAAATCACACAGGCCTACAGAGGAATTCTTTTCCCCATTAGGAGGCCAGGTCTCGCGCGTCCCAGGATGGCCTTGAACTCCTTAGGTAGCTGAAGACAACCTTGACGTTCTAATCTTCCAGTGGCCTCCACCTCCAGAGTGCTGGGCTCTACAGGCATTTACCACTAAACCCTGCTTAAGCCCTTTGAGTGATTTTGCATCTGAGTCTCCACTGTCAGCTGAGCTGGCCTCGAACTCCTGGGCTCAAGCAGTCTTCTTGTCTTGGTCTCCCAAACCATGAGACTGTCGGCATGCCTGATCTATCTATGATATACTTATACACAGCATAGGCAGTGCTGGGAATCCAAGCCGGGGCCTTGTGCACGTTACAAAGCGCTCTACCAGCTGAGCTACATCCTCGACCTTGGTGAGTCTTTTCAAACTTATTTTTTTTTTAATGCATATGGATGTTTTGTCAGCACATGTTTGTGCACTGTGTGCATGCCTGGTGCCCAAGGAGATCAGAAGAAGGCATCGGATCCCACAGTTGGGAGCCACTATGTGAGTGCTAGGAATTGAACCAAGGTCCTCTGGGGCTCTTGACCACTGAGCCCCAGCCTTGGCAATTCTTATCATTTAACTTTACTGGGGAAAAGTTAGGACAAGCAGGCCTCAGGGACCCACCCAGAAGACGCGCTCAGAGGAGCCGGTCAGTGGTAGCACACACCTTTAACCCCAGCACTTGGGAGGCAGAGGTAGGCAGATCTCTGAGTTCAAGGCCAGTCTGGTCTACAGAGAGAGTTCCAGGACAGCTAGGGCTGTTACCCAGAGAAACCCTGTACTGAAAAAAAAAACAAAAACAACAACAACAAAAAAAAAATGTGTACAGCGCAATGAGCATGGGGCTTTGTTAGGAGGAGAAATGAGCAGTAAAAAAGAAAAAGGAGTCTTCTCTTAAGTTATGTTTATCCAGGGATAGGGCATTTAGAACTCAGCTTTTGGTGAGGAAGATAGGTGGTTCTCTAAATAGCAAAGAGACAGAAGAGACAGCAAGTGGCTCTGTTCTAGACATCAAATATCTAGGACTTCCCTGCCTCTACAAAGCTAGGTTCTAGAGTCCTCTGTTTGCTGGGCCTTAGAGGGTCAGAGGCTGAGGCTTCATTTTTTAAAATCTTTCTTTCTTTAATTATTATTTTTTTGGGATAGGGCCTCATGTAGCTCAGACTAGCTTCAAATCCACTATGAAGTTGAGGATGACCTTGAACTCCCCATTCTCCTGCCTCCACCCCCCAAATGCTGGGATTTTACACGCATGCCATCATGCATGGTTTTACTTGATGTTGAGAGTTGAACGCAGAGCGTTGTGCGTGACAGACAAGCACTGTCCCCAGTGAACTTCCCCAGCACTGGAGGCTTCGTTCCATGAGCAAAAAGCTCATTTTCCAATGAAGTTATTCCATTTGCATTTCTACTGTGAGATCCCTGGGGTTTGAAATGTACATACATGAAATATTCATAAATACACATGCACTTATGAAAACGTGAAAGCCAAAGTTCAGCTGATCCTCTGTAGAGTGAAAATGGGGCGTAGAAGGGTCCAAAAGGAACAGACCCTAAGAATCCATAGGGTCCTGGCTGAGCGGTGAGGTAAGCAAGGCTCATGGACAGTTGCTAAATCAACAGAAAGACCATGGGGACAACTAAGTCTGGGGCCAGGGGATGGTGGACCAGACACCAAGGAAGGCAGACGGACAGTGGCAACTGGGCTACACTCTTCCCTATATATAGACATTCCAAAGAAAGCTCAGAGGAGCCAGACCGGGCTAAATAAGGCCTCCCCCTGCCAGGCAGAGGATCAAGGCATGGTACTCAGGGGAGTCCAACTTGGACAATGGACACTGAGATCACTTGTCTGCAACAGGAGGAAGGCAACCCTTAGCAACCACCCATCACCAACTCATTCCTGTGTTTATTTGGTGAAACAATAAGAACCAAGGTCCCGAGTGCAGCCAAGCAAGATCTTAGCTGCCCCTATTCTCACTCACCCTCTTTTCTCATCTTGCTAATGCTCCGCTCTGGCCAGGCTTCAGAACTGCCCCAAATACCACCCTCGACGATCACATATGCTAGAAGCTCCCTGAGATCTCTCTCAGCTTTCAGATCACTTCCTCCTGTATTCCCTCTGCCCTACACTCCTGCTCTGTGGCTCAAGGAGAGAAACAGCTTCCAAGCCTCTGGCTCCACACTTGAACAATGTCACACGTGAGGCCTCACTAAGACAATCATATTAAAAACAAACAACAACAACAAAAAAAAAACAGTATGGTAGTTGTAATTTGGAGGTAGAGGTAGAAAATGGGGAATAGGGAGTTTAGCACCAGCCTTGGAGGCATCTCAGAAAAAGAGAGGAAAAAGGTGATGGGAGATGGCTGTCTGTGAAGTCCTTGCCGCACAAACACCAGGACTTGAGTTTAGATTCTCATTCGCCATGTGAGGCCATAAGCCCAGCAAAGGAAGGGGTGATGGGGCCCGAATGAAAACTAGGAGATCCCTGATGCTCATTAGCCACCAGCCTGGCCATATGGGTGAGCTCCAGGGAACATATGACTACAAACACACACACACACACACACACACACACACACACACACACGCACACACACGCACACACACGTACACAGAAAACCAGACAGAGCACTCCCAACTTTGACACCATTTACATGAGAAATCTATCATGGAAGTGATGGACCACTTTTTGGGAGGACAAAGCGGGAGGTTCAACAAAGGGTTTCAGTGTGTAACAGTCCTAGCTGTCTCGGAACTTGCTTTGTAGACGAGGCTGGCCTCAAACTCACAGACCTCCATCTGCCTCTGCCTCTGCCTCTGCCTCCCAAGTGCTGGGATTAAAGGCGTGTGCCACCACCGCCCAGCAATGGACCACTTTTTTAAAAACTTTTGTATTTTATTTGTGCATGTGCACACACACTCAAATGCCACACTGCACATGTGGTAGTCAGAGGGCAGAAATCGAGGGCAGGTTCTCTCCCTTCACCTGTGGATCCCTGGGATTGAACTTGGGTTGCCACTTATTTGGGTGGTGGAGGGAATCTTTTTTTTTTTTTTTTTCAACAGAGTCTCACTACATAGTTCAGGTTGCCCTCTAACTTTCCATTCTTCTGCCTCAGACTTCCAAGCGCCACACTGGCAGGCAATGCTGGCTTTCCTGCCTGACTGGACAGACCAGATTTCTTTCCATGACGTCATGAACACGCTTTTTCTTTTCCCTTCATTTCTTTCTGTTGGTTTAGTTGCTGCTGCTGTTGTTTTGAGTTAGGCCTTGAACGCAGGATCCCCCTGCCTCAGCTTCTCAGGTGCCGGAATAACAGGTGTGCACGATCATGCCTGGCTGAACTCTGGCTGTGCATCCTAACCTGTGTGGCATACACTGCGGAAAAGTTAATAGCCAGCCAGCAGGGGGAAAATGAGTGGAGAGCCTTTTTGTCCTCGCAGGCTGCCTGTGAGGCAAGTGCAGAGCAATTGGAGCTTAAAGTCGCCAGCAAGCTGAAGTCCCAGATGTCACCCTGGCTGGCCCTGCACTCACAGAGACCACCTGTCTCTCTCCCTAGTGCTGGGATTAAAAGTCCTGGTCTCTGGCCTCCATCTTTGGAGGCCCTGTCCCTGTGCCCGCCAAGCCTGGACCCCTCCCTGGAAGGAGGGTCAAGACAGCCCGCCCAAATCTTGACCACTCCCCCAGTTTATTTAAACTGCTTCCCCAGAAAGTTCCCTCATGGTCTCTTTCCTCTCCCCTGGTGGTTGTGTTTGCAGCTTCCCCCTGGGGCCACCCGAGAGTGCAGGAACCCCATTAAACCTGGATTTTTTTTTTTTTTTAATTTGGCTTGTGATTTGGCTTGATTGGGATTTTTGCGTTGGCAGAGAGTTCGCGTTAGGAAAATTCCCAACAACCACCATACCTGTTTTTTTTCTAAGATTTATTTTATTTTTAACTATACATACTTGTGTGTCTGTGTTTGGTTTTTGTGCACATGTGTGCAGATACCCTTGGAGGCCAGAAGGGGGCACTAGGTCCCATACAGTTACGAGGATATAAGGTCCCAGTTGTTGGCCCTGGAAACTGAATTCTGGTCCTCAGTGAAAACAGTACACACTCTCAAGCACCTAGCCACTTCTCCTGCCTCAGCCTTCATACTGAAAGTGAACCATTACTGTCCAATAGCTGCCTCCTCTGAGACCCACATGTGAGTGTGTGAAACGCCTACAACTGGATACCATGAGTCCTAAAAACTGTTATCTTTCTGTTCAACAAAGGCCAGGTTTTTCCATTCAAAAGTATCTCCCCCATCCCTCTCCTGTGCCCTGAAAGGGGGTAGGAGATACTATCTGAGACACCTTGTTTTGAGACAGGTTCTATGTAGCTCTGGCCAGCCTGGAACTGGCTGTGTAGACCAGGTTGGCCTTGAACTCACAGAGGTCTTCCTACCTCTGCTTCCTTGATGCTGGGATTAAAGGTGTGTACCACCAACACCACCACGCCTGGTCTTTGTTCTATTGTCTAGCTGCCAATTTCAAATCTGCCCTGCTAGGCCTTGGGACAGGAAGCAGCAATCATTTTCTTGGCTACTGCTACTCGGCAGTAAAAGATAAAACTGCAGTTCTCGGAGAGCTATATAAATCACCAGACCCAACCTTCACACGCGGGAAAAGCTCCACACTAGAAATCTCTGGCAAAATGGGGCCTGCAAAAAGCGACCTTTGACTCTCTGGATCTGTTTTCCTGTTTGACTTCGCATAGGTGAAGCTCAAACGAAACTGGGAAGACCTAGGAACACTCTCACCAGGCAAGGGACTAAGGTTTTTGCAAGAGTTGAAATTTTAGTTATTAGTATTAGAATTCTTGTTCCTTATGAGAAAACCGAGGCTGGGCGAGGCCGGATTTCAGGCTAATCTCAAGGGAGAGCCAAGTTCCCAAATGCCAAGAAATTACATTGTAAAGTTACACAGCACTGCATGGAAATTAGGGGAAAAGCTTGGGGCTGCCCCAGGAGTCCAGGAGGGGTGGGACAAGTCCAAAAGACTGCACGGCCAGCCCGAACGTAGACGGTTTCGTGCGGAGACCTGGGCTAGCCCGGCCACTGCTCGCGTCCCTCCCGAAGGCAGCGGCCCGGGATTCCAGGAGTTCCGGGAGCGGGCGGGGCCGGGATGGGCCTGGCCGGGCGGCGGCAGAAAGCGGCTAGGCGGCGCTGTGGGCAGTACGCGCCGATAGCCCCTTAAAGCCTCGGGCCGCCCCACTGGATCCCGGGAACCCGCCCTGAACGCACTCGGGACGCTGTGGGTGGAGGCGCGTCCTGGCCTGCCGGGAGGCGCACGGGAGAGGCCGGCCTCCAGCACGTCCCAGGCTGTCGCAGACCGTGGGCGTGGCCTCTTATGCCACGCCCATCGACACGCCCCCGGGCCCCTCTCCGGCCCCGGACCCAGCTTGGCGCGCTCCCCCCTGGGTGCCATGGCCTCGCGGCTTCTGCACCGGCTGCGACACGCCCTGGCTAGCGATGGCCCCGGGGAGGCGGCGGCAAGCCCCGAGGCCGAGCAGTTTCCTGAAAGCTCCGAGCTGGAGGACGACGACGCCGAGGGCCTGTCCTCCCGCCTCAGCGGCACCCTCAGCTTCACCAGTGCCGAGGATGACCCGGACGACGAAGACGAGGACGACGAGGCGGGCCCCGACTCGCCGCCCTCCGGAGACGGGACATCGGGAGAAGACGCAGGCGAGTGCGGGAGGACGGAGGCAGGAACCTCGGGGCTCGGTTAGGCCTCCCCGCTGGCCGTGTTCCGAGAGCATCCCGGGGGCTCTGAGTTATCTTCCTGAAACTCTTGACACCTTAAGCGTTTGAAAATACTGTTTGGCTGTGTGACCTTGAGTCACACCGTGGGAACCACCCATCTCAGGGGTTTTGTGGATATTAAATGCACAGGACCAAGGAAACAAATGCATGGTGTACTAGCTGCTTTGGGTGGAGATATTTAGCATCTACTGTAAGCCAGGCGCTGGAATAAAGGCCACCTCGCTGGCGTGAATGAGGTCATGGCATTTGTTTACATTAACCCTTGCGCTAGCCCCTTAACACGACTGGTCTTGTGCTTGTGCAGAACGGAGTCCCCCACCTGATGGACAACGGGGCAGTCAACTCCTGGCTCGGCAGCTGCAGGATTTCTGGAAGAAGTCTCGGAACACCCTAGTTCCACAGCGGCTGCTCTTTGAGGTGACCAGCGCCAATGTTGTCAAGGACCCTCCCTCCAAGTACGTGGTGAGTGAGGTTCCAGGGACCCTTAGGCAGTGCAGTCTGCAAGTCTGGTTAAGAGAGAGTAGGGAGCACCACAGCTTTTGGTGGGGTTTTGGCTATGCAGTTATAAATGGCTGTCCTTATTTTACGGAACTGAGGCAGGACAAGGGAATCGATGTAGCTTGAGCAAGTCCTCAGGTAGCTGTCACTGAGAAAGTGACCTTTAAGAAGCTGTCTCCTGTCACAGCTGGTGTGTGCTGTTCTGTACCCCCAAGGACTTTTGTGAACTGCAGCAAGACACACACATGAGACCCAGTTGCAGGGGTCAGGATTAAGGATATGGCTTCGGATGCAGATCAGCCTCGATTCCCAGGCCATATATTTTTATCAGTGGCTTCACTGTGGGTGGGTTCTGGACCCCTGATGGCCCCCAGTTTCCTCGTTTGAGCAGTAGGACAGTATGCAGGATTATAGCAGGGAGTAAATGAGACCAGGCACAAAGAACCCTTGGCATGCCTGGCATTGTGAAATACTAAACTGGTAGCTATATAGTTTCCAATTCCCTAATCTGAAATGCTTGAAAATCCTAAGCATTTGAGTGTCAACATGATGCCACAAGTGGAAAATTCCACATCTAACTTCATGTGATGTGTGCTTGAAATGTAGGCCCATTTAAAAATATTGCATAAGGACTTGAAAGGCTGAGGCAGTAAGACTGTCACAAGTTCAAAGCTAACCTGAGCTAGAGAGTGAATGCCAAGCCAGGTAAGACAACACACCTAGACACCGCCTCCCCCCACCTCTCTCTCTGTCACACACACACACACACACACACACACACACACACACACACACAGGCCAAACACCAAGGGGGAATGTAGCTCACTGATATGGCACTTGCCTACCATGCTCAAGAACTGAGCTTGCCGGGCGATGGTGGCGCACGCCTTTAATCCCAGCACTCGGGAGGCAGAGGCAGGCGGATCTCTGTGAGTTCGAGACCAGCCTGGTCTACAGAGCTAGTTCCAGGACAGGCTCCAAAGCCACAGAGAAACCCTGTCTCGAAAAACCAAAAAAAAAAGAACTGAGCTTTATCCCCTGCTCCCACCCCCAGTCATATAAAATTACCTTCAGAGCTGGCGCAGTTAGGAAGTAGAGCTCCAGGCCAGTCTGGATACATAGCAAGACCAGATTGGGCTACATAAAATCCCGCCTCAAAAAACAAAAATTCCAGACTACTTTTAGGCTATGTGTATAAAGTACAGGAAATGAGTTTTAGGAGCCAGCATGTAATTCTCAGTGGGTAGAATGCTTGCCCACCACTACATAAACTGTGTGGTGGCACACACCTGTGGTCCCGGTGCTTGGAAGGGGGCTGGGGACCAGGAGTTCAAGATCAACTACGTAAGCTCCAGGACAGTCTTCTGCAATACATGAGACCCTGTCTCAAAACAATAGTTTTTCATGTACTTTATAGATTTTATATTAGATTGGGGTCTCATTTCTAAGACATCTTATTGTATATATGCAAATATTTCAAATCTGAAATAGCTCTGGTCCCAAGCACTTTGGACGAGGGAAACTCGGCTTGTATTCGTATTTAACTTTGGATGGGAAATGTCAGGCATCCAGGGTCTGTTGCAGCCTCCTGACCAATCAGTTCTCCAGCTCCATCCCACCTCCAGCACCATCAGGACTAAGGAGCAGTGTGGAGTTAGGCCTAGAGTCCCTGTTTTCCTGCCTGTGACATGGAGAGACTGGCCAGACCTGCTGCCTCTAGGTCTAACCTATCTGAGCTAGCTGGTCCCATCCTGGCAGTGGTCACCCCGATCCCCTCACCTCCCCCCCCCAGGCTTGTCACTTCCCTCCTCTGCACACCCTCCCCCACCTCTGACTCAGCAAGACAGGGGGCCCAGAGCCCTGGGGTCACGGAGCCCTGTCCCATATTTGGGTCTCTCCACCCCTCTCTGTTGCTGTTAGTAACAAGGACCACACCCATGGGGTGACTGTTCCACTTTGTGCAGGGACGGATAGATGATGCAGGTTTTATATCTTGTTAAGGATCAAGTCCTTCTGCATGCTAAGCAGATGCTGTACCAGTGAGCTACACACTCCTAGCCCCCATGGTCCAATCTTAAGTCACAAATGTCCCAGAGCTCTGGGGTAGGCAAGCGGCCATGCACAGGAGTGAGACACCAAGGATCAGTAAACAGAGAGCAGCTCTCTCAGAAAAAAATGGGGGGGGGGTTGACTCTGGGGACCTAGGTGGAAAGGTTTAAGGAAGAGCAAGGGTCATCTTCCGTCCTGACCTGTGTCTAGAAAATGAAGCCACCTCCTCTGTACAGTGGGCACCCTTGTCTCCATGTTTCTTCTCTGGGAGGTCAAGAGATTTTAGAATCAGTTCTCGGGACCAGTCTTTGTGCCCTCCGCTCCCTCTCCTCCTTGCAGTGCTGTTAATGATGGTTAAGGGGCACCTAAATGGAGAAGTACTTGGTCTATCATGAGATGCGGGGTAAGCGCTCAGGGCAGACCACAGACCAACAGTCACACCGTTAGAGGGGTGGGGAGGTGCAGATGGAACCCATGGCCTCATGCCTGTTAGGAAGTACTCTGCCATCGAGGGGCCACCAAGCACCAACAACTATAACCACTGTTACCTATCTTGGGGAGGATCACCTGAGCTTAAGAGATCAAAAGCCACCAGGCAATAAAGGGAGACCCTCATCTAAGAAAATAGGAAAGAAAAGAAGAAGAAGGAAAAGCCATCCCGGGTGCCTTCTTCGTGTAATCTCAGCTCTTGGGGCTGAGGCAAGAGGATCAGATCACCAAGAGTTCAAGGCTAGCCTGGGCTACGGAGGCCCTGAACTCAGTGTATTCCAGAGGACTGGAGGTGTGACTTACTTCGTTGGTAGAGTGCTTGGCTAGCACCCACAAAGCCCTGGCTTCGATCCCCAGCTCCCATCCCTTGGGTGTGGTGGACCCCTGTAGTGTCAGCACTTGGCTGGCTGCAGCCAGGAGCACATGAAACTGCCTCAGGCCTGCAAAACAGCCCAGCGCTTGTCATGGCCTGAAGACCTGAGCTCAGTTCTTAAAACCCATGATGGAAAGAGAGAACTTAATCCTGAAAGGTATCCTCTGACCCCCATTTGTAAACTATGGCATTAAGCTCAGGTATGTGTGCCCAAACACAACAACAACACACACACACTAACCCCCTACCCCTAGGAAAAAAAGAACTAAAGGGACAAGGCATGGTGACAATTCCTTTGGTCCTTCCATTCAGGAAGCTGGCCTGTCTGGGCTGCACAGTGAGACTCTTGAGGGCCAAAAAAGAAAGGAAGCAAAGAGAAAGCAGAATCATCGCATCTCTGGCAGTGTTCTCCAGTGTCTGCCACCTAAAGACCTTGAGCACCAAAACTAGGACTTCCCAGACCTGAGCAAACAATGGCCTGGCCTAGGAACTTTTCCCTAGAGCAGTCACCAGCTTTGCCTGAGGTCGCCAGAAGGAGGCTGGACTTTGGAGTCCTGGACCAGTGAACTCCTAATTTTGCCACTGTGGCTGTCTGAAGACTTGTCCTTTGGTCTGGTTTGAAAGAGGTTGGTCAGCCGGGCGGTGGAGGCGCATGCCTTTAATCCCAGCACTCGGGAGGCAGAGGCAGGAGGATCTCTGTGAGTTCGAGACCAGTCTGGTCTACAAGAGCTAGTTCCAGCCGGGCGGTGGTGGCTCACGCCTTTAATCCCAGCACTCAGGAGGCAGAGGCAGGCGGATCTTTGTGAGTTCGAGACCAGCCTGGTCTACAAGAGCTAGTTCCAGTACAGGCTCCAAAACCATAGAGAAACGCTGTCTCGAAAAACCAAAAAAAAAAAAAAAAGAAAGAGGTTGGTCAGTAATGTGGGGACAGCTATGTATCCAGAGCGGCACACAGCTGCAAGCTGGCTCTCAGATTGGCTCAGAAGCCCCCAAAATGGCTCTGGGTTTCAGCTCACTCCTGGGTTTCCTTAAGGCTTTCCCAAGAACTAACTCCCTAGGGGCAGGGAGAACTTTCCCAGAAGCAGCAAGCTCCTGATGCTGAAGTTCATTTCTGTCTTTCTTTCCCCTGTGCTGCCTTGGGCCTTGGGTCATTTCAGAGGAGCCTCAGGTAAGATGGGAGTGGGTTCCTGGCCACTGCTCTGCAGCTTCTTCCCTCCGAGACAATCCCGGGGAGGAGGTGGTGGGCTGAGGTGGAAAAGCAAAGCCAAGAGTGGAAGGGAGGGAAAGGACCCCCAGATGGTTTATATCAGCCCTGATGTCCACCCTCCCTACAGCTCTACACCCTCGCCGTGATTGGCCCAGGGCCACCAGATCGCCAGCCAGCCCAGATCTCCCGCCGTTACTCGGACTTCGAACGGCTGCACAGAAACCTGCAGCGGCAATTCCGGGGCCCCATGGCTGCCATCTCCTTCCCCCGTAAACGTCTGCGCAGGAACTTTACTGCAGAAACCATTGCCCGCCGTAGCCGGGCCTTTGAACAGTTTTTGGGTCACCTGCAGGCAGTGCCCGAACTCCGCCAAGCCCCAGACCTGCACGACTTCTTCGTGCTGCCCGAGCTGCGGCGAGCACAGAGCCTCACCTGTACTGGCCTTTACCGCGAGGCTCTGGCACTGTGGGCCAACGCCTGGCAGCTGCAGACCCAGCTGGGCACCCCTTCTGGCCCAGACCGCCCCTTGTTGACTCTGGCTGGGTTGGCTGTGTGCCATCAGGAGCTGGAGGATCCTGGGGAAGCACGAGCATGTAGCGAGAAGGCCCTGCAGCTGCTGGGGGACAAGAGACCCCATCCTTTCCTGGCACCCTTTCTAGAGGCCCATGTCCGACTCTCCTGGCGCCTGGGCCTAGACAAACGGCAGACAGAAGCCCAACTTCAGTCCCTACAGGAGGCGGGCCTTACCCCCGTCCCACCCCCCAGCCTCAAGGAGCTGCTTATCAAAGAGGTGCTGGACTAACTTTTATTTGTCTTGCTGCGACCTCTGGGCGAGGGGCTGCTCCAGGTCAAGGGACTGAGGGCAATGGAGGACACTGAGCAGCCGGGGCTGAGGAGTTCTGGGAGCCCCTAAAGTAGTTCCCGAGAAGGAGTCTGCAGCAGACTGAGAGGAACTTGGATTTGTGGGGCTGGACTCCAAACAGGCTTTGGTTGGGGTTACCCTAGGATGCTACAAGGAGGAAGTTTTGGGGTGGGCTCTTCAGCCTACCACAGCCGGAGGCTGTAGGCAAGGTCAGGATCAGTGTTTCCTGTTTCCTTTTCCTTGGCCTCTACACCAGTAAAACAGCTTGGCTGAAGGGCTGGAGTCCTGAAGTTTAGAGACAGGAGGAGGGAAATTAAAGGTCAGCTGCTTCAGCGTTAGCAATCTCTTTATTGAATGTGAGATGCAGGAAACCCAGCTCTCAACTGTGACTCCTGCCTCAGGAATGGCAGTAGAAAGAGTTCTTTTAACCCCAGGCCAAGCCAGTTATCTTTGACTACAGCTTACTCCCAGACAGTTGAGGCTTCAATCGGATCACACCCTCTTGGGCACAGGTCACAGCAAGGACCCCATCCCGACGCCACAGCCGGCCGTGCACTAGCCCTCGAGAGCCACCTGTGTGCAAGGAGAAGGGTGAGAACGGCCTCTGCTTTAGCACAGCCTGCTTTGCCCTGGAGGGGTTTGACACAGGGCAGAGCTGCCCCACCTAAGGGCACACTGGAACGTTAACTACTCCAAATGCCCCTTTGTGAGCTGTTACAGCCACTTGATGGCCCCAAAGCACTTTCACATAACTGCTCAGTTCCTCTAAAGATCCCAGAGACAACAGTCTCCACAGCCTTGGCCAAGCAGACTGCCGCTTCTCTGGCCACTGGTCAGAAATCCCATTCTTTCCTTTTATGATAAGCAAGTCCTCCCAGCTGGTCATCCACCACCAAGGGAGGGGGTAGTTCAGAGAAGACCCGAGACCATGAGGTATGGCCCCTCTCCCCTTTTCATCTAGAGGTTCTGGCCTGAGTTAGTTACCTTCAGGAAGCTAACTTGAGCTTTCTTTACATACAGCAGGGCCCACGCAGATCTAACTGTAGCCAGAGAACGCGGGGCTTCATTTCTTGTACTGTCTTACAGACAGGGACACTAAAGTCCTCAGAGGCTCAGGCTTGGCCCCAAGGGTCAGGCCGAGTGTCCTAACTTCAAGGTTGTGGACCCTGTTCTGTGCTGCTGGTGGCATCTGAGTAACCCTTTCCTGACTGCAAGGGGTTATTTAAGTTTTGTCCATTTTATAAAGCAAAGCTTTTCTTCCTTTGACGTGTACTTCATTATAAAAGAGCCAGGGCGCTAACACGAGATATCAGTGAGTCTGGGTTTCTCTCGGTTCCCTACAGGAGTGTCCTTAGAGACTGAGTGCCCTGCTCCATCCTGCCAACTCATGGAATCACTCAGGAAGCTCCTTAAAACACAGTTTACAGCTGGGCATGGTGGCATATGCTTCTAATCCCAGCACTTGGGGGGCAGAAGCGTGTGGATCTCTGTGAGTTCAAGACCCAGCCTGGTCTACAGAGCAAGTTCCGGGACAGCTGGGGTAGAATGCAATCTGTTTAGAAAAAAGCTCCCTCAAGTGGCAGCATGGTGGTTTACTAGGTGTAGACAGTACTAATATAACCCTATTTATTTAGATGAAAAAAACCAAGCAGCAGGGCATGGTGGCTCCTGCACTTGGGAGGTGGAGGCAGGAGGATCAGGAGTTCCAGGCCAGACTCCACTCTATAAAGAGTTCAAGACAAGCAGGGGTTACATAAGACAGGGCTGGGGAGCAGAGATGTGGATCTCAGTAAGTTCTAGGCAAGTCAGAGCTCCATAGTGAAACCTTGCCCCTCCCTGTCAAAACAGAAAGAAAGAAAAGAAAAAGCTTCAGAAAGAAGAAAGGACTTTTCAGGTTCATACACGGAATCTAAAGTGGTTTGGGTACCTGCACTGGGTCTCTGAGATAAACTCAATCATTCCTGGCATGTAGAATACCTCTGAAGACAACATGAATACCTAGAGGGGCAGCAATGCAAGGACCCTGTACAGCATCCCCAGAAAGTAAGAAAAGGCAGCAACATCTATAAATAAAGCAGGTTCCCTACCACCCCAGAGACACTGACCCACAGGCCCACACTCACCAGCCCAGGGGCTCTCGCACTCATAGAGCATCCAGTGGTCAGCTCGAAATGGGGCGTGGAACCACATGGAGTGGTCCAGTGAGACCATGAAGTTCACTTTATACTTGAACTGGTGGGGCAGCAATGCTGTACCCAGGAAGGCGTAGTCAGAGATGTAAGCAGCCACACAGCAGTGCATCTTGATGTCGCCCTCCCCTGCAACAGGTCCCAACCCCATCAGCCCTGGGCTCCTGGCTTTCCAGCGCAGGGTCTGCAGGGAGGTGGGGAGAGAAAGACTACCACACACAAATTCATCATTGTGCAAGGGCACCTGGCCCAGAGTCAGGGTGTGTGTGTAAGGATAAAGGTGGTGGGGACGAAGAACAGAGGTAAGACAAATGTAAATCCCAAGCCTCTCACTCCAGCCATTCTGTGGTCCTGAAACAGGCATCTTCCAGTTTGCACAAAGACGTCTATGGTCAGCCACTGACCTAGATAAGAACCTCAGCAAGATATCTTGCTTCCCCCAGAAAGGTCCAACAATGGGATTACAGTCACCTCATTATTCTCATGTTAAAGGGTAAGGGTTCTGTGAGAAACTGAGCCAAATTCTGCATAACTCAGATTTGGAAACAGGCCCAAAGAGAGAATGGGATACTCAAGCAACAGATGGCAAATGAGTGGCAAGGCCTAGACCCTGGAGTGTTTCCCTCCAATTCATGGGTCCTCTTACCAATATAGCCCCGGGCTCGCACCCAGAACATCTGTTTGGGCTCCAGTGTTGGCAGCTGGCTCAGCCGGCTGGGTGGGTTCACCATCTTGATCTCAATAGGTACCTCCTGGGCAGCGATTCGGTTCAGCCCCACCTGGTATTTCTTGTGGAGGTTAGGGTCCCTGAAAGTAAAGACAGGGACAAGGAGACCCAAGGAGAGGGAGCGTCTCTGTGCTGCCTCTTCTGGTCCCCACGTCTGTCCATAAGGACTTCTGTCCTGCAAAGCTTCCTCATGGAGCTGGCAAAGCAATATAGTGTTTGATTCCCTTCCTTGTCACTTCAGCCATGCCGTGACATGCAAGTCAGTCATCTCTCTGAGCCTGTTTCCCATCTGAAACAGAAGAGTGATGTAACCTGTCTTGCAGCGAACATACGCAGACCTAGGCACCAGCCGGGAGGTGGTGGCACACACCTTTATTCCCAGCACTTGGGAGGCAGAGGCAGGTGGATCTCTGTGAGTTCGAGACCAGCCTGGTCTACAAGAGTTAGTTTCAGGACAGGCTCCAAAACCACAGAGTGCTGGAGGAAGGTCATTGGTTCATTAAATAAAGAAGCTGCTTGCCCTGATAGGTTAAAACATAGGAGGAGTAAATAGAACAGAATGCTAGGAGGAAGAGGAAGTGAGCTCAGACTCGACAGCTCTCCTCTCGGGGGGCAGACGCCTCAGAGAGACGCCATGCTCCTGGCTCCTGGGCGGACACGGGGATAGCTCTGCTCTCTGAGGCACATGCGATGAAGCTCCGACCCAGGATGGACGTAGGCTAGAATCTTCCCGGTAAGACCGGTGCTCACTAAGACCGGTGCTCACAGATTATTAGAGATGGGTTGATCGGGATATCAGAATTAGCCAGTAAGAGCTAGAGCTAAAGGGCCAAGCAGTGTTTAAATGAATACAATTTGTGTGTTGTTATTTCGGGCATAAGCTTGCGGGCAGCGGGGTGCTGGGGATGCAGCCCCGCTGCTCCTATTACTACAACAGAGAAACTCTGTCTCAAAAAACAAAACAAAAAAAAAACAAAACAAAAAAAACCAAAAAAAACCAAAAAAAACCCAGGCACCAACCCATTCCTTGCCGGGACTTCACATGACAAGTGTGGTCATCGTTCCAATTGAGAAGAGGCATGAACATAGGAGAATGAAGGATCTGATGTCAGGTAGTCTGAACCCACAGTTCATACATCTAACCACTCATTACTGTGAACATGTAGGAAAAGTCTCCCTATGTTATCTGCATTTTCTATCCTAAGCGGTTAGGAGCCCTGTGTGCTGGGGTGACACCATTCCCATGGGCCCACAGTGCTCTTAGCAGGCTCTGCCCTTCCCACCCCGTCTGGTAGACTGTCCTTCTGCACTGTCCACCCTGGCAGCCACTACCACATGAGACAGAAATTGAAATGTGACTTCTGTAACTACAGAACAACACTGATGAAGGGGGTGGCATGGGAGGTGGCTCTGTGGTAGAGAGCCTGCCTCGCATGCACAAAGCCCTGGGGATTTGATCCCTAGCACCACACACAGAAAAGAACTGTTCATTCTATTTCATTAATTTCACATAGCCTATAGGGTTAGTAGCTGCCTTATTGAGGTATATACTCCTAAATTCAGGCTCCTTTAACAAGAATACATTATCTTCATTTCTGTGCACACCAAGCCCCAGCTTTATGCTCATCTGTTAGTGGTGTAACTACTCACATAGCACTGCTAAATGCCTTTATACCTCTATCACATTTAATCCTCACAGCAGCCTTAGGAGGTGAAAGTTATAATTAGCTCATTTATAACCAAAGGTATGGACTCAGAGTAGGCAAGCATTTGCCCAAACTCATACCAATATTAGGGACAGAGCCTAGACTTGAATGCTGGCTATTCAGGCTCCTGAACCCACATCCATCCCACATGCCCTCCTGCTGCCCCAGTGTCCAACACAAGCTACAGGGCCCTTTGGCACAACTCCCTACTTTGACTGCTCCCAACTTCAGATGAAGAATCTAGGGCCTTGAAAGGCTGCTGGATGGGGAACCCCATGGCAGGTAGGCAATAACAGAGGCTACAGTCCTGGTCAGAAGCCATGTGTCCATGTCTGTGTCCAGAGCTCTTCCCCATATTCCAGCCCCCCAGACTTTATTTGTTAGGATCTCAATGAGAAATATATGCTACCAAGGTAGAGTCAAAATACTTAAAAGACACCAAAGTGCGGGAGGCAGAGGCAGGCGGATCTCTGTGAGTTCGAGACCAGCCTGGTCTACAGAGCTAGTTCCAGGAATAGGCCATACTCTGCAACAGAGGAGAACACTCATCCTGCCAAACATTGACTCCAAAGCTACTGCATGATAGGCCTGAGGTAGGAGGGGGTCAGTCAGGGGACTGGAGGATATTTATTTACCCAGTAGTTGCAAAAATAGGTTATTGTTGGATTCAAGTACAGAGGATTGAACCCAGGGTCAATTTTTAAAACATTTTAATTTATTAGGGATGGGTAGGGGACAGTATGCACAAGTTCTACAGTGTGTAAGCAAAGATCAGAGGACAACCTTGTAGAATTGGGTTTCTACTTACACCTTTCTATGGGTCCAAGGGAGTGGACTCGGTCCTCAGACTTGTACAGCAGGGACCTTTACCTGCTGAGCCCTCTCTCTGGCCCCAAGCCAATATTTTAATAACAATAAAGCTATCCCATGCCTGTGCTGGCTGCGTGCAAGCTCTGCCTTTTACATTATGACCAACACACACATGCACATATGCTAGTAAAAACAAGAAACACAACTGAAATTGAAGTTGCAGAGGGCTCTTACCCTCCTTGTACAGTGGACTCCAGGATCCCCTCTTCTGCTTATATATACTATATATAAAATACGTATATTCCTACATGCATATATATTTCTACATACATATGTGTGCATTCAGCATTGGGGTTGAACTTAGAGACTTGGGTACACTTAGCACATGCTCTATCAGAGAGTATTCCCTCTCAAGCCCCCCATGTATATAAAATTTTTAAATAGTTTGTATTTACTTTATGTGTATCAGTGTTTATCTACATATATTATGTGTGCCACAGTTGTGTTTGGTGCCCATGAAAGCTAGAAGGGGATGTCAAAGCCTTTGGAACTGGAATTAGAGGTGGCTATGAGTCACCCTGTGGGCCCTCTGCAGAGTAGCACATGCTCTTAATGGCTGAGCCATCTTCTCAGCCCACCCTCATTTTTTTGAGAAAAGGTCTCACTATGTAGCCCTAGCTAACCCAGGAATTGCAGAGATCCACCTATCTCTGTCTCCCAAGTGCTGGGATCTGGTTTATACTTTTAGTACATAGTCAACACCCACTTAGGGGCTCATGAACCACTTATGAGTAGGAGTCAGAGTTTGAAAACACACTCCTGGGTGGTGGTGGTACACACTACCGAGTAGTCCCAGCACTTAGGAGGCAAAGGCAGGCAGATCTCTGAGTTCGAGGCCAGCCTTGTCTACAAAGTGAGTTCCAGGACAGCCAGGGTTACACAGAGAAAACAGTCGCAAAAGAAAAAACAGAGAAAAAAACAAAACAAAAACAAAACCACTGCCCTGGGACTGTATGGGAAGAGAAAGGGACAAGAGAGTTAACAAGGGGAAATATAATAATAAAAATACAGTATATACATTCACACTGGGCAGTGGTGGCACACGCCTTTAATCCCAGCACTTGGGAGGCAGAGACAGGTGGATCTCTGTGAGTTTGAGGTCAGCCTGGTCTACAGAGTGAGTTCCAGGAAAGGCTCCAAAGCTACAGAGAAACCCTGTCTCAGGAAAAAAAAAAAATCAGAATGCATCAAAATACAATCATCTAAGTATTGTTTTCTTTTTATTTAAAGACAGACTCTCACTACACAAGGCTGGTGGGCTGGCTGGGAACTCCCTATGTAGACTAGGTAGCTTTGAATTCTCACAGATCTGCCTGTCTCTGAAGGCATATAGATCATACCCAGGACCTAGTGGTATTTTTACTATAGGTCAAAGTAGTAAATGTTTTAAGGTCTAAGGTGTAGCTTTGAGGTAGAACACACTTACCTAGCATACATGAGACCCCTAGGTTTAATCCCTAGAATCATAAAAACTAAAGAATAAAGAAGTTTGAAAATTCAAAAACAAAACAAAAACAACAAAAAGCCTCCTCTCTGGAGTCCTCATTCTCACCTTAAATACTGGTCGATGAGGGCCTCACGGCCCAGCAGCTCTTCTGGCGGAGGCACAGTGGGCATGGAAAACTGGTGCTGCAGGGGGCTAGGCTGCATCTGCTGGAAGGAAGCCTGGCAGATAAAGATGGCTTTGCCATGCTGCACGGCCTTCACGGAGCGCACTGAGAAACTTGCGCCTGTTCGCGTCCGCTCCACATGGTACAGCACTGGCACCTTTGGGTCCCCTACAGTAGAAATAAGGGGACAAGGTGCCCGAGTAAATGCATGGGCCCCATAATCATGACAGTTGATAAACAGACACCTCTGTTCTCATCCTCAGTTTCTGCTGCTGTCATTTTGAGACAGGGTTTCCTTCTATAGCCTAGGTCTGGGACTCAGGGCAACCCCTTGCCTCTGCTTTTCAAGTGCTGGAATGCCCATCTTCTTTTTTTTTCTCTTTTTTTAAAAGACAGACTTCTCAATATGTTGCTGTCGTTGGCTTTTGGCAGAGACCCAGACAGCGAGTGAGTGACATCTCTACAGTAGAAAACAAGTATACCGTGCTAGGTGTGCCTGACTGGAGGCTGCGAGCCTGGGGAAGCTGCCGGTGAACCAACCAGAAGGGGGCAGACTATGGGATTTGTTAGGCACACAGAGCTGTTAGTAATTAACCAAGCCCTTGCTGTTTGGGCCGAAGAGGGTCACCCTCACTCATGCTAGGTAAGTGCTTTGCCAACAGAGATACAGAGGACAACTTATGGGAGTCACTTCTGTTCTACCATGTGGGTCTTGAGGATTTAACTCAGGTCTTCAGGTTTAGTCACCAGTCACCCAATATTTTCTTTTTCTTTCTTTATGTTTGTTTTTTAAGACAGGATTTCTGTGTAGCCTTGGCTGTCCTGGAACTC
>NC_022033.1:13685333-13694645 GCF_000317375.1 Microtus ochrogaster | reverse complement strand
GAAAACAGTCGCAAAAGAAAAAACAGAGAAAAAAACAAAACAAAAACAAAACCACTGCCCTGGGACTGTATGGGAAGAGAAAGGGACAAGAGAGTTAACAAGGGGAAATATAATAATAAAAATACAGTATATACATTCACACTGGGCAGTGGTGGCACACGCCTTTAATCCCAGCACTTGGGAGGCAGAGACAGGTGGATCTCTGTGAGTTTGAGGTCAGCCTGGTCTACAGAGTGAGTTCCAGGAAAGGCTCCAAAGCTACAGAGAAACCCTGTCTCAGGAAAAAAAAAAAATCAGAATGCATCAAAATACAATCATCTAAGTATTGTTTTCTTTTTATTTAAAGACAGACTCTCACTACACAAGGCTGGTGGGCTGGCTGGGAACTCCCTATGTAGACTAGGTAGCTTTGAATTCTCACAGATCTGCCTGTCTCTGAAGGCATATAGATCATACCCAGGACCTAGTGGTATTTTTACTATAGGTCAAAGTAGTAAATGTTTTAAGGTCTAAGGTGTAGCTTTGAGGTAGAACACACTTACCTAGCATACATGAGACCCCTAGGTTTAATCCCTAGAATCATAAAAACTAAAGAATAAAGAAGTTTGAAAATTCAAAAACAAAACAAAAACAACAAAAAGCCTCCTCTCTGGAGTCCTCATTCTCACCTTAAATACTGGTCGATGAGGGCCTCACGGCCCAGCAGCTCTTCTGGCGGAGGCACAGTGGGCATGGAAAACTGGTGCTGCAGGGGGCTAGGCTGCATCTGCTGGAAGGAAGCCTGGCAGATAAAGATGGCTTTGCCATGCTGCACGGCCTTCACGGAGCGCACTGAGAAACTTGCGCCTGTTCGCGTCCGCTCCACATGGTACAGCACTGGCACCTTTGGGTCCCCTACAGTAGAAATAAGGGGACAAGGTGCCCGAGTAAATGCATGGGCCCCATAATCATGACAGTTGATAAACAGACACCTCTGTTCTCATCCTCAGTTTCTGCTGCTGTCATTTTGAGACAGGGTTTCCTTCTATAGCCTAGGTCTGGGACTCAGGGCAACCCCTTGCCTCTGCTTTTCAAGTGCTGGAATGCCCATCTTCTTTTTTTTTCTCTTTTTTTAAAAGACAGACTTCTCAATATGTTGCTGTCGTTGGCTTTTGGCAGAGACCCAGACAGCGAGTGAGTGACATCTCTACAGTAGAAAACAAGTATACCGTGCTAGGTGTGCCTGACTGGAGGCTGCGAGCCTGGGGAAGCTGCCGGTGAACCAACCAGAAGGGGGCAGACTATGGGATTTGTTAGGCACACAGAGCTGTTAGTAATTAACCAAGCCCTTGCTGTTTGGGCCGAAGAGGGTCACCCTCACTCATGCTAGGTAAGTGCTTTGCCAACAGAGATACAGAGGACAACTTATGGGAGTCACTTCTGTTCTACCATGTGGGTCTTGAGGATTTAACTCAGGTCTTCAGGTTTAGTCACCAGTCACCCAATATTTTCTTTTTCTTTCTTTATGTTTGTTTTTTAAGACAGGATTTCTGTGTAGCCTTGGCTGTCCTGGAACTCACTCTGTAGACCAAGCTGGCCTGAACTCACAGAGATCTACCTACCTGTGCCTCCCGAATGCTGGGACTAAAGGCATGAGCTACCGGTGACTG
Organism: Microtus ochrogaster; assembly: GCF_000317375.1. Taxonomy (NCBI): domain Eukaryota; kingdom Metazoa; phylum Chordata; class Mammalia; order Rodentia; family Cricetidae; genus Microtus; species Microtus ochrogaster. The sequence goes on along the minus strand of NC_022033.1, from coordinate 13,692,996 downwards.
GTTAGGCTATATGGAACACAGTGATCCTTAATACTAAGGAAAGAGTATAAAGCGTTTATTGGGGGTGGGGGTATTTTTAAATTGATTATTATTGTGTGTATATGCGACTATATGAGGGGTGGCTTGCCACAGTAAGCATGCTGGGGATAGAGACAACTCAATGGTGTTGGTTCTTTTGGGGAGGGGTATAAAGTTGATTTAATGGGTAAGGGAATTCTGGAGTGAAGAGATAGGAGGAGAGAAGGGGGAAGCTGGGGAGGCAGTGGTTACCTCTTCAGAAGAGGGGTGGAGGGAGGGAGTGGTGTTGGCTCTTTTCTACCTTTCCTCGGGTCCTAGGGATTGAACTTGGGTTACAAGGGCCCTTCTCTGCTGAGTCATCTAGAAGGACGTGTGTTTTGTTTTTCCTGGTGCTCCTGGGAATTGAGCATAAGGCCTCCACTCTGCAAGCAGCCATGTAACTGCTGATCTACATAACCAGCCCGGACCAAGAGTTTGCAATGAGAACTCCCCTGTATCTGAGCCCAGAGCTTTAAGAGTCTAAAAGATCCTACTGAAATATCTCTAGTCCTACCCCTCCTCTATTTCACCAATGAGACCAATCTCAGCAGAAGGCGATCTCATTCAAGATTCCCCTAGTAATTATTATAAAGCTGAAACTGAATTCCCTACCCACACTGCACAGCTCCTAGCCCGAAAGTCTACAGCACTCTGAAGATTTAGCAGTCTTGACCCTAGAAGAGTATAAAGACTGAAGAAGAAGAGAGAGAAAAAAAAAAAAGACTGAAGAAGAGAGCCATTAGTGCCAAACACTCAAAGAGCCAGAAGCAGGCAGATCTCTGCAAGTTCAAGGGGCACCCTGGTATAAATGGCGAGTTTCAGGCCAGCCAGGTGAGACCCTGTCTCAAAACAGCAACAACAATAACAAAGTGAAGAAGGGAATGGTAAGATGGCTTATCAGTTAGGGCATTTTTTGTTCTTCCAGAGGATCCATATTTGGTTCCTACCACCTACATGGTGGCTTACAATCCCCTGTAACTGCCAATTTTAGGGCATCCAATGTCCTTTTCTGGCCATCTCAGACAATAGGAAAGCAACATGGTGCATGTAAATTCATTTATGCATATACATATACATTTAAAAATATGCAAATACAGCCAGGCGGTGGTGGTGCACACCTTTAATCCCAGCACTCGGGAGGCAGAGGCAGGTGGATCTCTGTGAGTTCGAGACCAGCCTGGTCTACAGAGCTAGTTCCAGGACAGGCTCGAAAGCCACAGAGAAACCCTGTCTCGAAAAACCAAAAAAAAAAAAAAAAGAATGCAAATACATTATTTTTTTCAATAAGAGAAGGTTGAGTACGGTGGTGCATGCCTTTAATCCCAGGTCTCGAGAAGCCGAGGCAAGGAGATCTCCTAAGTCCCAGGCCAGCCAGGCACACAGTGAGACTCTGCCTCAAAAAACAAAACAAATGAACAAACAAATAGAATGAATGTAGAAGAGAGCCAGGCCTGGTATCATGAAGGCTGGGGCCAGCCAGGACTACACAGAACGAGACCCTATCTCAATGGACAACTAAAAACAAAAACCTGGGTTAAGTACATTGCCTGCTCTTCCGAAGGTCCTGAGTTCAATTCCCAGCAACCACATGGTGGCTCACAACCTTCTGTAATGAGGTCTGGTGCCTCTTCTGGATTCCAGGCATATAGGCAGACAGAATATTGTTTACATAATAAATAAACTTTAAAAAAAAAAAAAAGCTACAGGGAAAGGCCCACCAAGACCACATAAGCATTAAGAACAAGAGAACAAGTATTTAGTGGATCTCGAGGAGTGTGCTAAGCATCTAGGTTGTTTCCAGACCCATCTCAGCTTCCCCAGTGTTGAGACCACAGACCTGGGCCAACATGATGGGCTCCCTTTTTTTGTTTTTTTTTTTTTTGGTACTTGAGATGGAACACAGTCCCTTCCATGTGCTAGCCAAGTGCTCTACTACTAAGCTACATCCACAGCCCCTTAGGGACCTTTTAGGGGATCTTCTCTCTCCCTTCTCCATCTGCTTCTCTGATTCTCCCATTTCTTCCCCTTTCTCTTGAGTTAGTCTTCAAAGCCAGGGAGCAGTGGCTAATGGCCACCAGGGATGGCTGCAGACAAGGAGCCAGGGTACGGGGTTTACCTGTCCAGACCAGGGAGCAGTGGCTGCTGGGCCACCATGGATGGCTGCAGACAAGGAGCCAGGGTACGAGGTTTACCTGCCCGGACAAAGTAGCAGTGCAGGGAGTGCACGTGGACGTCCTCACTCACAGACTTGGCAGCAGCCACCAGGGCTTGGCCCACAATTTGACCCCCAAAGAGCCGCTGGGAGGTGGGTACCCAGTAATGCCTTCCTCTGTGGGAAGAGGAGAATGAATAAGACTTGAGGAGCGCTCTGGGTTCCATAAGCCTCAAGCGAAGGGTCTCTTGTGGTTACTTGGGTCCTTTTTGAGAACCCAAGAAAAGCCAAGGACTCTGCTCTCATAATCTCTGCATAAAACTTCAGTTTTTATGTCTACCCAGGCCCTCTGTGGACTTCAGTCGAGCATAACAAGCTAGCTCCCTAGGTTTACAGCAGCCGTACAGAGTTCCCACAACCATTCCCAATCCTGGGCAGTTTCAAGTCCAGTTTCTTCCCTTCTCCACACCAGGGAAAGGCAGAGGCCAGAAGATACTTGAGGCCTTGAATGGACACAAGAAACCCAAAAGCAGAGCTGGGACTGGACTGTATGGACGAAGGCTTGCCCCTGGCACTCCTTAACTGGCAAGGTATGAACTGGCTTCAGAGCTAAAAGGGTCCTGAGTCATGCCATCAACTGTCTTTAAAAAAAAAAAAAAGAGGCTGGAGAGATGGCTCAGCGGTTAAGAGCATTGCCTGCTCTTCCAAAGGTCCTGAGTTCAACCCCCGGCACATGGTGGCTCACAACCATCTGTAATGAGGTCTGGTGCCCTCTTGTGGCCTGCAGACATGCACACAGACAGAATATTGTATGCATAATAAATAAAAAAATTAAAAAAAAATAACTGTCCAAGGTCTGAGGTTGTGAAATTTAATACAGATGAACAAATTGGCCTGGCTTTCTAGGTGAAAGGGCCTGCCCAGCACTGAGTCCTACCACCCAGCCCTGAGGTTATTGTTTTCCATTACAATACATTTTTGAAAACCACTCCTGGCCTAGGGAGCTATAATTACCTAGGTGGAAGAAAGAGAGTTCAAAGTTAAGATAGTTTCTGATAAAATCAGAGTGGTGGAGGTCAAAACTGCCACTAAACAGGGGTAATGGTGCATTCCTTTGACCCTAGCTCCACGGACTCTTAACGGAAGCCTGTGAGTTCAAGGCCAGTCTGGTCTACAAAGAGTTCCAAGACAGCTAGGGAGGGCTATATAGAGAGACCCTGTCTCAAAAACAAAACAAAACAAAAAGCAACAACAAAAACAAAAATTGTCACTAACCAGCCAGGCATGGTGGTTGGTGCTCTCCTGCCAGCACTCAGGAGGCAAAGGCAGGTGGGGATCCCTGTGGGTTCCAAGCCAACCTGGTATATGCAGTGAATTCCAGGATAGCCAGGATCATATAGTGACACCCTGTCTCAAAACAAAACAAAACTGTTACAAACCCGTGTCGCGATCACCAACTTCAGTGATGTCTGGGAGAAAGAAACCATACCCCAGGACAAAAAATGACTTACCAAACCCCAGTTAGTGGTGCAGGGACGGGGTGGAGGAAAAAAGGCAGTGAGTTTATTAAAGTTGTGTATTGGTTTTAAAAACCGATCCGCTGTGTACCCTCAGGTAAATCACTGCCCTCGCTAGGTTGATTCTACCAGGCTAAGCTGCCTTGTAGGGTAACCCAGTGCAAGGACGGGTGTCAGGAACACGCCGTCTCCTAACTGCCTGAACAGAACCTCTTAAGCCCAGAAGTGGGGGATAACGGGGGAGCGGCGGCGACCGCGGCTCTCTATACTGCAGCAGGGGTGCGGGCCCGGTTCCGGGTGCCGCAGGCTACCTGAAGAGATCCTCATCTAGCGGCTCCAGGTTGAGCACGCTAGTGACCAGCACACTACGGAGGTCCCCGGAAAGGTCGTCGCCGTCGGCGTCGCCTTGCGCATCCCCCGGGGCTTCTGGCGCTGACATCCTGACCTCTCACCGTGGGCGCGGGGGACACTGCGCTTTGTCAGAGACGCGGAAACTTATATAGGTGCATAGCGCTTCCGGCAGGTCGCCCCAGTGGCCGGAAATCCCGAAAGCTTCGCGGAGGAAGATGCAGATTGTGATTAGTCAATGTACCTGTCAATTCCACGGTGGGCGGAGTTATCTCTACCTTATGATTGGAGAGTATGTGTGCCAGTTTGGGAGCTCAGCGTGTGATTGGGTAAATCAGCGAGGGGGCGGAGCCTTGGGGCTGAATAATAAGGGATGAGTGTCATTTCCCTTCGGACACACAGCAAAGTCGCCTTCAGGTTGCTGTAGCCGGTCTCCTCTCCGGCTCCTCCCGAGCTCCCCAGAGGCCACCCAGTCGGGTCCCCACCTGGGTCCATGCCGGCCGGTTCCCGGTGACCTCTGACCGCTGGCGTGATTCTGGGCTTTGGTGCGGGCCAGTCCCCGGCCATGGAGCTAGGCAGCTGCTTCAAGACCTACGAGGACTTCAAGGAGTGTTTCAGCGCCTACAAAAAGGAGACCAGATGCTCCTTCATTGTGAGGGACTGCGTCTCCGTCCGCTTCCACAACCTCAACCACGGCACCTCCTTCCGCGAGGATATCCTGTAAGGGTGGGGCAGGAGGGTGGGGAGGAGGGCTTCCTGGAGGAGGAGGTCGTGCACGGGGCCACGCTGCCTGGGGCCACTCGGCAGGACAGCTGCGGCACGCCTGCTGAAAAGCGAGGGAAACCTCGTCGGCGTGGCCCTGTGCCCCCAGGTGCGCTTGCTCCCGCTCCTTCATTCATAAGGGTTTTTGGAATTTGCAGTAACTTGCACTTTGTCGGGGTTTTTTGTTTGTTTTATTTGTCCGTTTGTTTATTGAGAGCATCTGTCTCAAGCTCAAAGCTTGTTGGGGAATGGCTCCCAAACGCCTTGGTAAGGTCCTCCATTAGTCTCCCCTTTACAAAGCAGTAATGTGCTCCTCCGTTGGTTGGTTCATCCTTTCGTTGATTCATTTTGTAAATGACTCTTGAGCTCCTGATGCAACCGTTTCCAAACACCTTTCTGACCCAGGGCCGCCTCTCCCTCCCTTTTATGCCTGCTTTACTCTGCAAGGGGTGTGTGTCAACTCATTTGGTTTTACGGGTGAAAAACTGTTGAAAACTCCAATGCCGTCAGGACTCAAGTGAAACACCTCCTATAAATGTAGCTCTTAGCTTTACTTCGAGAAAAAGAATGGTAACGTGCATGTATATAACCCCAGTGCAGGCAGGAGGATCATGAGTTTGAGGCAAATCCATCCTTTAAAAATTCAGGATGAAATGAGAAGCAGACCCCAACTAATCAGCTCAACTAATGACTCCTTTGTGGAAATGAAGGCTGTGGGTGCCAGAATTTGCTGTGAAATCCAGTCAATTTGAAAGTCAATTCAAGTATTAATTACAACATAGAGGCCGACTCAGAGTCAAAGAACACTCAAATCTGAGGGCAGGATTGAGCTATTTGGACAGGGCTTCCTGGTCTAAGGAACCTGATGGTGTACTGGCTTCTCCTGAAGTCCAGGGCCATTCCTAACTACACACAAAGATGAGTAGGTGCCACTAAGGAGCTAAAGACGAGATGGACTTGGACTTGACAACTAGTATGGATCAAAATACTAAAGTAAACAAATGGGGCTGGAATGACTGCTCTGAGATTAGAAGACCAGCTGCTCTTGCAGAGGACTCAGGTTCGGTCCCTGGCACCCATAGGACAGATTCCTAGGGCCTGCCGTAGCCTCTGCTGACCTTCCAGGGCTCCTGAAAGCACATGGTGCACATACTTACACACAGGCACACACACACATTAAATAAATAAATGTGGTGCGGTTGTGAGTGCCTTTAGGTGCCAGAACTTGGGAGGCAGAGGCAGGCAGAGTACAAGGCCAGGCTGCTCTAAGTGTTGAGTTCCAGGGCGCCAAGGACTACATAGTAAGACCCTATCTCAAAAAATAAAGAAAACTCTAACAAACAAATACAAATGTTCCAGTTTTGGACACAAGCCCTCTCTATGTAGCTTGGGTAGCCTCAAACTCATGGCAATTCTCCAGTCTCAGACTCCAGAGCGCTGGCATTATGGACATGGACCACCATGTCTGCCTGGGACATTTCCCCTTGTCAGTATTCCCTACCCAATGCAATAAAACTATTTACATAGGATTTCCATCACGTTAGATATTATAATCTGGAGAGGACTTAAAGTATATGGGAGGTTATATGCACAGGAAGTAGAAGGTGTTTTCTTTCAGAAGGCATAGGAGAAAGCTTTCTTTCTGGGACAACAATGGAAGAGGAAGCAACTGGATGCTTTCTCTGCCTCTGAGCTAGCAGGTTTTCACCCCCACATCTGGCTCCTGAGTCTTTATTGATAAGATAGAACAATAGACTTAGTTTGAAAAACAACATTAAGGGTTTATTTTAATCTCTCTCTCTCTCTCTCTCTCTCTCTCTCTCTCTCTCTCTCTCTCTCTCTTTCTCTTTTCTTTTGGTAGGGGAGTTCAAGACAGGGTTTGTCTGTGTAGCCTGGCTGCCCTTGAACTCTGTAGACCAGGATGGCCTCCCGAGTTCTGAGATTAAAGGTGTGTGCCACTACTGCCCAGCAGGATTTATTTTAATCTTAAATTTTGGTTTGGTTTGGTTTCCATTTTTCGACAGGGTTTCTCTGTATACCCCTGACTGTTCTGGAGCTTACTCTGTAGACCAGGCTGTCCTCCAACTCACAGAGAGCCACCTGCTTCTGCCTCTGAGTGCTGGGGTTAAAGGCAGAGCCACCACCACCTAGCTCTGCTCTTAATCTTAACTTAAGACTCATTTTATTTGTACTTGTGTGTATGTGTAGAGGCCAGAAGGGGACACGGGATCCTCTGAGCTGTAGTCACAATGAATTGAGAACTACCCAATGTGTATACAGGGAACTGCAGCCAAGTCCTCTGGAAGAGCAGCAAGTATTCTTAACTGCTGAGCCATTGCTCCAACTCCAAGGTTTGCGGTTTAAAACAACATAGATCAGGTCTAGGGAAGTGGTGCAGTCAGTGAAATGTCTGCCACACAAACTTAGGGAACTGAGTTCAGATGCCCAGGTCTGGGCTGGGCACTGCTGTGTTTTTCTGTAGCACTAGGGTTCTTTGGCTAGCTCACCTCGCTGAATCAGTGAGAGACCCTATCTCAGAAAGGTGGGGCATCATGTCCCATACCTTTAATCTCAGCACTCCAGAGGCAGAGGCAGGCAAATCTCTGGAAGTTTGAGACAGCCTGGTTTACGTATTAAGTGGCTGCAGACCAGTCAGGATAAGGCGGGGAGCATTAGAGGAAGAAAGCCAGTGTTGACCTCCAGCCTCCAAACACATGCACGTTCACGTACACGCACACATGTGTACACCCTCCTGCCCCGACCTCCAGTCTGCTGCATGTTCACGTACATGCACACATGTGTACACCCTCCTGCCCCGACCTCCAGT
>NC_022033.1:13683232-13685183 GCF_000317375.1 Microtus ochrogaster | reverse complement strand
CACACATGTGTACACCCTCCTGCCCCGACCTCCCAGTCTGCTCTGCTCTTTGAGGCCCTGACTGCCTGAATTGGACATGGTTGAGAAGATGTCAAAGGGGGGGGCAGGTGTGAGGACTGCAGTAAGGGTGACCCAGAAGAAGAAAAGATGGGAGCAAGTCGGAGCAGGGAGAAGGGGAAGAGTTACACACAGTTAAGAAAGTGTGAGCGGTAAGCCGGACCTCACTTTGGCCACCTTGTCGTGTCTTAGCTGTTGTCTGTAGAGACCTTCTAATGTCACATCACTCATTCCATCAACAGACTTGTATTTAGCCTCAGCCAGGCAATAATGTAGGGCACAAAGATGAGCACGCTGTAGGCTGTGCCCCTGAAGACAGCCTTAGATGATTGCTGAATTCATGAGCTCCACTGACCTTCATCCTCAGCAGAGTTGAACGCACTGCAGGCTGTGTCCCTGAAGACAGCTTTAGAGGAATGTAGGATTCATGAGCTCCACTGACCTTCAGCCTCAGCAGAGACAGATGGGCTGCTGGTTAAGTTTTTGTTTGATTTTTGAGGCAGGATCTCACCCTTCAGCCAGCCTGACCTTGAACATGCAGTTATACTTTTTTTTTCCACTCCTCCCATCCCCTCCTGTTTCCCTTTCTACCGCCTGCCCATCCGCTCCTCCTCCATCTCCATTCAGAAGGGGCAGCCTTCCCACTTTACCTGTCTCCAAGTACTGAGTCCACTGTCTGGCTAGAATAGTTTGTCTGTCTGTCTGCTTGTTTGTTTGGAAGCAGGTTCCCCCTGCCTCTTCCCACACCATGCCCAGCTCCACTAGATGTTGGATGCTCTTTGTTTTTGAGGCAGGGTCTCTTTGTGTAGTGTAGCCCTGGAACTTAGAGAGATCCAACTGCCTCTGCCTCCCAAGTGCTGGGATTAAAGGCCTGTGCCACCACACCAGGCACTATTAAATGTACAAACCGGCTCCATGTAGAGCTCACTGTCTATATTGGAGGAATTGGAGGGCAGGTGGTAGAAAATGTTAGGAATAATTAAACAGGTGTTTCCACAGCCAAGTATATACACTTAGTAGGGAGATGATTTTAATAATAAATACTTATACAAATGTAGTCACATGAACTTACTAAACAGTAAAAGTAGCAAGCTGATTTAAAGAAAATTATTTGGGGGCTGGAGAGATGGCTCAGTGGTTAAGAGCACTGGCTGCTCTTCCAGAGGACCCGGGTTCGATTCCCAGCACCTACATGGTGACTCCCAACTGTCTACAACAGGATCTGACGCCCTCTTCCCGCGTGCAGGTGCACATGCAGAACATTCAGACATAAAATTAAATAAAGTTTAAAAAAAGAAAATTATTTGGGAGCTAGAAAATGGCTCAGTGGCTAAGAGCACTTGCTGCTCTTCAAGAGGATCTGGGTTCAATTTTCAGCACCCATGTGTGGCTATCAACTGTCTATAATTCTAGTTCTAGGGCATCTGATGCCCTTTTCTCGCCTCCATAGGCACCAGACATGCCCATGGTGCACAAACATATTTGGAAACAAAACACTCGTACACATAAAATAAATAATTTAAAATCTGTATTTTAAAATAGTAGTGTAGATGTTATATGGATGGCAATGGAGGTGTACATACAGAAAGTTAGCAGCTCGGGATCAGGAAAACTGACCATACAGGTTAAAGGCTGAGAGCTCTGGAGCCGCTAGCCTTTGCTCTTAACCTCCACAGCAAAGTTTTATCCCTTATAAAATGAAGAGGTTGAACTGGAGAGATGGCTCAGTGGTTAAGAGCAATAGCTGCTCTTCCAGAGATCCTAAGTTCAATTCCCAGTAGTTACATGATGGCTCACAACCATCTGTAATGAGCTCTAGTGCCCTCTTCTGGCCTTCAGGCATATATGCAGACAAGACACTATATATGTAATAAATAAATAAATCTTTTTCTTT
>NC_022033.1:13682005-13682532 GCF_000317375.1 Microtus ochrogaster | reverse complement strand
AGGGTCTCTGTGAGTTTGAGGCAGCCTGGTCTATAGAGCAAGTTTCAGGACAGCCAAGGCTACACAGAGAAACCCTCTCTCAACACCCCCCCCCACAAATTATTATTATTATTTTTTTTATTTTGTGGGTATGAGTGTTCACCTGGGTGTATTTCTGCACCACATGCAGGCCGTGCCCACTGAGACTGAAGAGAGCGTTAGATCCCTGCAACTAGTTACAGCTGTGAGCTGCCATGTGGGTGCTAAGAACTGAACCTGCATGCTCTTAACTGCAGCGCCATCTTCCTAGTCTCAGGTGTAAACCTTACAAAAAGAAGTGAGGGGATGGACCAGGTAATATAGCTGAGAGGTAAAGTACTTACCTGCCTGACAGTGCATGGTCTTGGATTTGATCCCAACCCTGGGAAGAAGAAGAAACCAGCAGAGGGTTTGTTGAGAAATAAGAAAATGCTTCCATGTGCAAGGCCCTGGGTTTAGTACCAGCACCACAGAAAAAAAGAGAAAAAGAGTCAGGCGGTGGTGGCGCA
>NC_022033.1:13678165-13681560 GCF_000317375.1 Microtus ochrogaster | reverse complement strand
CAATGCTCTTAACCTCTGAGCCATCTCTCTAGCCCCCTAGAAAATTCTTAAAGGGCTCATTGTGGCCAAGAAGTTAAGAATGGAGCTTCAGCCAGGTGTGGTGGTTCTAGGGATCCCAACGGTGAATCTCTGCGAGTTCAAGGCCAGCCTAGAGCTCCACAGTAAATTCCTGTCTCAAAAGATAAATAAAGACTTCTTCAAACCCAACTTTGTAAAAAATCTTCTTGCAGGCCATAGAAGTAGTTTGTAAAGGAAGGACATACTTTGAACTTTCCTTAACTGGTTATTATTTATTAACATTCTTTTTACAGTATATAAGGCTGTTTTGTCTTTGTTGAGTTTTGTTTGGTTTTGCTTTTGAGATACGGTCTCAATGTGTGGCTAGTCTGGAGCTTCATGTGTAAAACAAACTGAATTTGAATCTAGGGGGCCTCTTCACTTTGCCTCTTGAGGACTGGGATTACAAACGCTACCTTCATGCCCTGCAGGAGAAGCTGGGTTTTGTTGCCAGTGAGATGGAGGACACCTTGGCCTGTAATAATTTCTGCCCCGATGTTTCCAGTGAGTAGTCTCCATCCTTCAGGCAGCTCATTGGCTTAGTAACGACAGTTCTCATTTTGAAAAGTCAGAACAGTTCAGGGCATGTTCAGGAAGCAGGACAAAGACTAAATACATATTTCACAATATCACAGATATATCAAAACTTTAGTTATTTTACTTTCTTTCTTTTTGTTTGTTTGTTCTGATTTTTTGAGACAGGGTTTCTCTGTGTATCCCCGGCTGTCCTGGAACTTGCTCTGTAGACCAGGCTGGCCTCTAACTCAGAGACCTGCCTGCCTCTGCCTCGCAAGTGCTGGGATTAAAGGTGTGTGCTACCACCACCAGGCTTTTATTTTTTTTAACACCCTATCAAGTGAGAAAGTCTGTGATTGTTTTTAACGAACTTCACAGACTAAGCCCTCCCAGCCCTTAGGTTGAGGGTACATATTCTTCAGAGTCCTTGATAAACTCTGATGCCCTCTCCTTTGCTGCTCGGTTCAGTAACTGCCATTTCCAGACAGTGTCCAACATTACTTACTCCAGGTTCTTTGCTAGGAACTTCACTGACATTATCTCACTTAGTCCTTAACACACGCCTTTGAACTGGACCGTCCTTCTCAGAGTGACAAGGTCGCGTCACAAGCAAAAGTCGCCACACAAAAGTCTTGCCAGTAAGCCAGGCATGGTGAGGCATACCTTTGATACCTCCCAGCATTTTGGGAGGCAGAGGCAGGTGGATCTCTGTGAGTTTGGGGCCAGCCCGGTCTACAGAGTGAGTTCCAGGACAGCCAGGGCTACACAGTGAGACCCTGTCTCAAAAAAATGAAACAAAAATCTTGCCAGTAAACTAGTCACTTATAAAATTCATCTCTACCTAACTATTCTCTTCTGCTCAGTCCTGCAGTTTTCTTGACATCACTGACAGTGAATAGCTGGGGAATAAGTGTTAAAGTAATGGTGGAGAGCCACCAGCCTCATGAAGTGACCAAAAGGAGACTGGAGTCTACAGGTAGACAGGGCACTAGGACCTTGAAGAGCAGAGGTTTTGTAAAGCAGGAATTACACCCTACAAAGCTTGATAAAGGCCAGAAATATTTTTGTGAAACAAAATATTAATTGAGAAACATAGACTTTGGGGAAGTTGTACCAGAAACAAGAAAACAAAGTTGGTTTTGGTTTTTGTGTTTGTTTGGGTTAGTGTTTTAAAATATATATGTGTGTGAGCATGTGTTGTTGTGTGGGTTCCCCGCCCCTGTGCATGTGCCAAAGCCAGAAGGCTACCTTGGACCCCTCTGAACTGGAGTTTGCAGTACATGGGTAATGGGATCTTAACTCCAGTCCTCATAACTAAGCATCAAGCACTCTTAACCACTAGTTAGGTTTCTGTTGCTATGATAAGACACCATTACCAAAAACAAGTTGTGGGGGACAGGAAGGCTGTTTATTTCAGCTTACAGTTATACATCACGGTCTATCATTGAAGGAAGTCAGAACAGGAACTCAAGGCCGGAACGTGGATGCTAGAGCTGATACAGAGGCCATGGAAGAATGCTGCTTATTGGCTTGCTCATCATGGCTGGCTCAGCCTGCTTTCTTATATATACCTTGCAGGATCACCTGCCCAGGGGTGACACTGTTCACAGTAGATATCAAGAAAATGTACCCCAGGTAGGGCTGGAGAGATGGCTCAGAAGTTAAGAGCACCTCTGCTCTTCCAGAGTTCAGTTCCCAGCAACGACACAGTAACTCACTATAATCTATAATAGGATCTGATGCCCTCTTCTGGCATGTAGGCATATGTGCAGTAGAATACTCCTATACATAAATAAATAAATCATATTTTTGTGCTCCAGTCTTACCTACAGGCTAATCTCGTGCAGGTATTTTCCCAATTAAGATCCTCTCTCCTTGCCCAGTGTGGTATCTCACTCCTTTAATCCTGCATTCCAGAGGCAGAGGTAGGTGGAGCTGTGAGTTTGAAGCCAGCCTGGTCTCTATATCAAGTTCCAGGATCTTCAGGGCTACACAAAGACATTCTGTCTCCAAAAACAAACAAAAAACAAATTCTCTCCTCCCGGATGTTTCAAGGTTTGCGTCAAGTTGACCAAAACCAACCCGTACACTGTGTCTTGCCCTGCTCTGCTTCTTTGAAGTCGATTCTCGTTGCATAGCCCTGGCTAACTGTGTCGTCTTGCTTGGCCTTGTTTCCAAGGACCTTTCTGCCTCTGCCTGCTGAGCGCTGAGATTGCAAGTTTGTTCCAAAACACCCTGCTCTGTCTGTCTCTCTGAGACAGACAGGATCTTGCCCACAGACTCCAACTCCAGTTCTGCTTCACTTCACATTCCAGAGTGTTTAAGTTACAGGCATACACCATTGCACCTTGTAATCTTAATTTGTGTGTATATTTGTTTATGTGTGTGTATTTGTATATGTATGTTTATGTGTGTACTTGTGTGTGCATGTGCTTGTTTATGTGTACACACAGGTACACATGCACTCATGTGATGCTAAGAATGGCAGTTACAGGTTGAGCATCTCCATTTTATTTTGTTTTGAGACAGTGTCTCTTACCAAACCACAAGTTCAGTGATTTGGCTAGACTGGCTGACCAGCAAGTGCCCAGGAATCTGCCTGCCTCCAATTCCCCAGCCTTGGAATTACAGCCACACGCAACTATACCCAGCAGTTTTTTGTGTGAGTGCTAAGGGTCAAACCTATGCCCTCGCGCTTGTATAGCAGCGTTTTACTGACCCAAGTCATCTCCCTATCTCTTGCAGTCTCCCAACTTTTAAAAATATTTGTCTGTCTATCTATCTATTTACTTAATGTATTTGAGTGATTTTTTTTTTTTTTT
>NC_022033.1:13675574-13676690 GCF_000317375.1 Microtus ochrogaster | reverse complement strand
GCCCGGCTCAGCATGGCATAGTATTACACATGCCTTACACCCTTCATACTCTGATTTCTAGATTACTTATAATACCAAATACTGTGTTGGTAGTCACTACAGTGTATTTGGTGATTAGTGAAAAGGGAAATATGTATATTAAGCACAAATCATTTTTGTTTCTTGTTCTGGACTGTACTGGAGAAACCTGGGGTTTTATACTAATGGGGTAAGGATTCTACCGCTGAGCTACAGCCCAAGACAGTTGTTTTGTTTTTTGAAAACTAGGTGTTGCTTTCTAGTCCAGACTAGCCCAGAATTCCTTATATAGCCCAGGCTAGTGTTTCCCAGGTCCTGGGTTCACAGGCATGAGCTTCCATACCCAGCTTCACTAGACTTTAGGTATTGGTGTACTCACGGGTTGGTATGGAGGGTAGGGCATGCGTGGTGTATAGATCAGAGGACAGCTTTGCAAAGTTGGTTCTCTCCACCTTTTGGTGGGATCAAACTCAGGTCTCTGGACACCTTTACTTGTTGCTATCTTGCCCTGTTTAGAGATCTATCTATACGGGGATTGTTGAACCTAAGAAAATGGGCAAAATAACGGTTAAGTAGACGACAGACATGCAAACCTGGCTCAGTCCTCAGATATGCCGGTGTCAGCTGGAAGAGTAAATCCTAGATTCTCATCCGTATGCCTGTTTCCCTCTGTAAAGTGGAGATGACAGTAGAACTCTGGCTAGTGTGAAGTGAGACACTAGGGCCCAGAGCTGCCGGGCACATGATCTGCAGTGCGTGTAGTGATGGCAGGAAAGCATGGCAGAGACTTGTTCACATGGTGGGTACAGGCTGGGGTAAGGTCAGTAGCAGAATACCTGCCTGGCTATGCATGGCCCTGGGTTTGATCCCTAGCATGGCAGAAAAGGGAGGGAGGAAGGTACTGGGCAGGATGGTACCTAAAATCCAAGCACTTGGTATGTAGTGCAGGAAGATGACCATCAGGTGAGGCCATGTTCCCCCACCACCCTACCCCCCAAAAAGTAGAAGCAAGGAAAAGAGGGAAGCTGAATAAGAAGGAAGAATTAAAAGAATGCCCAGGGGCTGGAGAGATGGCTCAGAGGTTAAGAGCATTGCCTG
>NC_022033.1:13669027-13675474 GCF_000317375.1 Microtus ochrogaster | reverse complement strand
GCCCTCTTCTGGCCTTCAGGCATACAGACAGAATATTGTATACCTGATAAATAAAATAAATAAATAAATATTTTAAAAAAAAAGAATGCCCAGGACTCCACCCTGGCTGGCTGCAGATGCTAATAGAGCCAGGAATAGTAAAACGAGCTTTGTGGTTGGCAGTGGCTCCCTCAAACCATCACTAAGTTCATGGCAAGTAAATGTAATCCGGTGGCTAGAGTTAGGCTAAGATACTGCGCTCGCAGGTGGTGGGGCCAGCTTTGTAGAAGAGTATGGCTCCATGGACCCCAAATGATGAGATGAAGGGTAGAATGGTCCTTCAGAGAGAGGTACAAGCACAAGCTGTTGTCAGAAGACACTTCCTAGTGAACACCAGAAGCCGTGAGCAGTTTGTCATGCTAAGACAAACAAGGTGAAGGTGGAGGATTAAGACCCAGTGGTGCTCACTTGCTGGCCCTGCCATTCTTCGGGACTGCCCTTCCCGACCAAAACTAAAGATGGCGCCACCGCTGCACTGTGCTCACCACAGACACTGACATTCTCAGCCCCAGGCCCCTCCACCCTGCTGCCACGTCCTGTTTTCCTAAACTTGCCCTACAGGGTGGGCAGACTGGACCAGCTGGATAGGAGTGTTTGGAAAAGTATAGGCGGAGCTCCCAGGCTGTGCCTTGTCGTGCTCGAGGCTGAGATTTTTTCCCCCCTCCCTTGGTTTTTTCAGCTGGGCCACTCCCTGAAGAGGCGGGGGTGTGACCCCTCCCACCCATGATTCATTAGCCTGTGAAATCGCTGGTAATCATCTGCTGAGGCGGCCATTGTGTTGGGAGCTAGGAAAACACTGAGGAATGATTTAGCCCTGGCACTTGGAGACATCCCCACTAAGTGTGTGTGTGTGTGTGTGTGTGTGTGTGTGTGTGTGTGTGTCCCGCATGGGAACTATAAAAGCTATCTTTAGCTCTAACATAAACAAAAGCAAGGCAGGCTCTGGGCTAAAGTTTTTTCTGTGGTTCATTTAGCCTTTATGATAACCCTAATGAGGTTATCTCACTTTATAATGGGCAGACTGTATCCACAGAGGTGAAGTGACTTGCCCAATTAACAGATTCCTAGTGACAGCCAGGTCTCAAAGGACTCAACTCCACTGGACCTCCAGTGTGCCCCCTCTCGCCTCCAGTGGTATTGATACCTAGAGCTCTGTAAGACCTTTTAGCTGAATGCAGTAAATTCAGATTCAGGATTAATTAATGCAGCTTGGGGTCATAAAGGCTGAGGAGAGAAGGGAGGATTTGATTGGACCTTGAACCTAGGAGTCAAATGGAAAGAGCAAATAATTTGATAACCACCCCTTGGAATCATCCACCCCCACCCAGAGTGCTAAGGCTGCAGGGATGAGACTCTTAGATGGTTCAGTCTCCATCACAGACCAAAATATAAACAACTCAGGGATGAATCTTCCTCTTTACAGGAACAGCCAGAAATTTTCTCTTCTGCAGATAAGCCTTGGCACATGCTCTTCTGCTGTCGAGGAAGAGAAGGCAGAGTGTCCCAAATGAATAAAGAACTTTAAGACGAGGCCTCGCCACATAGTCCAGGCTGCTCTGGAGCTTCCAGCCTTCCTGCCATAGCCTCCCAGTTGCTAGGATTACATACAGGCCTGGGGGTCATCTAAATGAGGAGAAACTACCCAGGCACTCTGTTGCTATGTCAGCTTTTCCTTACATCCCACCTCAGATTGGATTGGTGGCAGCCACAATGGTAGCAGACAGAATGGAGAAAAATATTGGCCCTTTAAGCCAGGCAGAGTAAAGAGCTCACCTCTGTAACCACAGCTCATAGGAAGGTTGCAGCAAGTTCAAGACCAGCCTGGCCTATATCATGAGTTCCATGCCTGTCCCCCAAGCTGAAAAAAACCACAAACAAATAAACTGGCCTTAGAACTGTGTGGAGGAAAGTGAGGGGTGTTGTAATATAGTCTTGAGGGAGGGAGCTGGAAATGTTGGGGCTAGAGAGTTACGAGAAATTTTTCTTGCTTACATTCTACACTACCTTGTGGTCTAGGGAGTATATTGGTCAGTATGAATGGCTACGCGGTCTTTTTAAGAGAGTGGCAGCCAGCACCTTTCTCACTGTCGCCTCTGCCTTCCCTAGATATGTGCAGGTGAAATTTGTCTGTATTCGGACGCAGTCAAACAGGAAGAGAACACGGAAGGTGGACAGGTGCCCAGCGTACTTGCTCCTGCAGTACAACGAAAGCCTAGATAGACTGTTTATCAGTGAATTGAATACCCAACACATACATGTTGATTCTTATGCTGCTGGAGGAGCCCCTGCTAGCAAACTCCAGAAGGCAGTGTATCTGCATAACCTCCAGCCGGTGCAGCTCAGCATCAAGAAAGACCTTGATGCAGCAGAGAAGCTCCCAGTAGAACCACCGTCTTTCTGCCTAGATAAGACACAGCTGCCCTCAGATCCAGAGCAGGGGGCCATCAGTCCTTCTGACCTGGCCAAGATAGCAAAAGTGATGAAAAACTTTCTTACTGTAGACGAGGGCTCGATGGCCTCCTTCAGCGTGGGCACCAGCCAAGACCTGGACCGGCTCAGCTTCCAGAGCAGCAAGATGAGTGACTTGTTCACCCGATTCCCAGAGAATCTCTTGTTGCACCGGGTGGAGAATAGCCAGGGCCATATTCTGTATGCTTTCTTGGTGGAGAACAAGGAGCGAGAGAGTCGAGTAGTACATTTTGCTGTGCTCAAGGCTGAGACAGCCCCCTCTGTGGCCAAGATGCTCAATATCTTTACAGAATTCAACTCTGATTGGCCCAAGGTCAAGGTGGTCTTTGTGGATCCTTCATTCCCTCACCGAGCTATTCTTCAGGAGATCTTCCCCGCGGCCCGCATCCTCCTTTCTATTTATCATACGACCCGGCTCCTCGAGAAGAAGTTGCATCAGAGCGCTGCAAATGCATCCTTTAAAAGGCTCATGAAGGAAGCTCTTCGGGAGGCTGTGTTTGTCTCTTCTGACGCAAGCCTGAAAAAACTCTGTCAGATGACGCAGGCCCTGCTGGATGAGGAACTCTTCAGGTTCCTCCAGGCCCATTGGTTCTCCTGTGAACTGCTGTGGTACATGCATGTGAGGAAGGGCCTGCATGCATGTAACACCTACATGGACAGCCTAGACATAGTCACCAGCAAGGTGTCCAGCCTCTTCCGGGAGCAGCGGTCCCTACTGGACTGCATCCTTCACTTTGTGGATTACATAGACTTCTTTAACACCAAGGGCCTGAAGAGCTTGCCCACAAATTCCCCCAAGTTAAAAAGAACTCAGCTCCCAAGCACACCACCAAGGCCCAAGAAGTCTTTTCGAATTTGTGGAGGGGATGTCACCAGGCTCCCTGTGGACGAGACAAAGCCAGACTCAGGGCAGTCCCAGTCACCACCGCCCCAGGATCAGCCCTGCAAGGGTGGCATGCTGGACATTTTGCAGCAGAGTGGCTCTGAGCTAGCCTACAAGCTCTGCCACAACGAGTGGGAGGTGGTGCGGAACTCTACCCACCTGGTGGACGAGGTTGGCTCCTCGGTCGCCGTGAAGCTCCTGGAAGACTCACACCAGGTGAGCAAAGACGGCTGCAGCTGCAGCTGCTCCTTTCAGCGGTGTTACCATCTGCCGTGTCGGCACATCTTGGCTCTGTTGCATACCAGCCAGCAGCCAGTAGGGGAAGCCATGGTGTGCTGCCGGTGGCAGAAGAAGTACCAGCACCTCCTTGGACCCAATGGGGAGCTTCAAGAACGTGGAATAATCCCAAACACAGATCAGCCTGAAAAGCAAGGTCAGAACCACATGATTCAGGACCTAAGCAGGGAGCTGGCAAACCTTCTGATGCAGACTGAGGGGCCAGAGCTGGAGGAGCGCTGTTCCACCCTGCGCAAGATTGTGGACATCTGGGCTGACCCCTGCCAGCTACCTGAGTCCAGTCAGCAGCCAGTTGATTTCAAAGATGTGGGGTGCCTCCCTTTCCTCTGGGGGAAGCTAGAGGAAGGGGACAGCCTTCCTCTCGCTGAAGCCATGGTTCATGACTGAAGCGTTTGTGCTAGTGCATCGCGTGTCCAAACCTTGGAAGTTCGAGAGTTCGAAGTGGGCGGGTCACACTGTGGGTCAGTATTTTAACCAATGTCTTCCGAGGTAAGGGCTAAGAAGATCTTAAAAGTGTGGGGGGATAGGGACCCCACTGTGACAGTCCCCTGAGCCTGCTGCCCCTTTCGGCCCTACCTTTGGCCAAAGTTATTCCACACTGAAAGGTCACGCCTCTTCTTCCCCAGCCCCAGAGGTCAGATTGCATTGACCCAACAGAGATGAGCCCTTGCCCAGGAGAATAAAACAAAGTGAACCTGGAAAGCAGCTTTGTTTCAGGGACAGAGGGAAGGGGGGTGACCCTTGACTGTCGCTGCTCTTTAGAAAATACCTGTTATGTATTTTTACTCACGTTAATAAAGTTGTTTTTGTTTTTGTTTCACTTTTGTGGTTTTTGAGACAGGGTCTCATGTAGCCCAGGCTGGCCTCAAACGTCATTTTAAAGGAAACTTGAGTATTGTCTAACGGGCTATGGTGCCGAATAGAACCTGGTGCTTCAGATCAGCTAGTAGTGTAGTAAATACTTCACCCTCTTCCCACCAACTAAGCCTGTAGCATTGACTTTAGGTGCCTTGTTCATTCTATTCAGGAAAGGGACAAGAGGACCGGGAGGGAGGAGACCTAAATCCTAGATTTTACTGTGAGCCGTTTTTTGGAACGCTATGGGCAAATTCCTAATTTGTTTTATTTTTGAGAGAGCCTAGCCTGGAACCTAATATGTAGACCAGGCTGGCTTCTGCCTGCCGAGCACTGGGATTAAATGTACCACCACACCCGGTTTTTTGTTTTAAGACTCGGTTTTACTAGATTGCTTATGCTAGCTTCAAACTATCCCTCTACCTCAGCCCCTGAATAGCTGGAATTACAGGCCTCAGTTTCTCCACAAGTACGACCTTTGCACCTTTCCCGTCTGTCCCTTCCGAACTTCACAGCTCCGTACCCAACAAACAAAAGGTTCCCTTATAAAACACTGTTCTTTATTTTACATTATGGTCTTCGAAAGGTGCAAACTTCCCAGCCCTGTTTGACCGAGGGGAGGCTCCGCCCTCGGGCCACGGGTTCCCAGCGCGAGCATCCTTTCGCAGGCTCTCATTGGTTACCTCCGGCCGAGCCCCCGTAACCCTGGCAACAGCGCCCGCCCCGGAGCTGCCAGTCCAGGATTGGTCCGTAGCTCCCAAGTTCGACAGTGAGCTCCTTAAGCCTTTGGCCTGAGTCATTGAGAAACTGGCGTGGTGATTGGCGATCCTGGACGTCAGTCAGTCGGAGGCGGGCCCAGAGTGGGAGAAATGGCTGCCGTGCCTGCTGTCTGCCGGTGGGTGAGCGGTCTCTGCAGGGGCGGTGTGGAGCCTGGTTGCAGCGTTCAGGGCATACAGCTCCCACCAGTGAGAGGTGGATTTCGGCTCCGCTGGGCTTGAAAGCGAACCTCAGCCTTCCGCGTCCCACACCCGGGCTCAGGTGAGGTCAGAGGCCGCCTTCCCTTTTCGGTCCACATTTTCGGACCCTATAGGATGCATCAGGATCTGGAGCCAAAGACTCCAGCTTCCAGTTCTCTTAATGGTGGACCTACGGCTTTGAACCTCCGTCTCTCATCTGCTTTGACCCTGACTGAGACTTTCATTTGCGGAATGGGGACAGTAAATGGAGCCAAACAGGAAACATTTGCATAAAGCATTGCAGCCAATCGGGATATACGTAGAAAAAAACAGGAGACGCTACACACAACTGTTAGACCCTGTTTACAGCGACAGGAATTCAGTTTCAGAGAGGGTCACTGACTAGCCCAATATTTCACAGAAAATTTTGGGTGATTTTTTTTTTCTGGTATATATCAGGACCAAAAGAAACAGTTTGTAAGAATTTACAAGAATTTGTGAACATAAAGGCTATACAAATACCCAGAATGGTATTTTTAAAAAGAAGCGTAGAGCCGGGCAATGGTGGCGCACGCCTTTAATCCCAGCACTCGGGAGGCAGAGGCAGGTGGATCTCTGGGAGTTCGAGACCAGCCTGGTCTACAGAGCTAGTTCCAGGACAGGCTCCAAAACCACAGAGAAACCCTGTCTCTGAAAAACCAAAAAAAAAAAAAAAAAGAAGAAGAAGAAGAAGCGTATGTGGCGACACAAACCTGAATCCCAGCTCTTAGAAAGCTTAAGCGGGAGGATTGCTGTGGGGTGGGAGCAAGTCAGGCCTACACAGGAGTGTCCTTGTGTAGAAAAATAATAAAGGCGCCGGGCGGTGGTGGCACACGCCTTTAATCCCAGCACTCGGGAGGCAGAGGCAGGCGGATCTCTGTGAGTTGGAGACCAGCCTGGTCTACAGAG
>NC_022033.1:13628103-13668795 GCF_000317375.1 Microtus ochrogaster | reverse complement strand
CCTTTACTGTCAATGTGCTAGATCCCCCAGCCCTGAGAGTTCTTAAGACCAGGACCTCATAGTTCAAGATGTCCTTGAGGTGATCTGGCTGCCTCCACCTCTCTGGGATTACAGGTGTGTGTTACCACCCCCAGTCCTCTGGCTTAGGTTTGGGTTTTGGGGTGTGTGTGTGTGTGTGTGTGTGTGTGTGTGTGTGTTGTTGTTGTTGTTGTTGTTGTTGTTGTTGTTAGGGTTTTGTGTTTTAAGACAGGTTCTCTCTTTCCTAAATTGCCTGCACTGGTCTTACACTGGTCCAGCAGACTTTGGCCTGGTGATCCTTCTGCCTTTGCCTTTTAGGTAGCTTGGATCACAAGTGTGCACCATTACACCTGGCTTTGTGCCTGTTTGGGTCCCTGAGAACCTTATATTTCTATGGCTGGCTTGTTATTTACATCTTATATCCAGGGTAACCTCCCCTAGAGAGGCCTTCCCACTTTAGCTAATGTGTCCTGCCAACCCCAACATACTCTCTGACCTGTTTCTCATTTTTGTGGCTTTTATAACCGTTATTCAATGTACCTTCATGGGCTAGTTGTATATCTGCCCCTAGAAGATACATAGTAAATGTTTGATAGATATTGAACTATTGTCCATATAAATAATCAAAGTGCCAGGTCCTCACTGTTTTAAGTGTCTCTCCCTTTCCGTAGGTCCATGTGGAAGAGAATCTAAAACTGCAGTCTAACTTCGGGCATCAGATTCCGTGGCACTTGAGAAATGTAATGTTTTCCGACGGCAGTCCTGCGGAGAAGGCATCCTAGCGTGGGCCTTGGATCCCTCCCTGTTCCTCCATGGCCCTGACAATGATGAACGGACATCTTATTGAGGACTCGAGCCCACCCATGCTGCTGCACCAGGTTAGCAAGACTCCTCAGCTAGATGCCTTCAGCTACCAAAGCTCCTTCATGCAAGACCTCTTTGCTCATTTCCCCGAGGTCTTATTTATACACCGGACCTATAACCCAAGAGGCAAGGTGTTATACACCTTCCTGGTAGATGGACCCCGAGTACAGCTTGAGGGTCCTCTTGCCCGAGTGGTGTACTTTGCTATCCCTACCAATGAAGATGCCAAAGGCCTGGCCCAGATGTTCCAGGTGTTCAAAAAGTTTAACCCAGCCTGGGAACGAGTCTGCACCATCCTGGTGGATCCCCACTTCCTCCTGCTGCCCACCCTGACCATGGAGTTCCCCACCGCTGAGGTCTTGCTCTCAGCCTTCCACATCTGTAAGTTCCTCCAGGGTAAATTCTATCAGCTCTCCCTCGAGCAGCCGGTACAGAGTGTGCTTCTCTCCTCCCTGCAGAGCACCATGTGCTCTGCCACAGCTGGCAACCTGAGGAAGCTGTACACACTCCTGAGCGACTGCATCCCCTCCACCAGGCTACCTGAGCTCCACTCACACTGGCTGCTCAATGACCGCATCTGGCTGGCCCACCGCTGGAGAAGCCGAGCCCAGAGCAACCGATACTTCCAGAGCCTGGAGGTCACAGCCCACATCCTCAGTCAGTTTTTTGGTACTACCCCATTTGAGAAACAAGGCATGGCCTCTGTTTTCCGATACATGCAGCAGAACCCTTCAGACAACACAAGCCTCAGCCTGACTGTGACTCCCAAGGACAATCCTGCGCCTGCAGGCACGAGCCCTGCAAGCGCCAGCTCGGAGCAGTTGGTGGAAGCCCGTATCCAGCACTCCCTCAACGCCATCTGCACAGGGCCAGCCGCCCAGCTCTGCCTAGGTGAGCTCGCCGTGGTCCAGAAATCCATGCACCTCATTGGCTCCGGCTCGGAAAAAGTGAACATACAGATTCTGGAGGATACGCACAACGTGCAGCTCCAGTCCCCTGCCAGCTGCAGCTGCTACTTTAACCAAGCCTTCCACCTGCCCTGCCGCCACATCCTAGCCATGCTCAGCGCCCGCCACCAGGTGCTCCAGCCTGACATGCTGCAGGCTCCGTGGACCTCAGGCTGTGCCACCAGTCTAGACAGCATCCTGGGAAGCAAGTGGAGCGCCGCCCTGGATAAACACCTGGCCGTGACTCTCCTCACGGAGGAGGTAGGCCGGCTCTTGCAGCACTGTAGCCAGGAGGAATTCGAGCGTCGCTACAGCACCCTTCGAGAACTTGCTGACAGCTGGATCGGCCCTTACGAGCAGGTACAGCTCTGATCGCACAGACATACCCAGTCCTGAGCACTGAACCCAGAGCAGCACGTGTGTGAGGCAGACACCAGCACTGCCCTATCCTCACTAGGTCACCTAGGCTGGCCTGGAGCTCAGGATGTAGCTGAGACTGGTCTTGAGCTCCTCCTGGTCCTCTGTCTCCCAAGTGCTGACCACTGCCTCTTATTTTGAGATACTTCACGAGGTTGCCCAGCCTAGTTGTGAACTCACTCTGTGGATAGGCTGGCTTTGAACTTCTGAGCCTCTTGAGTGAGCGGGATTCCAGGCCTGACTTTTGGTCATGTTGCTGCCCTGAAGTGTTCGTGTACATGTGTGCCTTCAGACCGTCCCCTCTGCGCACAGCTGTGCTTCCTCCGCAAGTCCTCGTTCTACTCCAGTCTTCTATCTAGAATGCGGCAAACAGGTGTCAGAAAATGTTTTCTGGCTGGGCGGTGGTGGCACACGCCTTTAATCCCAGCACTCAGGAGGCAGAGGCGGGCGGATCTCCGTGAGTTCAAGGCCATCTTGGTCTGCAGTGCAAGTTCTAGGACAGGCTCCAAAACTACAGAGAGAAACCTTGTCTCAAACAACAAAACAAACAAAAGAAGAAAAAGAAGAAAGAAAATGTTTTCTGTTAAGGGGTCAGTAGTAAACATTTGTGGGCTTTGATGGTCGAATGTGGGCTTTGTTCTACATTCTGGCTTCAGATTTGACAACTTTTTCACAAGGAAAAATATAGCTCAAGAAATTTCTGTAAACAAGGGATTCCTTTAGAGAGATGGGGGGTGATGAGGTTGAAGATTCCATGTTGGTCACTACTGCCCCAGTCATGAGATGGCTCACCTGATGGAGCCTTCCCACAAAGGAAGAGGCTGCTGCAGTGAGTCAGCCAGGTTTCCCAGTTTTTCCCGGCCCACCCTGGGATCAGTAAAGTGAATGTTGTATCCCACACTTGTCCTGTGGTCTGCTTTATACGTGGTCCGTGAGGGGGTGAAAGGAGAACTGGCAAGGCTGTGTGCACAGGGCGGGGCTGTGTGCACAGGGCGGGGCTGTGCGCACAGGGCGGGGCTGTGTGCAGGTGTTGCTTCTGTTCTTTTTACCCTTTTAGGTCTGGTTCTGCTTTGCTAGCTGTGAGACTCCCAGCAGGCAGCTCTCTAAGCCTCCATTTATCTGTGAAGTGGGCGTCCTCACAGGGTGGGTCATGTTAAAGAGGAATGGGTTCATAGGGTTTGCTCAGCCACGTTTCCATCATTTGCCTACAGCCCCGTCTGTCTTCAGGAAGCTGGGACACAAGGCAAGAGGAAAATCCACAACGTCTAGAACTTTAGACAAAAATTTCTCAGGTTCCTTAATACAAAATAAGCATCTACTCTCTAAATAGGGCTTCCTACCTAGGTAACTTCATTTAACCTGGTCAGATCTCTCTGGGTGGCACCTCATGCAGTCGGGGAGGGGGTCCCAACAAAGCAATGCAATTTATCAGGATGGCTCAGTTACCCACACCCTCTTCCCATCCCTGTCATAGCCATCCCCAACCTTATCTGCCCAAAAACCATACGGAGAAGCCACCCTATGCATCTCATGCTATTTCATCTGGCGACAAGCAGGAGTCCCTCCTGGATCTCACTAGAGGCATCTGTCCAGAGGCCATGTGGGCATGTGCCTTTTCCACTGCACCCCTTCCACAGCCCCCTCTGGCTCTGGATGGGCCATCATGTAAGCTTGAGCTGCCCGGATCAGGTCCTCTTCCCGCAGGCCTGGAACAGGCACGGTGGGGATGCCCGCGATCATCATGGCTAGGGTAAGGATGCAGATGTCAGGTTGGGAGCCAGCCTCCTTCCCACCTGCCTCGGAGGACATCGTCAGAACCCCTGGTGACAGCCCACACAGCAGCAGGGGCCGAGGCCTGCTAGGGCCACCCAGGTGGGGAGCTCTGCTTCGGGAACAGGGGTCTGCCCAGCTCAAGGTCTCCAGCTGCCTCATGGGGGGCAATTTGGGGCAGTATCGGTTGTGTTCCTTCCACGGTGTCTCCCAGCTAGCACCCCCAGAGCAGCCCCTGGCTTCAGGCACTGCCAAGGTAGGGCCCCAGACCTGGGCAGCAGGTACCACCTGCTCAGCTTTCTGGCTGAGTGGACCTAATCCACCAGACGCCACCACCACTGGCTCTGCAGAACTATAGAGACCAAGGGACGGACCCGAAGCAGCAGCCCCACCTGCAGAGACAGGAATGAGATGGAATGTTATTCTTGGTCTCTCGGAGGAAGAGGCCCTGAGGGGCAGGGCCTGGGAGCAGGGGCAATCAGAACCAGCCCAAGAGGACTGTCAGAGGTTGGGAATGGAATGTAAGCATTACTCATATCCATAGCTCCAGCCAGTCCCAGTTCTGCAAGTGATGGGGAAATGTTTGTTGAATAAGTGAGCAAGTGGGTAATTAGTAAGTGGCAAGGCCTTTTGGATATCTTCTCTTCCAAGAAAACTTGATTCCACAGTCAGCCCAAAAAATCCAGCAGAACCTCCTCCCCAAAGCCAGGAAGCAACTTCACGTGGGAAGCTGTGGTGTCCCCTCCAGTTCCGGGACCCCCCTCTCACCTTGGCCAGAAGACAGAAGCCCCAGATGAGTTTGTGGAGACAGGAAGTAGGACATGGCTGCCCCAAAGTCCCTCTTTGTGAGGGAACTGCCCTAGTCCTGCCCGACTCTGCAGTTTTCTACAGTGTCACCTCATAGTCCCCTCTGCACCCGGACCCTACCTCACAATACTAGCCTGTTCAATATAGAACATGTATGTCACAATGGGAGGGGTTAGATGGACCAGGGGACACTGGACCAGGATCAGGATGTTCCAGAATCTTCATTCATTATCTTCGTCAGGATCAACTTGGACGGGTGGTTTTGTTTTGCTCTCTTCTGGTGCGGGGACGGAAGCCAGGGCCTTGCAGATGCGAGGACTGAGCGCTGCCTCAGAACCACATTCTACTTGTTTGGTTTCTATTTGGTTTCTATTGTTTGTTTTTTGAGACAGGATCAAACTACAATAGCCCCGGCTGGCCTGGACTTCCTATGGTCTACTTCCCGTGCCGGGCCTGTCTCCTGCTTGTTTGCTGGGATCAAAGGCGTGAAACCACCATGCTCAGCCTGTTTTTGCTTTTGTGTAACTGGCCTCAAATCCTTGATCTTCCTGTCTCAGCCTTCTAGGTGTTGGGAATATAGGTGTGTGCCACCACACCTGGCTTCACCTAGACAGTTTTGTTCCTCAGTATCCTCATCTACAGCCGGGCGGTGCTGGCGCACGCCTTTAATCCCAAGGAGGCAGAGACAGGTGGATCTCAGTGAATTAGAGGTCAGTCTGGTCTACAAAGCAAGTTCCAAGACAGCCAGGACTGCTACACAGAGAAACCTTGTCTTGAAAAACAAAACAAAAAATTCTCATTGGCAAAATGGGGGTGATACTGCCCCCTGCCTCCCCAGGAGTTGTGAGGGTGAAATAAGAGTATCCCTGTGGAGCTAACGATCAGAGATAGAAATAAATGAGGCCAGTGCTTTTGTGCCTTACGGTGTGAATCAAGGTTTTCATTCAATCATCTGCTACCACTCAAACCGAGCATGGGGCACAGGCCTGTGATCTCAGCACTCAGGTGGGAGAGGCAGGAGGTCAGAAATCCAAGGTCATTCTCCACTTTATGACCAGTTTGAAGGCAAACTCTTGGGAGTACAGGTGACCCTCTTGAGTTTTTTCAGGATTTATTTATGTATGTATATGAGAGCTCTATCTGCATGTCTGCGTGACAGAAGAGGGCATGAGCCACCATGTGAGTGCTGGGAATTGAACTCAGGACCTCCGGAAGAGCAGTCAGTGCTCTTAATCACTGAGCCACATCTCCAGCCAGACCCTCTTCTTCTTGTTGTGGTTTAAAATCATTTGCTAGAGTCAGGCATAGTGGCTCACACTTTTAATCCCAGCACTCAGGAGGCAGAGGCAAAGTGGATCTCTGAGCTCGAGGACAGCCTGGTTTACAGAGCAAGTTCCAGGACAGCAAGGACTACAAAGAGAAACCCTGTCTCTAAAATCAATAAACAAATAAATAGTATTGCCGGGCGGTGGTGGCGCACGCCTTTAATCCCAGTACTCGGGAAGCAGAGGCAGGCGGATCTCTGTGAGTTCGAGACCAGCCTGGTCTACAAGAGCTAGTTCCAGGACAGGCTCCAAAACCACAGAGAAACCCTGTCTCGAAAAACCACAAAAAAAAAAAAAAAGAAGTATTTGCTATTTGTCCTTACACAAATATATTCTCACCTGTTGGCTTGTTTTCCCCTGGAAAATGACATGGTTGGTTCAGGTCACTGGTGGCCAGCACAGGCTCTGGGAGACTTTGAATACCACTAGGGTCCTACTCCATCAACCAAGAATGCCAGGGACAGACATATCAATATTTTTATGTTCCTGAAGAAAACAGAGTCAGGCCTGATGGAACAGGCCTGGAAACAGCTGCCTGGGAAGCTGAGGCAGAGGGATCACAAGTTTAAGGCCAGCCTGGGCAATTAGACTCTGTCCTAAATGACAACTAAAAGGGGGCTGGCATCTGAGTGTGGGGGTACACCCCTTAATCCCAGCATTCAGGTGGCAATGACAAGCAGATCTTTGTGAGTCTCACACCAGCGAGGGCCACATATTGGGACCTGTCCTCAAAGGGTTGGAGGGAGGCTGGGAAATGGCTTGGTGGCACAGTATTCATCTGGATTGGGCACTAATCTCAGTCCCTAGTACTGCAAAAGACGGAGGCAGAACTAGTAGGCCATGCCTGGGCTCTCGGGTTGAGATAGGACTGCCACAGTTCAAGATCCCGTGTTACAGAGTAAGACCTTGTCTCAAACAAACCAAAAACAAAGCAGTAAATATAATATTTCCCAAAGGTAAAACCTCTGATCTAGTGAAATGCATCTTCACTATGACCATTTATTAGAATCTTTGAAGGGGCTTTTTACAAAAAAAAAAAAAGTGTTTATGTCAGGCATGGAGGCCCACACCTATAATAATCTCAGAATATGGGAGTCTAAGGCCACTCTAGGCTGCAGGCAAGACCTTGCCTAAAACAAAACAACACAAAAAGCCATGATGACTGGGTTTAATTCTCTGACAAACCACAAACCAAAGGAGAATATGGAAGCTGTGCTTGCGTGTATGTGTCTGTGTGTGTGTGCGCACGCATTGGCACTCACCAAGTGTCCTAGATAATTCAAAGGAGCCCACACACTATGAAGGCCTGATCTAGACAGATTCTAAAACACTCTCTTTGGCCTGTGACTCTAGAAGTGGCTGCCCCGGGGCTGCAGTGACGAGGAGACCCTCCGGTGCTCAGAACGTCAACACCGGCTATTTATTTCCCACCACGTGGCCAGTTTCGGATCAGCCACTGCCCTGGAGGCAGGATGGCACTTCTGCGGCTCTGCTCCGGTGGCCTCAGGCCTTCATTCATACTTGCAGAAGTTCTTCAGTCCTTTGGGCAGGTGGAGCCCATCAATGGCCAGCCTGTGCACCACACTCTTCTGGATCACCAGACGGCACAGAGTTTGCAGGGACGGCACTGTGGAGAGAGGACTGTCAGAGACAAACTCATCTGGGGGAGGTGACAACAGGGCTGAGGAAATCTACATCTTGGTTGCTTATTTGCCATCAACCTGGGAATTACTTTCTGCTCTCAGGCTCAGCCCGCCCGGCGCGGCTGCTTGCATAGATAGCTGACGTACACCTCCTCCTGAGCCTTTGTCTACACAGCTGCTTCTATTGCAACTGAGTCTGATTCCTTCACCCTTTACTCAGCTTCATGTCTGATTTGCCTGTGCAACCACAGCCCAGTACATTGCAGGTTCCTGCGCAACGCATTCAGACACGTGACCAGAGGTTTCAGTGAAAGGTTTACTGGGCTACAATGAGCCAGATTTCAGAATTTAAAAGTTCTCAATCTGGGGGCTGGAGAAATGGCTCAGTGGTTAAGAGCACTGCCTGCTCTTCCAAAGGTCCTAAGTTCAATTCCCGACAACCACATGGTGGCCCACGACATGCCCTCTTCTGGCCTGCAGGCATACATGCAGACAGAATATTGTATACATAATAAATAAATAAACAAACAAACAAAAAAAGTTCTCAATCTGAGGTCTGTGGTGGCTCTAAGCCAAGAGGTCCAAATCTGTGAGCATTTTCCTAATAAAGACACACGAACTCATAGCTGAATGTAGGGGCCCCAACCCTCAGCAGGCTGAGACAGAAAGGGGTGTCTGAAAGTCTAAGGCCTGCCTGAAAGACCAAGTTCCAGACCAGCCTGAGGTACAGAGTGAGTGGGTCTCAGAAAACCAAAACTAAACAAGTCCACAAATTTCTCAAGAAGCCTCAGGTCTAAAATTGGTTTTGGAATCCCTGTCTTAAGGGTTGGGATGTGCAGCATAGCAAGAGTGTTTGTCTAGCATGCATGAGACCCTGACTTGGTTTCCAAGACCAAAACAAAACAAAAATCCCTATCCTTCTATTGAAACATCGTCCAAGCTAAAAGGGACCTGTGGGGTCTCAGTCAAGCAGCTGAGTATACTGGTGCAGGCCCACGGCCAAGAAGCGATGTGTGCAAAACCACAAGCAGATGGATGCCCTAAGCGAGACCAGATTCTCCATCTTCAAAACTAATGCTGCTCAATCTCAGACCTTGCCAGCTGGCTGTGGTGTCCTAGCAGGTGCCTGTCCCTACACTAAGCCAGGTAAGGAGGAATACCTACAGCCATACTCCAGTTGGACCAGGCGCACACTCTTGGTGGAGGCAAACACATCTACCACAGCGTAGAGGGGCTGGGCAGCTGGCAGCCCCCGAGCACTGGGACCCATGTCTTCCCCGTTGATGACGATGTGCATGTCGGCGGTCCCATCCTCACGCGGACAGAAGAGAACACCCAGGCGGCTACGGCGCGCTGTAGGAGGCAGCACGTTCTGTTCATAGAGCTGATCCAGGAGGTGGCTATAGAGTCCTGGCCGGCTGCGTCCCACCAGGCGGTCCCGGGGTATTCGGAACTGCTCAATGCGCAGATAAGGTTCAACCAAGAGGGCTTGGGGGCGGCTGGGGGCCGCTGACTCTGCATATGCTTGACCCTCCCGGGGCACGCGGTTGTGGTGGCGTGTGATAGCGAAGACCCAGCTGTGACCAAGGCTGACCAGGTCAGGCAGTGAAAACTCGGGAACAGCGGCCAGGCTGGCCGGGTCCAGAGCGGTCAGGCCAAGACGCAGATGCCCGCACCAGCCCAGCTCTTTTTCCTCTATCTCCACTAGGAATACCTGGCCCGGGGCTAGGGGCTCGCGACTGAAGCACACACCGTGGGCAAAGCTCTCCACGCGTGTGGCTCGCGTTCCTGACGGGTCCACGCGGATGTTAGCTCCGTGAACTTGATGGAAGCGGGTGGGAGGGGGCTCCGAGCGCGCAGGACCTCGTGGGTCACCCAACCCTACGGGTCCGGAGGCAGCAGCCATCTCCCCGCCATGAGACAAGCCCGCTCGTGCCAAGGGCTATTTTGGGCGGCGGGCTCAGATGGTGACCGCGGGGGGGTGGGGGGGCGGGGGACACCATGTAAGGCATTTCCCCCTTGCCTACCTAACCCCGGCACCGCCTGGGGGTCCTAGCGCCGCTTTCTCGGCATCTCGCCAGTAACAGGTCCCCAGGAGTGTGGGAAACCTTGTCAATACCAAGATCATCTGATCTCTGGCACCCTGGCTAATAACCCTAGGAGCTGTGTACTTTGGCCAGGTAACTGACCGCTCCCGACCCTCAGGCCGGCAGACAAGAAAAAAAAAGTGGACATGAGCAAGCTCTCACGTGATGCGGGCGTTCACGTGACTAGGGCTACACATGACTTCCAATCCACCGGCGCCTCCTGGAGAGCAAGGACGCAAGGAAGCAGAGGTAAGGAGATTCCCGGACCGATGGGCAGCGATCGAGGCTCTGTGGCTGGGAGCTGGACCCGGGTGGGTGCTTCTCCGGGAGATGAGCGCCAGCTCCTCCCCAGGGACTGCTGCACCGAAGCTCAAAGGAGCTGGGGGACTGATAAACATCCTTCGCCGATACTTCCTCCCTCAGATGCTCCGAGCCGCGCTGTCTCCACTGCTCTTGCTGCTGCTTGTGTCCTGGGCATCCCGGGGCGAAGCGGCTCCGGACCAGGATGAAATCGATTGCCTTCCCGGCCTGGCCAAACAACCCAGCTTCAGGCAGTACTCCGGCTACCTCAGAGCCTCGGATTCGAAGCACTTTCATTACTGGTGTGCGGCCCTGCCTGCCGAAGAGGGCTTGATAGCTGCTGGGCGGGCGGTCAGGGTCTCTTACTTGCATCAATCCTGCCCTGCACCCTTCCTAGGTTTGTGGAGTCGCAGAAAGACCCGAAGAACAGCCCGGTAGTGCTTTGGCTCAACGGGGGTCCTGGCTGCAGCTCCCTAGATGGGCTCCTTACAGAGCACGGCCCCTTCCTGGTGAGTTGAGCCCTGTTCTCCGCTGTGAGAGAGGACAGGGAGTAGAGGGAGGCGGGAAACAAGGAAAAGAAGCAACAAGGAAAAGGCAGGAGAAGTGGGGGAGAGGAAGGAACCTGTGGCTTCCGGAGTTTGTTTTCCTTCTTAACAATTCTATTTTGAGCCGTGCAGTGGTGGCACAGGCCTTTAGTTCCAGCACTCGGGATGCAGAGGCAGGCGGAACTCTGTGAGTTCCAGGGCAGCTAGGACTGTTAACACAGAGAAACCTTGCCTCAAAAACAAAACAAACAAAAAACCTACAATTTTATTTTGTTTTGTTTTTATCTGACCCTTGGCCTAACTTTCTGTACCTCTCCGGAGTGTGGCAATATGTGAAGAGCCTGCTGGGTGGTGGTGGTGCAGGCCTTTAATCTCAGCACTGGGGAGGTGGAGACAGTCGGATCTCTGAGTCTGAGGTCAGCCTGGTCTACAGCGAGTTCTAGGAAGGCTCCAAAGCTACAGAGAAACTCTGTCTTCAAAAACCAATAAACAAATAAATAAAGAGCCTAGCACCGTGGCTCTTTCTCTCTACCCAGCTGTCCAATGGGACTCACACAGCTGTCTTTCCTCCCCAGATCCAGCCAGACGGTGTCACCCTGGAGTACAACCCCTATTCTTGGAATCTGGTACACCTGCAGCTGTGGGTCTTGTGGGGCTGTCTGGGTACTTGCAGGGGTGGGGAACCCTCTTCCGCTCATTCCCCCCTTCCCTCTAGATCGCCAACATGCTGTACATTGAGTCCCCAGCCGGAGTGGGCTTTTCCTACTCAGACGACAAGACCTACGTGACCAACGACACAGAGGTGAGTCTGGCGCCTGCCCACCTACCCCGTTCTCGCTGCCTCCCCGATAGTGTGATTGGGGAGAGAGTACGACCTCAGAGTCTACTTTTGGCTCTGTCATGTGACCTGTGGTAGGCTCATTACAAAGTCACTTCCTCTTGCACAAAATAAAGTGGGCTGGGCTCGCTATCTCTGAGGATCTCTCCAGTTTAAACCTCAGGTCTCCGGCCTCTTCCATCTCACCATCCCCAGGTGGCTCAGAACAATTTCGAAGCCCTGAAAGATTTCTTTCGCCTCTTTCCGGAGTACAAGGACAACAAACTCTTCCTGACGGGGGAGAGCTATGCTGGCATCTACATCCCTACCTTGGCTGTTCTGGTCATGCAGGATCCCAGCATGAACCTTCAGGTGCAAGACAGCTACCAGAGGGAGGAGAGACACCTTGGGGCCATGACCTTGGATTAGTTAGGTCAGCCTAGCCTGGGCACTCCCTCATAGCCTGATAGTCTGACTATGCGGTCAGCTTGCACGCCTCCTCCTCCTACCGGAAGCTCACCTGCCAGGCTGCCACTCACGTTCTTTAGATTGAGTGACCTCACTCACCCCCACAACCCACTCTGGATTGATTTCAGCTTCTAGATTGCAGGTCAAGGGAGGGTCCCCTCATCCTCACCCTTCAGATGAACTGAGAACTCTGGCTCTTTCACAGGGGCTGGCTGTGGGCAACGGACTTGCCTCCTATGAACAGAATGACAACTCCCTGGTTTATTTTGCCTACTACCATGGTCTTCTGGGGAACAGGTACGGGAGAGGGATGGTTGGGCAACGTCGAGGGTGGGGCAAGTCCTGAGATCCCAGATCTGTCCTCCAGCACATGATACTCCTGCTCTGATTATGAGTGGGTAGGGTTGGCCAAACCAAGGGTTTGATGCTTAGAGGCCAAGAATAGAGACCAAGATGTAGCGGAGGTAAGGAGTCTGGGCATGGTGGAAAAAACAGGCAGCTGGGCTGCACAGTGAGTTTAGACCTTGAACCCAGACTACCTAGAAAAACCTGGTCTCAAAAACATTTCTTTCATTTTAAAAGGGCCCCTGTGCTCTTACTACAATTGATCTAATGATATTTAGAACTGCTTATAGATGTTGAAAAAGGATTGGCTCCTAACAGGCCCCGAGGAAGACTCTCTGTTCGGACTAGGGGGCAGGCTCTTGGGAACTGGGTTTGACAGCCTACACACCGTACCACGTCTTATCTTTCCTCTTCCCCTGGGGTCAGGGTCTGAGGAGGTTGGAGGGGCAGGGACAGTGCCGCACCGCTTAGCGCCTCTCTGCACCGCTTAGCGCCTCCACCCTCCCTCAGCCTGAGCACTTTGATCTGCAGGCTTTGGACTCTGCTCCAGACCCACTGCTGCTCTCAGAACAAGTGCAACTTCTATGACAACAAAGACCCAGAATGCATCAACAACGTGAGGTTCCGCCCTTCCACCCTAGTCCCGAGATGCGGCTCACACCTCACCTTGGGAACCCCCTATCTCTCCAGCTCCACTGCGTCTCTTTTGGGTGGTGCTGGGGGTTGAACCCAGGGCCTAATGCGTGCACGACAAGCACTCTACCAACTGGGCTGTAGCTCCAGCCCACTTCACAGCCTCTCTGTCCTGGACCTTCCCATATGTGATGGTCTCTGCGACATCCAGTCAGGAAACGGAAGCCAAGGATGCTTAAAGCCACTTGCCTTAAGTCGCAAGGCAGGGAACAGTGGTGCTAGGACTGGACCCAGGTGTGGAAGATTGCTTCCAATGAGCTTTGGGGTCTGTGGAAAAAAGTGGGTGAAGGGTAGTGACAGGAGATGAGGTAGGAAGGCAGCTAATTTTGAGGGGAGATGAGTAGGTCATGGAGGGTCACAGATCGAAGAAAACATGATGGTATGTTGGCACAGCTCCAGGAAGTGTCTCGAATTGTGGGCAAATCTGGCCTCAACATCTACAATCTCTACGCTCCGTGTGCTGGTGGGGTGCCCGGCAGTGATAGGTAGGTGCTGCTGGTTATGCCTGGGGCCAACCCCAATGGCCTCTACAGGCCAGCACCCATCTTTCTTAATTATTTATTCTTCAGATATGAGGACACTCTTGTGATTCAGGATTTTGGCAACCTCTTCACTCGCCTGCCACTCAAGCGGACCTTCCATCAGGTATGCAAGGGCATGGGCTTTCCCTGGGGGAGTAGGTGGGGCAGAGAAGTAAAAGCCCTCACCCTGTGTCCGTGCTCCCAGGCACTGCTGCTGCGTTCTGGGGACAAGGTACGCTTGGATCCCCCCTGCACCAACACCACAGCCCCCTCCACCTACCTCAACAACCCGTATGTTCGGAAGGCCCTCCACATCCCTGAGAAGCTGCCCCGCTGGGACATGTGCAAGTGAGCTTCTGTGGCCACTCATGATTCAGGAGGTGGCGTCAGCAGGGTTCACAGGGGTCCTGCAGCTAGGGCTCCTCGGAGCGGGCGGTGTGGACATTCAGGGTGAAAATTAGCTGGGCAGGATATTTAATGGCCTCGATCTCCATCTTGACTGACATTCAGTTAACTCAGAGGTGGCCACATTGGTTATCATCAGATCCTTTTCTGACATAAGCGTTGTCCCAACTTCCACTCCACTGCCACCCAGAGCTGCTCATTCTGTGACCCCATCAAGTAAAAGAGTAGCCCTAGCTCATCAGAGCCTAGTGAGGTCTTTCCTGATTGGTCAGTGCCCATCCTCTACTCTGTCGTTACCAGCTGTTACAGCTTCCACACCTGCTGGTCCCTTTACACTAAAGCCAGCTGTATCCCAGCCATTGTAACAACCAAAAGATGCGCCCACACATCTCCAAGTTTGGGTGGGTTGAGAAATCTCTGAATGCCATTTCGGTTCGGATGAGTAGGTCCAAGGAGAGGTGATAGACCCAGCGCTGGGAATCAGAAAGCTCCGATTGTTGACTGGCTTCCTCTGTGTCTGTTTTTTTCTGCATCCTATGCATGTGCTCCCTGCAGCTTAGTGGTGAACTTACAGTACCGCCGTCTCTACCAAAGCATGAACTCCCAGTACCTAAAGCTGCTCAGCTCACAGGTATGTGAACACAGCGCAGCAGGCTCCAGCCTCCGCGGCTTCTGAAGCTTTCCGCCATTGTAGCCTTAGGTTCTAGAGCAGCAGGTGCGGTGGGGCGCTCTCGGAACTTGCCCCACAACGCCCTAGTGGCTTTTTTCCCCCTTATTCTGAGACTCTGTATTGTTATGTAGCCCAGGCTAGCTTTGAACACAGCAAAACTATCTCAGCCTCTCCAGTTCTGGGATTACAGGTGTGTGCCAACATGCCTAGCTCTGGGAAAGTGTCTTATGCATTCCCAGCGATGTTTTCTCTGTCTGTAAAATGAGACTAATCATCTGGGCATAGTGAGTTATAACTATAAGGCCAGCCCCGGGGAGACTGAGGAGAGATTTCAAATTCTAAGACAATCTGGGCTCCCGAGATGAGACTGTCTTATTTGGGGGATGGGGTATCTTCCTCCCTAGACAGTAAAAACATCTGACTGGTGCTTACTGGACATGTAGTATGCGATCAGAAAACATGAGAATTTCAGGTTCCTACTATTAGCTGGGCTTCTGCCTTCCCAGGAAGGTAGGGCTTGAACCAGGGAAGGGCTGAGGGCCTGGGCCTATCCCATACTTCTGTTTTCCCCTTCTCCTACTCCAGAAATACCAGATCCTACTGTACAATGGCGATGTGGACATGGCCTGCAATTTCATGGGGGATGAGTGGTTTGTGGATTCCCTCAACCAGAAGGTAAGGTTGTGCTGGGGGGTGGGGGCATGGGGTGCCAGGAGTGACTCTCATCTGCAGAGGGCACACCTGGAGAGGACTCTCCAGTCCTGAGGTCTCGAGGTCAGCTGTGGGCAAGGCTGGCAGGAGCCACTGGCTGATGTCCTTCCCGATGGGCCAGATGGAGGTGCAGCGTCGGCCCTGGCTGGTGGACTACGGGGAGAGTGGAGAGCAGGTAGCCGGCTTTGTGAATGAGTTCTCCCACATTACCTTCATCACCATCAAGGTAGGACTCGGAGCCTAGCGAGGGGCAGCTGAGGCCGGAGGGACAGTGGTGGGACCTCCCTTCTTTACCCTCTGGCTTTTGTTTCTTCTGGGTCACCACTGGTGCATCAGGGCAAGCTTTCAGGGTGAAGAGGGGAGTAAAGGTCTTGGGATGAAGTACCGGAGGGAAGGGTGATAAGTATTGGGGATCCGAATCTCATAAAGCTGTGCTCCCCAGGGCGCTGGACACATGGTCCCCACGGACAAACCCCGAGCTGCCTTCACCATGTTCTCTCGATTCCTAAACAAGGAGCCTTACTGAGGGGACCCATGGAAGTCCTCAGTCCTCCAGCCCCTCCCAGCCTCTCTCGACAGAGAGAGGTCCTCCTTTATGCAAAATGCCCCTGTGGGGCAGGTCTTGCTCTAACACTGTCCCCAACTTACCACAGCCCTGTGCATCCCAGCCTGGGCCTCAGGGCTTCACAGAGACAGCCTAGGGGCAGTGAGCACTTTGTTCCCGCCACCACTGTGCGGTGGCCTGACCTCCCCCCACCTGCTTAATGAATGCCCCATCCCAGGACCCCAACAGAGCTCTAGGGCAGCCCAAGAAGAGGGGTGGATGGATTGTAATTGATGGCTGACTGATTATGAAATTAAATCGGGTATAGCTTCAAACCGAATGCTTCTCTGTGGCACTGGGGACACTACAGGCTGTGGGTACGAGGGGGCCAGGGCTGATGCTGAGAAGACCCAATTCCTGAATGCCAGCTGCCTGGGTGGGATGAAGAACTCAGGCAGCCACTGCAGAGGGTGGGGCGACACTGGAGTCCACAACGGTGGCAGGACGGTTCTTGTCAATCACTTCTCGAAGCCCTTTGGCAAAGTGGAGGTCAGCCCCAACGGTGAGGAAGCCCTGGGAAGGGGACAGGGAGTCTCACTCTGTCCTTTAGGAGTTTGGAGACAGCTTTTTCAAACAAACACATAATTGAGAGATCTCGGGGGGGGGGGGGCAGCTCCTTTGAGGTGTATCTCCTCTATAGCTTGGCTTTGTTTCTGAATAAAATCCCTTGCTAGTTGCTAGGGAGGAGCAACTAATGGAAAAGGGGCTTTGGGGGACAGAAAGCAC
Source organism: Microtus ochrogaster (assembly GCF_000317375.1). Classification (NCBI taxonomy): domain Eukaryota; kingdom Metazoa; phylum Chordata; class Mammalia; order Rodentia; family Cricetidae; genus Microtus; species Microtus ochrogaster. Next base: position 13,652,112 of record NC_022033.1, on the reverse strand, counting down.
TGGGGTGTTGTCGGGAGGGGAAGACCCTGAAGTGCATCCTCCCACCCACAATCTACTTACCGCGTGGTTGGTCACCACCTCCCGCACAAAGTTGATGCCCTCGGGGAGGGGGATCTGCACCCCACGCCAGGTCCGCTCTGTGGGTGGGAGAGGCAGGCTCAGCCAGGTCCCTCCAGCTAAGCCCCTGCCCCCATTCCTTCCTTCCTCGCCCCCCCTCTGCAGCCCCTACCATTGAGCATGGGCATCACTCCAATTTGCAGCAGTGTCTTCAGTGGGGCCTGCAGTGGGATGAGCTGAGGGGAAAAGGGCACAGACAGGAGCGCATGGGTGGTGGGTTGGTGTGAGCTGCCAGCCTGGCCCCAGTGCACCCACCTACCGCCACCCCCGACTCACTGCCAGAGACTCCAGCGCAGACTGATTTGAGTAGATCTGAAACCTGCAGGAGAGAAATGTGCACCGTGGCCATGAAACCTGAGGACATCCTTTTCTTGGGCCCTCCCTAAAAGATGGCCCCAAGTGTCAGCCTTCCAGGCCCCACCTCGTCATCTTTCAGGGAGCTGCCACATTCCCCAGGTGTGCATGCTTGAGTGACACTCATCTTTGGAGCCCCCTTTCCTTTTTTTTTTTTTCTCTTTTTCTTTGTTTTTGTTTTGTTTTGTTCTTTGAGACAGGGTTTCTCTGTGTAGCCCTGGCTATCCTGGAACTCACTCTGCAGACCAGGCTGGCCTCGAACTCACAGAGACTCACCTGCCTCTGCCTCCCAAGTGCTAGGATTAATGGCATGCTCCACCACTGCCTGGCAACACAAATTAATTTAAAAAAAAAAAAGCTAGCCAGGTTGATGGAGCCCTAAAGCCAGCAGTCAGTTTTCTTTCTAAAGGCAAAGGCAGGCAGTTTTCTTTGAGTACCAGACCAGCCTAGACCTTTGATCAGAAAGGAGTTGGGGTGGGACACGGTACTGGGGAGATGGTTCAGAGGTTAAGAGCACTTGTGACTCTTCCAGAGGCTGAGTTCAGTTCCCAGCACCCGTGTCTGGCAACTCACATGGCTTGTAACTCTAGCTTCAGGACATCCGAAGCGTCTTCTGACCTCTTCAGGCACCCATGCACACATAATTAAAACAAACTATTACTAAAAAACAAATCTTAAAAAAAAAATTGAGGGCTGGAGAGATGGCTCAGAGGTTAAGAACATTGCCTGTTCTTCCAAAGGTCCTGAGTTCAATTCCCAGCAACCACATGGTGGCTCACAACCATCTGTAATGAGGTCTGGTGCCCTCTTCTGGCCAGCAGGCATACACACAGACAGAGAATTGTATACATAATAAATAAATATTTAAAAAAAAAAATTGAGAGCTGCCACAGAGGCACAGGCCTTTGATCCCACCACTTGGGAGGAGGTGGAGGCAGGTGGGTCTCTGTGAATTTCAGACCAGCCTGGTTTACATATTAAGACCAAGAAAAAAAACACTCAGGAGGCAGAGGCGGGCAGATCTCTTGGGTTCAAGGCCAACCTGATCTACAGAGTGAGTTCCAGGACAGCCAGAGCTACACAGAGAAACCTGTCTCAAGAAGGGATGAAAGAAAGAAAGGAAGGAAGGATGGATGCTGACCTGGAGATGCAGAGCTCTTTCCTGGCTTGTATATAAAGCCCAGTTCTATTCCCAACACCACATAAATATACACATATATGCTGCTGAGGCACGTGCATATATGTATATGCATGTGTGTATGTGTGTTTGCATGGGTAAAGGTACACACGTGTGTAGAGGTATGTATGGATATGTGCACATGGAGACTGGAGGTCAAACTCAGGTCATTTTTCCTCACACACCATCCACCGTGCTGTTTTGAGACAGAATCTCTTCATTGATCTGCAGCTCCCTGTTAGGCCAGGCTGGCTGGGGAGTGAGCCCAGGGATCCTGCTGTGCTTTCTCCAGTGCTGGGATTACAAACCGTGACCCCTAAACCCCAGGTTTTTAGGTGGGTTTTAGGGCTCAACCTCAGGCTGTCATCCTTGAACTCATTCACTTAGCTATCTCAACAGTCCTTGGGATTGTTTGTCGTTGGTGATGTTTGAGGCAGGGTCTTGCTATGTAGGGCAGCCTTGGCTGGCCTCAAACCCACTGGAGTTTTACCTCAGCCTTTCAGGTGCTAGGATTACCTGGCCGAGCTGCAATACTGTAAAACACAGAGTGACTCAGTCCTCACTCATAGCCCTAAGAATCTGGGACTTTTAGAAATTGTTTGGCACCAGTAAGGAAACTGAAGCTGCAGAGGTGATGTAAGTTGCCTGAAGTCACGTGGCTGTGTGGACTACACCCTGCCTCTAGATTCCAAGACCCTGCTACCTTTCCTGGTTTTGTTTCAGCCTCTGTATCTGCACTGTCTGCTAGGTAGCCACTAGTTAACGAACTGTGAAGTACAGCCGTTTAATTATAACTATAAAATGCAGAGTCGCACATGGCCAGGGGCAATGACGCTTGGCTCAGCCCTAGAGAAGATGGTATTTGCACTGGTATTCGGCACAGGAGGAAATGAGCCTTAAAATGAGAAAATGACTTGCTTCAAGGTAACCATTGCACTGAGCCCAGGTTGATGCCCGAACCAGTGTTTCCATCCTCTTGGCTGTGTAACAGCGGGTGTGTCATTTAGCCTTACGGAACCAATTTGCTGGTCTCTAATAATACCTGCTTTGCCTGCTTCTGGATGCTGGGAGAATGCAGAGGCGTTGCTTTAGAAACCACTGTTAGCCAGGAATGGTGACACACACCTGTAATCCCATCACACAAGAGGCAGATCTCTTTGACTTTGAGGTCAGCCCAATATATAGAGTGCCAGTCCACCCAATGCTACAGAGTGAGACCTTGTCTCAAAAGAAAAAAAAAAGATAAAAGTACTTTGGGGGCTGGGGAGATGTGGTTCAGTTGGTAGAGTGTTGCCATCTAGCATGCCCTAGGCCTTGAGTTCAGCTCCCGAGCTCTTCCTAAACAGGACATAGTGGTGTGTGCCTGTGATCCCAGCACTCCAGAGATGGAGGCAGGATCATCTTCGGCTGTCTACTAACACAGAACTTGGATGTGTAGGTGTGTGTGTGTGTGTGTGTGTGTGTGTGTGTGTGTGTGTGTGTGTGTGCACGCGCGCGCGTATGCGTGTGAGGTCAGAAGACACCCTCTAGGGTGTTGGCCCTTAGATGCCTCCCACCTTTTGTTTGAGACAGGGTCTTTCAAAGGCCAGACTAGCTCTCATCAGAGCTGCCAAAGATCCACCTGTGTCTTGTCATCATCACTGGGATTAAAAGCTTTTCCCGTGGGCTCTAGGGATTCAAACTCAGGGCCTTGTGCTGACAAGGCAAGAACTTTACCAATTGAGCCATCCCTATATCCCTGAGTTAAAAATCTTAAAAATCTTTTTAAAAAAGATTTATTTATTTTTATTTTATGCACATTGGTGTTTTGTTTGCATGTATGTCTGTGAAGGTGTCAAATCCGCTGGAACTGGAGTTACAGGCAGTTGTGAGCTGCCATGTGGGTGCTGGGAATTGATCTGAAAGAGCAGCCAGTGCTTCTAACCACTGAGCCATTTCTCCAGGCCTGAGTTAAAATCTTCTCCATTCATTCATTCATTCATTCATTCATTCATTCATTTTTTGAGACAGAAGCTCACTATATAGCTCTGGCTGGCCTGGATCTCACTATATAGACTAGAGCGACCTTAAACTCAGAGATCCACCTGCCTATGTTGAGTACTTAAAGGCATGAACCATAACACCCAGACTTGAGTTCGGTTTCCTATGTACTAACAAAGACAGATCCCAGCTTGTTGGAGGCTTACAGGAAGAGTTTGGTTTTAGCCCCAAGGTTCTGTTGGGCAGGTATCACTCACTATCGACCGCATACCTGCGAAGGTCCAGCTTCGTTCGCAGTGCCTTGCCCCGGAGTGTCATCTTAGCACTGAGACGCCCTTCCTGAAGGGAAGTGCGCAGAGCCATTAGGAACTGGGAAAGTTCAGAGCCTACTTCACAACCCACTTCTCACTGGCCCCCAGGTACCCTCATTCTGGGGCCATACCATGATCATCTTAGACAGCTCGACTTCAGGCAGCATGGGTGGGGCCAAGGTGATGGTGAGGCTGGCAGTGACAGAGACGGTGGTGCCTGAGGGCTTGATGGTGCAGCGTGGAGGGCTCACAGCCTGCAGCTTCAGCTTCAGTGGGGAGTTAATCACTGTAGGGCTCTGGAGACGGGGTAAGGAAGGTGGGTCACAGTCTCAAACTGTTACCTGGTGAGCACTGGGGATACGGGGGGGGGGGGGGGGGACGACAAAGTCTCCCGGATTGCAAGTACAGACTGTGCTACCGCAAGACTGTGCAACTACTGCCCCACGCCCTTCTGACCTCACCCAGCCCCCATGAGTTGGTCAAAGTAGTCTCCTTCCTTCCTTCTCTTTTGAGATGGGCTCTTGCTATGTTGCCTGACTGGTCTTGAAACGCTGGACTCCAGAGCTCCCCCGGCTCAGCCTTCAAGGGCTGAAATTATAGCACGCACCCCATACCTGACTCCCTGCCCCCCCACTTTCTCCTCAGTAGCTAATCCAGACTCAAACCCCAACTGGGACTCCCCAGGGATGGATGACCTTTTTGCTTAAACATCCCCTCCTCATCGCTGCGCTCTACAGACCGCGTGATACTATTAAATGCGTGCACTTACTCATTGCTGAGCGTGAGTCTGAGCAGGTGTGCTAGCTAAACCTGTAATCCCAGTCTTTGGGAGGTAGGGTAGATGCAGGAGGAGCAGGCATTCACACACACACACACACACACATATAATTATATAATATATGTGTGTGTATATATGTATGTGTATATATATAATTTGAGGCCAACCTGGGCTATATGAGAATATGAGATCCAATCTCAAAAACAAACATCCCTTTAAGCATAATTCTGACCACAGCATACACACAGAGTAGCTCAACCAAATGAGCCAGGTACTATTATCCTCATTTTGTGTATGCGCGTGCAGTATGTGTGTGCGCGCACACGGGTGCGTGCGTGAATATATGCTCCTGCTACAGCCCAACTTAGGTGTCTTTCTTTCTCACTTCCAACCTTATTTTTTGCGGCAGGGCCTCTCCCTGGACCTGCAGCTCTCCGATCCAGCTAGATTGGCTGACTAGCAAATCCCAGGAATCCTCCTGCCCCCTCCCCAGAGCTGTGACAACACTGCGCCCAGCTCTTAACACAGGTGCTAGGGATCCGAGCTCCGTTCCTCATGTGTCTAAGGCAAACACGTTACTCACTGAGCCAATCCCCCAGGGAACTGAAGCAGAAGGACAAAGGTCTGTGTGGTCATGCAGCTGCAGGCAGAGCTGACCGATAAATGCAAGCAGCCTGGGAACACAGCCGTACTCTTAACTAATCCGCCATCGGGTTGACCATGACGGCAGCAGCAACAGCAGCTGTTTTACCGAACACGCGCCCCATAGCTGGTACTGTCTAATTGCACGTTTTACTTCACTGAGAACTCACAAAATGCTTACAAGATTATGTGTGTAGAGAAGGCCAGTGTGACCTGGAGTCACACAGTCTCAAATTCCTGTCACTTACAAAATTGTAGCACTGTATTTTCACATGCATGCAGTGCCCTCGGAGACCAGTAGAGGGCACTGGATCCTCCTGAATTAGAGTTCCAGACAACTACTGTGTGGGTGCTGGAAACCAAAATTAAGACAGGGTTTCTCTATAGCTGGAGCCTGTCCTAGAACTTGTTTTGTAGACCCGGCTGGCCTTGAACTCAAGAGATCTACCTGCTTCTCCCTCCCAAGTGCTGGGATTAAAGGCATGCACCACCACCGCCTGGCATATTTTTTAAAAATATTTGTAGATGGGGCTAGAACTCGGGGCTTCACGCATACACAGCAAGCATTCTACTAACTGTGCTATATCCCTAAACCCCTGTTTTAAATGTTTTCATTCCTTCCATCCTCCCCCATTAAATAAAGGTAAAGAAATGAGTGTAGCAACCACCCTGAAGGCCCCGACACTTGGAAGGCTCAGGTTCTCCCCAACCTCCCAGCTGCTCTGTGAAGTTGACAGGGCAGGCAGTGCCAACCCTGCTCGACAAAGTGGGAAACGGGCTTGGCGAGGTGAGGGGACTCGGCCACAGGCAAAAGGCCAGGCTTTCAGTTGCCTCTACAGCCACCGCTGGAGATCTCCAACTGTACCCTCCACCTACCACCTCGCTGTTGTGACAGTGGGGTGACCTTCAACCCCATCCACACCCCTGCCTCTAGCCAATACTCACCAGGAGAACAATGCTCCCAAAGTAGGTGGCCCTCAGAAGCAGGTCCAGGTCACTTGGCACCTGAACAGGGGAATTAGGAACGAGACAAGGTCACTAACCCCTCCACCATGGGCCCCTTCTTCACCCAGCTTCAGACAAGCCTGGCATACCTTGTCCCCCACAAGCGTCAGCTGCAGGGCTCCAGCCCGGAAGTAGCTCTCCATGGCCGAATCAAAGAAGGACTCCGAGAAGGCCACATACACCATCCTCTCTTCCTCCTCTAACTGTGGCTCCACCGCCCTGTTGAAGAAGCTCCAGTTCCCGTCAGTCAAGGGGAAGAATGTTCCCTGGAATTGGGAGTTCAGGGTCAGGGTCAAGGTAGATCGGATTTGTGCCAGGCACAGTCAGGAGTCACGGAGAACTGGACTGTGTGGCTGTCCTGGGTTGGGGGTGGTGGGGTACTCGCGGGCTCATCTCTCAAAAAGTATTGCAAAGAGGCCAGGGGAACAGGAGGAGCCCAAGAAGCAAGGCATGGAGCTGAAGAGACGGCTCAGATATTAAAAGTATGTGCTGCTCTTCCAGAGGACTGGGGTTCAACTCCCAGCACCCACCTAGTCTCAACAGTCTGCCAGTTCCAGAGAATCCTTCTGTTCTCCACAGGTACTGCAAAGACATTGCTGTACTTAAAAAGTTGGCAAAACTTTCACACCATAAATAAGCCCAGAAAGAGAAGGAAGGAAGGAACAAAGAAACAAAGAAAAGGAAGGCAGAGAGGACCAGGGAAAATAACACAGCAAAGGAGGAGTCTGAGTGGCCTTGGATACTGGCAGCAGTAATCACAGCCAAATTTACATATCCATCTTGGCCACCCAGTTCCAGGTACTCAGTGCCCTCCTCGACTTCTGTGATTTTGAGATGTGGTCTTGCTAATGTAGCCCTGGCTGGGCTCAACTTCATGGCAATCCTTCTGCCTCAGTCTTTTGTGTGTTGGAACATACCAGCATGCGCCACCACGAGTGCTTCCTTCGGTCTGTCTAACAGAGGCTCCTTTGGTCCGCGCCACAGCCCTTGGAAGTCATGGTAACTCACTCTGTTCTTTGCACTTACTAGGAAACAGGCACAGATGGGTGACGCCATCTGCCTGATGTTGTGCTGCTGGCCAGGGGTGGGATCAGGATTTGAACTTAGGACAGTTGAGCTGCAGAGTCTTTAGAACACTTTGTTGCCGGGCGGTGGTGGCGCACGCCTTTAATCCCAGCACTTGGGAGGCAGAGGCAGGCGGATCTCTGTGAGTTCGAGACCAGCCTGGTCTACAAGAGCTAGTTCCAGGACAGGCTCCAAAACCACAGAGAAACCCTGTCTCGAAAAAACCAAAAAAAAAGAACACTTTGTTGCCAGCCACAAGAAGGCACAAAGGTGGTCACATACGAACTGCTGAACTGCTGACGTTGGGCAAGTCTTCATAGCCGTCAGTTGAACACAGCTGGGGTGCCCTATTTCCTGGGGCCTAGTCCTGCTCTACAGGAGCCCCGCCTTCTCTCCCTCTCCCTAAAATAAAATTACTTAAACTTTGAAGTCACTCACTCCCTGTGGTCCATGCTTTTCATTCTTCAAATCTGTAAAATAAGAACCTGAAGGCTGTCTGGCCCAGTGGCCAGAATTTAATCCCAGCATTCCCATTCCCGAGGCAGAGGCAGGCAGGCAGATCTCTGAATTCAAGGTCAGCCTGAGTTTCAGGCCAGCTAGGGCTAGTCCTCTAAAAACAAACATCGAACCTTGAAACCTGCAGGCTTAGGATGGCTTTGGTGGCTGTCCATTTTCTCTCTAGGCCCCCTATCTAAGCCCACCTTGGACAAAAGAAAAGGTCTCTATCAAATTCAAAGACGCTCCAGTAATCCCTATGTCCTGATGACTTCCTGGCCAGGAACTGAAGAGAGAATCCATCAGGGAGAGATCTCATATCTAGCCATTCCAGCTGCCAAAAAGACTGCAAGGCAGAACCTGGGTTCAGCACCCTCCAGTCAGGCCTTGAAGGCCTAGGTAAAAGGTCCACTAGCTACCCACAATGGCTGTGGCCTGAGCCTGTGAAAGATCCACTAAGCTAGCCACAAATGGATGTGGCCTGAGTCTGTGAAAGGCACTACAGGTTTTGATTGTGCCCTTCTTTTTTCTTTCTCTCTCTCTCTTTTTGTTTTTGTTTTTTGAGACAGGGTTTCTCTGTAGCTTTAGCGCCTGTCCTGGAACTAGCTCTGGTAGACCAGGCTGGCCTCGAACTCACAGAGATCCACCCACCTCTGCCTCCCTAGTGGTGGGATTAAAGGCATGCGCCACCACCGCATGGCTTAATGTGCCCTTCTTTTCAGCCTGTTCTGGTCGTCTGCTTAGGGCTTGTAATGCTGAGCTGTAAAAACTGCCTGCTCCCACTAGAAGGGAATTGTTTTCTCCACGCTAAGGTCCCTGGTCCATTTCTCCCCTATCCTCACATCACTATCCAGGTACCAACCAAGGCCCCTCACTACACCCAGCCGTTAAACAAAGAGCTCTCCGGGTCCCTTAGGTAGAGCCCAGTGGAGGGGACCAGCAACTGCCACACCTGATGATCCGCTCAGCTCAAAGAAGCCAGACTGGTAGCTACCCACGTTCCCTAAAGGCAGATAGGGCTACTCCTTGGGGTGTGGGGATAAGAACAGGAGGTAGGAACAGGCCAAGTGGGCCCCCAGAGCAGCAGTTGTGAGAATGTCCTGGCTGGAGGCAGGGTGCCAGGAGAGTGCTCTGCTCCCGGCTTCAGGTTTTCGGTCACTCCTGCCTCGAGGCTACACCTGAAGCAATACCTAAAGACCTGCCTGAAAGCAAAGAGTCACCTGGACACGGTGGCTGGGCCAACCGGACTGACCAGCTCAGCCCCCTCCCAACACCTCCCCCCAGCTTCCACCATCAGTCCAGACTAGCAGCTATGTGGTACCCTACTTCCAAGGACCCCTCCTGCTATCCAGGAACTCTTTACTCTTTCGCTTAAGTTCTCTGCAGTGAAATATTTATTTCCAAAACTCAAAAAAAAAAAGTTCTAATAACACAGCTGTGTTTTTACACACACAAATTCAACTATAATTAAAAGCAGCATCTAGGGGAGACAGCTCAGTGGTGAAGAGCACCAGAGGATATGGGCTCAGTTCCCAGCAACCATATGGCAGCTCACAGCAGTCTGTAGGTCCAAGTCTAGGGTTTCTAAACCCTCTTCACACACGGACTGCACAGACAGACAGACAGACAAAACCACTTATATACAGAAAATAAAAATAAACCTTAAAAAAAACAATTATTGTTGCTGGGTGTGGTGGCGCACATCTTTAATCCCGGCACTCAGGAGTCAGAGGAAGAGGGATCTCTAAGTTGCGAGGCCAGCCTGGTCTGCAAAGCAAATTCCAGGAAAGTCAGAGCTACACAGAGAAACTATCTCAAACAAACAGCATTGTCAGGCTGGCAAGATAGCGGCTCCTCTGGTAAGGGAGCTTACTGGCAATCTTGAGGACCTAAGTTTGATCCCCAGGACCCCAGGTGGATGGAGAGAACGAACTTCCACAAGCTGACCTCTGACCTCCAAATGTGTGCCATGGCATGTGTTGCACACACACAATATTGTATCAATCAATGGACATTTGCAGGCTAGATGTCCCACAAATGTGACACCATTTTAAACTGTGAACTTGAACATCCTCAAACCATGGCACCCATGGAGGGCTTGGACTCAGTCCCCTTCGGAATCCCAAAGAAGACTGTTGGCACCTGATTCACAGGGTTGGGAGAGGCAGGGGATGGGCAGGGCATGAGCAAGTCCCTGAGGTAAGGTCCTTTGTGGGGCCCAACTGGACAGGAGGAGCTGCAGAGACACAGGACATAGCTAGAAAGGTGGGGCTTGCCCTCCAGATCCAGGGGGCTGAACCCAAGGCAGCAGCAACAGCAGGAAGACATAGCAGAACAGCAGAGGAGAGAGAGTCAGTTTGCAGAGCCCTGCTCAGCCATAGAGAGAAGGAAGCTGGTTGGCAGTCAGAGGTCACAAGTAACCAAGTCAGTCAGCTCACCCGGAATTCCAAGTCCATATTGCCACTGGAGACCACAGGATCCTTCAGGAGGGAATAGTCGATGCCAACAAGATCATCCACAGAACTACGCACTGCAGAAAGGGGCTCAAGTCACTCTAAGCTGGGCTACACTGGGTCTGGTGCTTAACCTCTCTCTGTCTTTCTTCACAAATACTGACACTCCTCCCCTCATAAAGGTTTTTAATTTTGTTTCGTTTTTGTTTTTTTCAAGATAGGGTTTCTCGCCGGGCGATGGTGGCGCACGCCTTTAATCCCAGCACTCGGGAGGCAGAGGCAGGCGGATCTCTGTGAGTTCGAGACCAGCCTAGTCTACAGAGCTAGTTCCAGGACAGGCTCCAAAGCCACAGAGAAACCCTGTCTCGAAAAACCAAAAAAAAAAAAAAAAAAGATAAGGTTTCTCTGGAGCTTTGGATCCTGTCCTGGAGCGAGCTCTTGTAGACCAGGCTGGCCTCGAACTCACAGATATCTGCCTGTTTCTGCCTCTCAAATGCTGGTTAAAGGTGTGCGTCACCACCGCCGGGCTCCCTCATAAAATTCTTATGAGGATCAGATCGGCTTAAAGCGGCAAGCACTTAGAGCCTGGGGTGGTGTCCACTCTTGGTAATGAAGTTATTGTTAGTTCCCAGACTACTGTGACCACTGGAAAGTTTTCATCAAATCACCAAGCAAGACTGAAAAGGAGGGGCCAGCAAAATGGCTCATCAGCTAAAGGAACTTGCCTCCCAAGCCCGGCAACCTGAGTTCAAACCCCAGAACCCGTACAAAGGCAGGAGACAGTCAATTGCACAATGTTCTCCTCTGACCTCCGCACATAAATCATGACATGCGTACACACACACACACACACACACACACACACACACACACACACACCACACTTGCCGAGTGATAAGAGTGTGTTTTAAAATGCTTAAGATGGCCGGGTGGTGGTGGCGCACGCCTTTAATCCCAGCACTTGGGAGGCAGAGGCAGGCGGATCTCTGGGAGTTCGAGGCCAGCTTGGTCTACAAGAGCTAGTTCCGGGACAGGCACCAAAGCTACAGAGAAACACTGTCTCGAAAAACCAAAAAAAAAAAAAAAAAAAAAAAAAAAAAAAAAAAACTAAAATGCTTAAGATGGCAAAGGGGTCACTTCCCCCGCATTCCTTTACAATGCCCTTCACCCAACAGGTCTGATGGGACAGAATCACTGCTCCACGGTAGACAGACACAGTGGCTTAGGAAGAAGGGACTTATGTAAATGATCAGCAAGCACACACTAAAGACCTTGACAGCTCCTGGGGAGGCGTTGCCAGACAAATGAGGAACCCGAAACCCAGACGGGTTTTCTTACCTAAGGTTAGACAGCAGGTCAACAACACATTTGAACCCAGGACTGCTTCATGGCTGGACTTGGAAGGGGTCTGTTCTGACAACAGCATACAGCTTCCTTCCACCCCCAACCCCCTGGCTCAGGTCTCTAAGCCCCACCAGCACTGACTCACCGGGCACCGTGTCCAGGAGAGAGTTGAGGAGCACTATCCCAGCGTGGTGGAGCACAGGGCAGATCTGGGGGGACAGGACCAGAGTCAGGGCTTCTCAGCACCAGACCACCCCTACTTTGGTACCCAGGTCTGCCACCGCCCAGCACCTGCTGGTTGAGGAGGAACCGCATCCCGGAAGTGATGAACGTGGAGAAGAAGTTATATATTCCCCTGCAAGGAGAGGAGAGCCTGCGTTAGCCCAGCCCTTGGCCTGACCACAAGCCACGTCCAGGAAAAACACAGTGCCCAAAAGAGACAGTTACAACAAGGGCTCCTGTGTTCCAGCCAGCTCCTCAATAGATGCCCCAAGATCCAAGCCCAGCCCCTCTCAGCTTGACCCTCAAGACTCCCTCCGCTGTCATGTGCCTCGCTCACAGCTGCCCAGAGATGCCCAGGTCTAACCTGTACACCCCCGATGCCCTCCCCAGTGTTCGTGCCCACTGCGGCCTGACTGGGCACCGACACCTCCTGTTCCAGTCAGTCTTCTCAGGTCACCCTCCATCCTGAACACTGTCCTGGTTCCACTTCCTGGGCACTCATGACCACTGTTTAAGTCCTGCCAGCTGAGCTCTAGACTGCTTTCTAGATCTTCAAGGCCTGAGACACACGACATTTGTTAAACAAACTCTGACACCAGATGACAAATCTATCACGATTCCCTCAAAAACTCAATGCCAAGGACCCCCAGGACCCCCAAGATATCGCTTTATGCTAGTTGTAGTAGTAAAGTAGTAGTAGTATTTTGGTTTTTCGAGATAGGGTTTCTCTGTGTAACAGTCCTGGCTGTACTGGAACTTGCTTTGTAGACCAGGCTGGCCTCGAACTCACAGAGATTTGCCTGCCTCTGCCTCCCAAGAACTGGAATTAAAGGTGTGTGCCACCATGCCTGGCTCCAGTTTCATTTTCTAAATTCAGGTGGTTGGGGATTGAACCCAGGGCCTTGTGGATTCTAGGCAGATACTCTACCACTGAGCCAGTTGCAGCCCCGGGCATACTAATCCTAACAACTACATTTAATCTTAGCAGTTAGACATTTATTATATGCCAGGGACTGTTCTAACTGTTCTACATCTAACAACACAGTGCCCATGACGATCTAGGGAAATAGATTCCCTTCTTCTCCCCATATCCCGGAAGACACCGTGGCACTGAGCTTCGCTGACTTGCCCAAGTTCACACACCCAGGAAGGGGTGGGGGGACTAGGATTTGGGTACATTCAGTGGGATTCCCAAGATTTGTCCTTTTTCTGCGCTAGGAAGTTTGACTATGGGGCTCAAAGGTGTGCACTGTGGCCAGGACTTACTTGAAGGTTCCCCCAAAGGCCATATCCATTTTAGAGACAGAGGCCTCGCAGGAGACATTGGACACTTTAATCCGACCAGCAGGATCCTGGGAGAGCTTCAGACCTGTGCGGATGGACACACCCTCGGCCGAGGCATTGATGTAGCCCCCATCATAGCTGCCAAAGGGGGGTTCGTGTTCACCCCGGTGGGAGAGGAACTGAGGTATCACTACCCTTTTCTTCACCCATACAACATCCCCATCGCCTTCTAATCCTCCTCCATGCCAAACCCTTCTCTCCAACACGACCCGCCCTTACTTTCAGGACGTTTTTAATGACCAAATGGGTTTAATTAGCATTGTTTGCATAAGTATGGGTGTGGAGTTACTAACTGAAGTACGTGCCAAGTACCAGCATCTACACTTTAGAAAAATGACTCCCTGCTCCCTCGTAACCATTCACTGCCTGTAGTAGCCAGGGGTGGAGAGCCATAAACCCTCCCCATAACTCCTCTCTACCTTCACCAGACAGCCTACCAAACCCTCTACTTGCTTGGAGAATCTGAAACCTAGGTAGGCTTGTGGATACTGGGTCCAGCCACCAGGCCCTCTCCTGAGCATATGGGGAGGTAGGGGGTAGGGGATAGGGAGGGGTGGTGGGGGTGCTTACAAGAACCAGTAGAGAAGCTGCCTCCGGAAGTGCAGCCCCAAGGACGCATTGGAGATGTGCAGCACCAGCTCCTGGTCTGGCTGGAAGTGGAGCTCCGAGGTTATCAACTGCAGCTGAGTGACCTTCACCCTGCAGAGGGCAGGTGTCAGGGTTGGTCCAGGACCGAGGGGAAGGGACTCACCCAACCACAGGGACTTCGTCCCTCCTCTTCTAACTTCTGCAGGCTGGGAAGCCAATTGGGTGGGATGGAGTTTTCCTTTGCCCCTCAAGAGCTCAACCTGGATGGGGTAACTCAAGAGATCTGCTCTCTGGACCCAGGGGTTGAATGGCCTCCCTCTTTTAAATAATGTTTAAAAGACAGTGAGTTGGGCTGGAGAGCTGGCTCAGTGGTTAAGAGAATTTGGCTGCTTTTCCAGAGGTCCTGACTTCAATTCCCAGCAACCATATGGTGGCTCACAACCATCTGTAATGAGATCTGGTGCCCTCTTCTGGCCTGCAGGCATACATGCAGACAGCACACTGTAAACACAATAAATAATTTTTTTTTTTTTAAAAAAAAAGAGCTGGATGGGCTGGAGAGATGGCTCAGTGGTTAAGAGCATTGCCTGCTCTTCTAAAGGTCCTGAGTTCAATTCCCAGCAATGACATGGTGGCATTTAGCCATCTGTAATGAGATCTAGTTCCCTCTTCTGGCCTGCAGGCATACACACAGACAGAATATAGTGTACATAATAAATAAATAAATAAATAAATAAATAAATAAATAAATAAATAAATATAAAAAAAGAGCTGGATGGTGGTGGTGGTGTATGCCTTTAATCCCAGCATTTGGGAGGCAGTGGCAGGCAGATCTCTGTGAGCTCAGCCTGGTCTACAGAGCGAGTTCCAGGACAGGCTCCCAAACTACACAGAGAAACCCTGTCTCAAAAGATCAAAAAACAAAGAGGGCTGGAGACATGGCTCAGCGGTTAAGAGCACTGACTGCTCTTCCAGCGGTTCTGACTTCAATTCCCAGCAACCACATGGTGGCTCACAACCATCTGTAATGAGATCTGGTGCCCTCTTCTGGCCTACAGGCAGGATACTGTATAAATACATAAATCTTTAAACAAACAAACAAACAAAAAACAAAACAAAGAAAAGAGTGAGTCACCAGGCGCTAGGCCCCAGCACTTGGGAGGCAGAGGTAGACCATCTCTGCCTGAGTCCCAGGGGTGCCAGGGCTACACAGAGACATGGGAGTCTCCATTTGCTATTCAAACCTGATCTTAAATGTGTGCGCCCAAGGAATCCTTTTACAGGAATTACATATATATTTTTATTATATTCTACTCACACACACAAAAAGCTGGGCATAATGGCAAACGCCTTTAATTCCAGCACACAGAAGGCAGAAGCAGACCAGCCTAGTCTACAGAGTGAATTTTTGGCCAGTCAGGCTACATAATAAGACCCTGTCTCAAAAATAAATAAATAGGGGCTGGAGAGATGGGTCAGCAATGAAGAGCACTTGCTTGACTTCCAGAGAATCAGGGTTCAATTCCCAGCACACACATGGCAGTTCACAATTGCATAACTTCAGGTCCAGGGGACGGGATCCAACACCCTGACACAGACATGAATGCAGAGAAAACACCAATGCACACAAAATAAAATTATTAACTCTCAAAAAAAAAAGGAAAAAAGATCTATATAGTCTTGTTCCTTGCACCGCATCCTCTGCCCAAACTGTGATCGCTAGACCTGTTTTCGCTGTTTCTTTTTTTTTTTTTATTTCTCCTACGGGATTTTTAATTTTCGCTGTTTCGTTGAGACAGGTTTCTCTACATAGTCCCTCTGTAGACCAGGCTGGCCTGGAACTCAGAGATCTGCCTGCCTCTAGCATCCCGAGCATCCCGAGTGCTGGGATTAAAGGCGTGCACCACCACCACCACCTGGCCTTGGCCTTGATATGACTTTTTTTTTTTTTCTTGGTTTTTCGAGACAGGGTTTCTCTGTGGCTTTGGAGCCTGTCCTGGAACTAGCTCTGTAGACCAGGCTGGTCTCGAACTCACAGAGATCCGCCTGCCTCTGCCTCCCGAGTGCTGGGATTAAAGGCGTGCGCCACCATCGCCCGGCTTGATATGATTATTTTAAAGCCCAACCATGCCTTTAACTTGCGATCCTGCCCCAGCCCCCGTCTCCACCCCCCCCACCTCGAAAGCGCCAGGCGTTTGTCAGACTCAGCTTTCCACCTGGTCCTTTGCCTCCTCGTCACAGCTCTCCCATCTCTACCTTCCTTTTAAACTTCCTCCCTTTTAGCACCACCCTATGCCGAGACTCCACTCTCGACCACTGGTAAATTCTTCTAGCGCACCTCCACAGTGTTCTTTGGTCCAAGCTTCAATTCTACTGGCTCGTAGTCCCCTTTCTTGGGCCTGCCTACCTTCATCCAGTACCTTAGAGCCTCACCCTGCTTAACTGGCCACGCCCCGAGTTCAGGGGTCTCCCAAGTCATCCCACCCATCTTTGAGACCCCGCCCCCAGGCCCTACTTACTCAGAGATGTTGTAGTAGAAGTGGCCCTTACTGCCATACAGGTCCGGGATGGTGATGGTCTCCAGCTCTTGCTCCAGAAAGCGCAGTCCCTCCTGCTTCACTGAGGCAGCACGGAGACCCTCAGCTCCCGTGCCCGCAGTGAAAGCACCCCACCCGGTCCACCACGCCCGCCTCGTGCCTTACCCAGCTCTAGCGCCGCGGAGGTGACGCGGATCTTGCATCCCGGGAGCTCGGCATGAGCACCTGCCAGGAGCGCTAAGAAGAGGGCCGGAAGCAGGGCCATGGCGACCAGGCCTGGGGGTAGGGTGAGATCGCAGGTGTCACCTGGGCGGCTCAAAACTACTCCTTGGGCGTGCAACTAGAACGGGGTGCTGGCCCGGACCGTTATTCTCCATAAAACTGTTCGGGGCACTCGGAACTAGTAATCTCGTCTCCATTAGCTAGAAGCAGAAACCGAGGCTCCGAAGTGCGATGCGACTTGCGCTTTGTCTCTAGAGGATTTGGGGCTCGGTTCCCTCGTGCAACCTCCGCGTGACGAGTTTGGACCTCAGGATGACCCCCCCCCCATTTTCCCTTTTCCTTCAGAGGAGGAGGGCGTGTGCTGGCTTGTATGTTGGTATGACAACCACCACACGCGCATTCCTGCTGAGCTGCTTGCGGTCTCCCAGGCCGCGCGCAGGGGTGGCCGGGCTGACCGCTGTCTCCTGGGTTCCCCTGCTCTCCCGGATCCCCCAGGTCCTAAATCTCTCCCATCAGGCACTCGGCCTGGTGTCCCATCCCAACGCCCTCCTTCATCTGCTCTCCTCTCCACCTGGATTCTGCGGGCCATGCGGCTCAGGAGGGTCTAGGGGTACGATGGGGACGCGCCCCAACTCACTTAGTGTTGGAACTGGGGGACGGCGCGGTCACACGGGACGGCAGACAATGCAAGGGATCCGGGCGGCGGGGTCTGGCGGGCAGCGCGTGTCCTGCAGTCTTTATAAGCCTGGGCCTCCCGACCCCCCTCCTCGCTGCTGTTCTCCCCTCCTCCTTGGGGGCTGGGAGGGGACGGGGCGGGACGCTGGCAGCCGGGAGGGTGGAGAGAGGAGTACCGAGCTTGTGACAAGCCCGGCTGCTGTCTGGACAAGTGGGGGGACTTGCTTCTAAAAGATCGAGAAAAGTGCAAACGGCGGCCTGCCAAGCCACAGCTGTCAAATGCCCGTCACCTAAGCTCTTCCTGCACGCTCTTCAGCAAACCCCTTCACTTTACTGCGGAGCCTCGGTTTCCTCATCCAGCACAGAATCACGGAAGCTCCCGCTTCCGCATCCTTCCTTTCCATCATATTCATGTCCTTGCTGGCTTTGTTATGGGACCCCAATCTACCAGAGAGTTTTAGGGCCCTGGAACCTTCTCCTCTTGGAGAAGCAAGACCTGACAAGTTTTTTAAGCCCAGAAGGACACCACAGGGGCAACTAGAATCACCCCGGAGGGAGGTTTGTCCTTCCTGGGGGACTGTGGATTCTTTCGTGAACCCCTGTGGCTGGCTGCTCCACACAGGGCCCCTGGAACCCGTGTACTGCCCACAGAGTTCCATGCATCAAAGTGCGGTAGGTGCTGGCTACCTTTTTATAGCGTTGTGAACGGGCCAAAGAGAAAGAAGGAACTGATAACGATGCTTACTGAGCACCCAGCCAGCTCAGCTGACCAAGTAGTCTTGCGTCCATGACCTTCCTGGATCCAGAATTGTGCAAGGGAATCCACCCGTTCTCAGGCAAATCAGAATGGCTAATCACCCCGGACCTGGTTTTACCTTATAGTCTGTGAGGCTGGCTCTCTTAGGAATTCTCTCTGGCAGGAAACTGGAGGTTGAGACAAATTCTGTGACTGTTACTGGATTTTCAGGGATTGTTCCTAAACAGTGGGAGGTGGGTGAGATAGCTCCCCAAAAGGCCTAGATTCTTCTATCTGAGGGATCAGTATTTACAACCTAGGGTGTCAATCCTTAGGACCCTATTTAATCTCTCAATTAAGTTAGAAGTTAGGGAGGAGGAATGGTTTTTGGTTTTTGAGACAGGGTCTCATGTAGCCCAGGCTGGCCCAGAAATCTCTAAGCAGCTAAGGATGGCCTTGAACTTGGAATCCTCCTGCCTTCCCCTCCAGAATGCTGGGATTGCAGATGTGCACCATCACTCCTGATCTCTGTGGTGCTGAGATGGTTGGTGCACATGAAACCTTGTGCATGCTCGGCGACACTCTGCCAAGTGAGGGACATCCCCGGCCTTAATAGAAGGTTATTGTAAATATAAAAGGGTCTATTGCAAGGGCTGGGCATAGCCTACGCCATACCATGAGCAAGGAATGAATGCCATTATGATTAAGGGCACACACCAAGAGTGAGCTGAGCAGGGAGCAGAGTGCAGAGGCCACCTAGAGGATTAGAGGTCTGCATGGCCTTGAGTTGAGACATTGTTTTCCTGGATTCTGACTCAAGACACCAACCTGGGGTCTGGAAACAAGGCTCAGCAGGTAAGCATCTACTGCATGTAAAAAGGACCTGAGTTCAAGTCCCAGTGCCCACATCCGTGGCCCACAACCAGCTCCAGGGGATGTGACGCCTGCAGCCTGCACGGCAGTCACGTGCACACATTCCCCCCGAGGCACATACACATAATTAAAAATAAATATTTAAAAACTGAAGCAAACCTGGGGCCTGGGGTGCAGCTCAGTGCTGTGAGGTTTTCTGTATATGCGCCAGGCCTTGGGTCAGTTCCTAGCACCCTCCCAAAACGGGAGACTCTTTCCTTCCTACTGTCCTTCCTCCCTCATCTCTTCCAGCCTCTTCCTCTCCTGCCATCTTCTTTTTCTTCAGGTAGAGTCACTGTGTTGCCAGATGTTTGGAAGCATTAGGTACAATCGTTAACATTTCGGCCACCATGGCTCCTGTCGGCATGCTCTGGTCTCTCATGACTCTCCCTCATCCCTCCTCTGCCTACTTCCTTTCTAGTCCCGAACTTGCACCTTTTTCTTGCTCAGGGTCTTTGCGTCTGCAGTTCCCTCTGCCTGGAATGCTCTTCCACCTTCCTAAGGCCGGCTCTTGTTATTCTGTTTTCTAGCTAAATGGAGACTTTTTTTTTTTTAGCAACTTCCTTCCTTTCCTGCCCTACTTAGCATTTACTTCCAATCACACAGCCTGGTTGATTTGCTTTTGCTTTTGTTTGTTTTTGTTCTAAGAAAAGGTCTTAATATGAAGCCCTGGCTGGGCCTGGAACTCACTGTTTAACCCAGGCATGGGTGTGACCTGGTGGGGTAGGAGAAGGTGCCGTCCCTTGCCCTGACTCCTGACTCTGGGAGTTGGCAGGCTCAGTCTCCCCTTTCGGTTGTATGGATTTCCCCTTTCCCTCACAGAGTGTTGTGGATGATATCACCCTCACCCTCCCCCACCCCACACCCAGTGATTCTGGCAGAGTGCTGCCCCTAGGGCTTTAGCAATCTCCCTGAGTGTCACAACTTGCCTTGCTGCGTGATGGAGGGGTGAGCCCCAGCTATGTCTCTGACACCAGGCTAGCCCATTAGTTAAGAGCTTTTATACACACAGACCTGGTTCAAGTCTTTTGCTGAGTAGTCAGCCAGTTTTTCTGGGAACAGGCCAGAGGGAACAGATTTTAGGATTTGTTTAGCTTTACTTCTGTAGCATGAACAGACATGACCAGCGTCTAAGTGGATGGGCTGCTGTCTGGCTGAGGGCATAATGTTCTAGAGCAGCCATTCTCAACCTGTGGGTATCCACCCCTTTGAGGGTTGAACAACCCCTCTCACGTGGGTTTGCTTAAGACCGTCAGAAAACACAGATAATTAATTATGATTCACACATAACAGTAGCAAAATTACAGTTATGAAGTAGCAACGAAAATAATTCTATGCTTGGGGTCATCACATGTGAGGAACTGTATTAAAGGGTCACAACATTAGGAAGGCTGAGAACCACTGTTGTAGAGGAAATAGCAAATCTGATCCTGAACCTCAGTTTCCACGTCTGCAAGATGGGGGTGATTAAGCAGCAGCGAGGGCGTATATGATAAAGTCTACAAAGTGCTAAAACTAGCACCTGCATGCCAAAGGACTCAGTAGGCCAGTAGGCCGAGCTGGTGATTAGCACTAACTATTGCAGACTGCCTTGCAGATGTGAAGTCACACAACACAACTGGCTTGTGGTCTGCTAGAAGATGAGCATCATCGCTCCCCTCCCCAGGGGGTTAGGAATTAGCTCAAGCCCCTCTGGTCCAGAGCACATGCTCAAACTGTCTTTTTCTTCCTTTTGTGGTTAGAACCAGAGCCTTGCTCATGCTTGTCCAGCCCGGGTCTCCTGAGTTACAACTCCAGCCTTCTTACAGGTATATTTCACTTTTTATTGGGAAGGGGTAGTGTATGTCACGGCAAGTGTGCAAAGGCTGGAGGACAACGTGCTTGAGTCCTTTTTCTCCTTCCAACATGTGGTCCCAGGGATTGAACTCAGGACGTCAGGCTTGGCAGGAGGTGTCCTTATCCACTGAGCTATCTCACTGGCCTCCCCAGTGAGTATTGTTTTTTAATTTATTTATTAAAGATTTCCGTCTCTTCCCCGCCACCGCCTCCCATTTCCCTCCCCCTCCCCCAATCAAGTCCCCCTCCCTCCTCAGCCCGAAGAGCACTTAGGGTTAGTGACCTGTGGGAAGTCCAAGGAACCCCTACCTCCATCCAGGTCTAGTAAGTTGAGCATCCAAACTGCCTAGGCTCCTACAAAGCAAGTACGTGCAGTAGGATCAGAAACCCAGTGCCATTGTTCTTGAGTTCTCAGTAGTCCTCATTGTCCGCTATGTTCAGAGACTTTGACAGGGTCTTACTAAGGTTTTAAGGCCGACCTTGAACTCAGGCTGCAATCCAGGCAGGCCTTGAGTGCACGATCCTTCCGTCTCAGCCTCTTGAGTAGGCAGGATGACTGGGAAGTGCCAATGTGCCCATATGACTGCCTCTCTGTCAAACAGATGGAGCAACTGAGGTCCAAGGGAGGGGGTGGATGTCCAAGCGATTAAACACAAGCTCAGCTCCGCTGGCCTCTGGATGCCAAGCTGGGTTTCTGCCCAAGATGTTAGCTTGTATCATCTTCGCCTGACGCGCGCATCTCATCATCTCCAGCTGTGTTTTCTTTGGCTCGCAGCCCAGCTTGGGGAAGCTGAATCAGCTATCTCCCCTCTTGCCCCCACCACCCTGTGCCCACCCAAGTTGCTCCTCAGGAAATAACACCATCCCCAGTGCCCCATCCGCAGAGCTGCAGCTCATGTGCCTGTGTGAGTCATGAGAAGCCAGCCTGGGAGCACAGGACAGGAGACCCCGGGGTGATGAATGGGGAGAAGGGCAGCCTTCTGACCAGAAAGACCACGATGTCATCCGTTTCCAGAATGCAGCCGGACAAAGCAGTCCCCGTGGAGCCTGGGTATTTACCAAATAGGGAAAAGGCAAAGACAGAGCTGGGGCTTTCTGAGTTCAGTCGGGAAGAAGTGTTGACGGTCTCTCCGGGCTGCAAACGCTTGGAGACAGAGTGCAGTGTGTTCCTCTTCTCCTTCCCATTTCCTTCTTGAAAACCAGTTCCTTTTTCTGGGGAAAGAGTCATCTGCCTGGTCCCTAGAGGCCTTTCTAGGTTTGAAACTGGAGGGTTTGAAAGGTGCCATTTCCTCAGATCCT
Organism: Microtus ochrogaster; assembly: GCF_000317375.1. Lineage (NCBI taxonomy): Eukaryota > Metazoa > Chordata > Mammalia > Rodentia > Cricetidae > Microtus > Microtus ochrogaster. Next base: position 13,630,020 of record NC_022033.1, on the reverse strand, counting down.
ACCTACTGCTGACCTGGGCCTCTCTGTCTTGACCCTGGTATTGGCTTTGGGTGGCCTCTGACTTCCTTAATTCCATTCAATAGTTTTGCTTGGTACCAGGCTTTGTCTGTATCAGGCAAGGGCTCTCCACTGAGCTCGTATCCCCAGCCCCCTTCCTCCCCTATTTATTTATTTATTTAGTGGGGAGTAGTTTTCCCGCATGTATATATCTGCACCACTTGCTTGACTGATGTTCTTAGAGGTCAGAAGATGGCATTGAGTTCCCTGGAACTAGACTTACAGACCGTTATGAGCTGTCTTGTGGGTGCTGGGAATTGAACCCAGGTCCTCTGGGAGAGCAGTGCGTGTTCTTAACCACTGAGCCATCTCTCCAGCCCCTTATTTATTTATGGTTGAGACAGGATCATTCTGTCTAGCTTTAGCTATCCTGAAACTTGCTACATAGACCAGGCTGGCTTCAAACTCCCAGAGATCTGATCTATCTGCCTACCTCAGTCTCCTAAAAACTGAGATTAAAGGTGGGCGATCCTGCTGCCGGGCCTTTCCGTGTGTGTGTGTGTGTGTGTGTGTGTGTGTGTGTGTGTGTGAGTGTGAGCATGGAAGCAGCGATCGACTTCGGGTTTCCTGTATCAGGTGCCTCAACCTTGCTTTTTGTTTTTTTTTTCTCTCTGAGACAAGATGACCAGGATCTCACTAAGTGGCTCTCTAGAACAAGGCAAGCAAGTCTCAAGACTTCTACAGTCTCCCCTTCCCCAGTGTAATTAGCATTTCTTGCCACCCTGCCTACCCAACATTTTCTTTTCTTTTTTTTTTTTTTTTTTGGTTTTTTGAGACAGGGCTTCTCTGTGGCATTGGAGCCTGTCCTGGAACTAGCTCTGTAGACCAGACTGGTCTCGAACTCACAGAGATCCGCCTGCCTCTGCCTCCCGACTGCTGGGATTAAAGGCGTGCGCCACCATCGCCCGGCCCTGCCCAGCATTTTCAAAGGTGTTCTGGGGTTCAGCCTGAGTGCCCCACAATTTTACTCCAAGCTCTTTAGGGGGTGAACTATCTTCAGTCCTCCGTTTCCCCTCGTGGTCTGCCTTCCTTTCCCATTTCTCTGGCTCTTTCAGAAGCCTGACACTTACAGGAGCCTCCGCCCTGCCTCGCCCTAGACCTTTTGACTCTCTGGTCTTCATTACACTCCACATGGACTTTCCAGCCTCGAGCCATTGGGAGAAGGAGGCGTGGCATCTGCAGCAGGGCAGTTTAGGTGCCTGGTGATAAAACGATAAAATACCTACCCTCAGGAAGAAGGGGCAACAGAAGGCAAGACTGGTTCTTTAGTTGGGCTGCCAAGGCCACTCTAAGCTTGCTTTGTTTCCCCACCCCAACCCCCCACCCCTGCCCAGGGTCTTTTGTGAAGGTTACAAACAACAACAACAAAATCACACTCAAAACATTCCAACCACTGAAGATTTCCAGGATGTACTAATCTTAACATCTCTGGGGCCAGACAACATAAGCTTTGACCTCACAAGGACCACCATCCACAGCTTCCAGACCTCCTCCTCTCTAGAGCTAAGTGGTCAGTCCCCTGCTGACCAGTCCCCAACTCTGCACCTCTCCCGGCCTTCTCTGTCTCAGATCATGACACCCTCTTTTACCCAAGCTGGAGTTCACCATCCTCAACTCACCTGTGTTCTTTACCCACACCCGCAAATCCTGGTCTCTGCAAAAGATGTTCTGTACTTTCCCGGGACTCTATTAGCTCAGCAATATCAAGTCACCTTCATAGTCAGCCTGGACTTCATCCCCTTCGCTACAGGTGAAGTCTCTCTGTAGCAACCAAAAGTGTCATTTAGAGGGTGGAAGAGAAGCTGAGAATGGTGGCAAATACCTCTCTAAAAATTAAACAGGGACTGGAGTGATGGCTTA
>NC_022033.1:13625163-13627398 GCF_000317375.1 Microtus ochrogaster | reverse complement strand
TACACACAGACAGAATATTGTATACATAATAAATAAATATTTAAAAAAAAAAAAGAAGAAGAAGAAAGAACTAGTTCCAGGACAGGTTCCAAAGCTACAGAGAAACCCTATCTTGAAAACAACAAACCAAAAACCAAACCAAAACAAAAATTAAGACAGAAATAAATAAAGTGGAAGATAGAGAAGAGAAAAATAAGGATGCTAGGCATGGTGGCATCTGCCTATAATCCCAGTATACAGGAGTCTAAGAAGGGAAAACCAAAAATTCAAAGTCAAGACTGGCATGGTGGCACTCGCCTTTAATCCCAGCACTCAGGAGGCAGAGGTAGGTGGATCTCTGTGAGTTTGAAGCCAGTGGGGTTTACAGAGTGAGTTTCAGGACAAAGATACACAGAGAAATCTGTCTCATAAAATAAAAAAAAAAAAATTAAGAAGGGGGTGGTAGGGTAGGTAAAAATGACAGTATTTTTTCTACCTTTTCCAAACCCTCTGTTGGTTCCCCATCACACACATGACTAAACCAAGACCTGGCAACCCCTAAACACTAGGGTCTTAGCTCTTGCTTACCTCCTTCTGTAATTCCACTGATCTGCCACTGTTTGGGCCACATGACAAGCTTGATAAACCTCAGGCTTTTCGTGACTTTTCCCTGCCAAGTCATCCTGTGAGAAAGTCCCCTCCCTGTTACCGTGTTTGCTTACTTTCTTCTTTTGTCCCCCCCCCCCTTTTTCCTTTGAGACAGTCCCATTAAGGTCAGGCTGCCCTTGAACTCACTACGTAGCTGACTTTGAACTTCCCTTCCTCCTGCTCCCGCCCTCCCAACTGCTAGCGTCACTGGTGTGTGCCACCACACCCAGATTTTTTGGTTTGTTTTGTTTTTTCTTCACTGCTTCTGTCTTCCAATACACTCTAAATTCGACCTCAGGGCCGGGCAGGAGCCTGACACCCATGTTTACACTAACTCTATAAACATTTGTTGAATCCAAGGATGGGCGGACTTCGCCAACCGCGAGCCTGTAAAGGAGGAGAGTCGATGGCCGGCTGTGTGGGCCCCAGCCCGATTGCCCGCTGAGCCTCTAAGCTCCTTGCTGCTTCCCACTGGCACCGTCCATCTCCTGACTTTCTCCAGGGTTATGTGGAGCTGGTCTGCCGCCAGGAATGTCATGCTTTCCTAATGTCCTCTGGGGCCCGCAGATCTCTACGGTCATGGGAGGTGCCCCCTTGGGATCTCAGTTGACTGTACACAAATGTGGACTTCTTGACCCAGCTGGCTCCCATCCCTTTCCACACGCTAGGCTGCCCTGGAACAGTGTGTCTGCCTTCTTTGTGGGGGAGGTAACTTGTTTCCTGGTATGGGAGAGGTTGCTGGCTACGGTGACCTCTCTCACAGACTCCTAGGGCAGAACTTCAGGCCTGAGGTGAGACAAGTTAGTTCCCAAACGATTTGTAATATAGCAACTTTTCTTTCTTTTCCTTATAAAGATTTGTTATTTATGTGTATATGTGTATCTGTGTGTTTGTGTGTGTGTGTGTGTGTGTGTGTGTGTATGTTCATGTGAGTGCAGTGCCCATGGAGGCCAGAAGAGGGCAACAGACACCCTAGAGCTGGAGTTACAGGCAGCTATAACATGAGTGCAGGGACCCAAACATTAGTCTCTGAAAGAACAGTACTGCTCTTAGCCACTGGGCTGTCTTTCTAGGCCCAAAAGCAGCTTCTCTGTCTGTTGCGCCACCCCCCTTTCTTCTGTCCTTCATTTTTCAAAAGAATCAAACCAATTTTGAAAAATTATTTATTATCATTGTGTGGGGACATTGGTGTGCCGTGTCACCCAGGTGATGGTTGGAGGGTGACTCTGAGAAGTGTAGTCTCCGTTTCCCCCTTTGTGTGGACTCAGGGATTGAACTTATGTCATCAGGCTCCTGTGACATTTTTACTTGTCACCTCAGTGGTTTTTAAAATAGGTAGAATTTGGTTAAATTAGGTGTGGTGGCTCCCATTTGGGAGACTGAGGCCAAAGGATCGCTGTGAGTTCCAGGATAACCTGGTCTACACAATGAGACTTTGACTCAGAAAGAGCAAGACTGGAGCTGTCTTGCCTGGCATGCACAGAGTCACAGACTGGCTTTTCAGTGCCTCATAAACCAGGCATAGTGCCACCCATTTGTCATCCCAGCACACTGGACACAGTGGCAGGAAGACCAGCAGGTCAAAGTCCCCCTGGTTACACAGTGATT
>NC_022033.1:13622550-13624458 GCF_000317375.1 Microtus ochrogaster | reverse complement strand
AAAAAAAACAGCTGAGAGATAGCCAGCAGCAGCGGTGGGTAAGCAGGGTCCGCCAAGCCTATTTGCTGGGCCTGATCCCCCTTCCACCTGCCTCGACCCTGGCCTCAGCATGGCCCCTCAGCCCTGCTTCTGGGTGGCCACTTCACCAAGGCCCTCTCCCCAACCCGCTCCTGGGACCGGCAGCCTGCCTGGTTCTGGTCCCATGTATGGCTTGACAAGTGCCACGCTCGGTCTAGGACTGGGCTTTGGCTGGGTAGGCATTTCTGGGAGGGACCATGGTCTGGCGCCAGCCAATCAGGAAAGGGCAGATCCACAGACCCCCCCCCCCCCTTGCGACATGCCCAGGTTTGTCTGGACTTGCCCTGACAAATCCAAAGATGCTTCAGCAAATCAAATTCAAACTAATGTAACTGCTTCTTGCTTAGCCAATCAGGCTTGTTGGAGATGACCTAACTGTCTCTGGAATTCCCCTAGCTCTGTATAAAAGGAGCTGCGAGCTTCTCTCCGAGTAGCTGCCATTTTGTTGGGTAACAGATCCCAGGATGCTGGAATTGTCTCTTGAGAATTAAAATGCTTCTGCTTTGCATAAGTAAGTGGTGGTCTTTTGTGGGGTGATTTGCAGACTCCAACACAGCAACAAACAACAACAACAAAAAAAAAAAAACACTACTCAGAGGCAGAAGCAGGCAGATCTCTGCATTTGAGGCCAACCTGGTCTACAGAGCAAGTTCCAGGACAGACTCCAAAGCTACACAGAGAAATGCTGTAGCTTTGGAAAAAAATCAAACCAAACCAAACAAAAAACCAGCAAAAAACAAAACGTAGCCCAAACCAAAAATAAACAAGGAAAGGAGGAAGGTAGGTACATTTTTTTTCTCAAAGCAAGACCAAGACCCTGTCTTTACTGGATTCACAGAGAGGTAGGGATTTATCTGAGAGGCTCTTCAGTGACTCAGCTGGCCTTGAACTCAACTTGTAGTCAAGGACGTTCTGGAGCTGATTCTCCTGCCTCCACCACTGGCATAATTATCGACACTCAACTGACTAGAACTCTTTTGGTTGGCAGGGTGTAAACAGTGTTTGGTGGAAAGCATCACCTCAGCTCCCTAACGTGTCTAGATTTAGCTTACGTGTCTAGTTGAAATATAACAGGTAATGATACCCAGTTATCAACTGCCTTACAGAGCTGAGAGAATGGCATTTAACAAAGAGCTGCTAACACAGAGACATGCTAGTTCCTGCAGCAGCCTATAGCTCCTCCACGAAGATGAGTGTTTGCAGAAGACCTGCCTTGAGGCTTGCCTTGGGTATGGCAAAGTCACCTGCACAGCAAAAAGCGGCCTCCACCTCTTCAGCTTTCTGGATGCCATCTGGGGAATTGATCATATCATCCTGCCAAGACAGGTAGACTAAATCTTCCCCCGGGAAAATCTCCGGGCCTCTTGTACTCACCAGCAAATGGCAAGCCCTGTTTCTAAGGCTGGTGTTCTCCAACGGCTAAGGAGAAGACTTGGGATTGTCTACATTGCTAAAAACGCTGTCTCATGTCTGCTCATTTATCCCCTTAGATCTTTCTACTGGCATTTGATGACTTAAGTTACTGGTAGGTCATTACTTCATTTGTTAAGTTTCCTGCTAAAATACAGAAAAGTGTGCCTCTTTAACAGGCCTCATAGTCCAGAACTAACAGGTTTCAGGGTATCTTCAGAGGCTCAAGCGTTTCTAATTTCTTTTGTCTTCTAAAATGTTCATACTCCAAGATGTAAATGGGTTCTAGTTGTCTTACAGATACCTACAGGTTCCTGGGGGAAGGTTCTGCTGCTATATCAAAAACCAGGTCTGGTAAAAACTAACAGTCTCGGCCGGGCAATGGTGGTGCACGCCTGTAATCCCAGCACTCGGGAGGCA
>NC_022033.1:13618331-13619940 GCF_000317375.1 Microtus ochrogaster | reverse complement strand
AGGACCATCTTTTCAATAGGAAAGAGGTAAAACCTGTTCTTCATCCAGAAATCTGGGAATTGGAAGTGATTATAGCCTGGTGATCTGTGTTCTCTGTTGGGCCAGGCCATATCAATCTCCTCTAGCCAGGCCTGGAGGTGGCTAATAATCTTTAAATAACCCTTACAGCCATGGGCTCCCCAAGCTCCCACAACCAGGACCAGAGATACCCAGTAGTCTAAGTGACCTTTACGTTATCTGTATAGCCAGGGACTCTCCCAAGCTCCCACAACCAGGACCAGAGGTGGCTAATAGCCCAAATGACCTCTACCCTACCTGCATGACAGAAACCAGACAGACCTACCTTAGGACCTTAAGCGAGTACAGGTAGCCTATCTCTAGAACCCATCTTCTCGGAAGAAATGACATGTACTCTGACTCAAGGTTCAACGTAATTGTCCTTTCTTCTGCACTGGTGACTGTGCCCAAATGACCTCTACCCTACCTGTATGACAGAAACCAGGCAGACCTCTTAAGGGAGTACAGGTAGCCTATCTCTAGAACCCATCCTCTCGGAAGAAATGACATGTACCCTGAATCGAGTTTCAATGTAATTGTTCTTTCTTCTGCACTGGTGGCTGTGCCCAAATGACCTCTACCCTACCTGTATGACAGAAACCAGACCAGACAGACCTCTTAAGGGAGTACAGGTAGCCTATCTCTAGAACCCATCTTCTCGGAAGAAATGACATGTACCCCGAGTCGAGTTTTAGTGTAATTGTTCTTTCTTCTGCACTGGGGATTGTATTACACCAGGAAACTTTTTCCAAATTATACTGTGTTTAAATTTCTTGGGAATGAACTGCCTGGCATCAGACACTCAAGAAGGTTTGATCCAGGTTAACAAAGTCAATCTGAAGTGACTTTTTGGGGCTGGAGAGATGGCTCAGTGGTTAAGAGCACTGTCTGCTCTTCCAGAAGTCCTGAGTTCAATTCCCAGCAACCACATGGTGGCTCCAAACCATCTGTAAAGAGATCTGGTGCCCTCCTCTGGTGTGTGGGTATAAATGGAGGCAGAAAGTTGTATGTATAATAAATAAACCTTTTTTTTCATTCTTACCTTGAAGTTTGTTTCCCTGCACGACACCTGTAGGGTCCCCCTCAGTATAGGACCCAGCAATGCCATTCCTGGGCATTCCAGGTCAGCATGTCACAGAGAAATTGCGTTACCAGTTTTTAGCATAGCTCTTTACAAGAGCTATGATGGGACCATGCTCAGACTGGGGTTGCCGTAAAGAGGAACCTCTGTTGAGGAGTGGCTGCCGTCAGAGTGAGCTGTGGCAATGTCTGTAGGGAATCTTCTGGGTTGTTAATTGATGCAGGAGGATTCAGCCCACTGTGAGTGGTGCTGTCCTTGGGCAGACAGTCCTGGGTTGTGTAAGGCAGCAAGCTGGGACTGGAGAGATGGCTCAGCCAGTTAGAGCATTTGCTGCTCTTGCAGAGGACCTGGCTTCAGTTCCCAGCATCCACATAGTGGCTCACTACCATCTATAACCCCAGTTTCAGGGGCTCCAATGTCCCCTTCCGGCCTTTCAGGCACCAGATGAACATATGGTGCATATACATACAC
>NC_022033.1:13614710-13616489 GCF_000317375.1 Microtus ochrogaster | reverse complement strand
CCCGAGGAAGGCTGGCACTGGAGGCTGTCCTCCAGCCCCCCACATCCCTGTGCACACTGGACTGTGACGGTTGCACAATGCGAAGTTGCTGAAATCACTGGTGTGCACGTCTGAGACACAAATATACAGACGTGTTTGAAACAAGTGAGTTTCAGTGCAAGTCAGCTCCTTCAAACAGCAGTTAACGCTTTTAAAAGTTTTTCCAGCTAGCGTTGAGCCCTCTGGTCCTAGAATTCAAGCGTCCAGGAACCCTTCAGCTGTGATAGCCCAGCAGGAGGCCTCCTCTCCTGCCTCTTCTAGCACGTAGTTTTCCGTGATCTCAGAGTTTTAGGAGTTGCTAGCTGTCACTGGGTCTCCTCTTTTGGAGAAGTTTGGAGTTTAAATCTGCAGACTCAGTCCTTCTGGGTGTAAACATGTTGGCTTCTGGCCGAAGTAGAAAAATGGGCATTGTCAGGGATATAGTGGAGGGTGGAGGGTTGCCACTAGTGTCCTCCAAGTACGAAGAGGTGTTAGTATGCAACAGCATTTCAAACCCAGACCCTGGTAAGGCCTGCACCTCTCCCATTCCCCTCTTGTGCTATAACTGGCCTGTGCTCTAAGCTCACCATGCCCCGCCATACCTCCCAGTCCCGGTACAGGCTGTCCTCTTTCCTTGGCTACCTGGAAACTTCTCCATTGTCATCTCCTTTCAAGGTTCCTTGGCACACTCACTGGCCTGGTATCCCCTGCAGCCTTATCTCCCTACACAGAGGGATTGTTTATGTGCCTGCTTCCCCCACGGCTCTGTGGGGGCTCCCTGAACACAAAGCCTGTCTTATTTATTGCTTGTTCCCAAGGCCCTAGTACAAGTTCAACACATATCCTGCTTAGTCAAATGGAGAAACGACGGGGCCCTCCCACCACATCACTCAGGGCCAGGAAGACACATGGAGACGCCCCTTTTCCTAGTCTATTCTGGGCTAAAGGGGCTTCTCTTATGTGAGCCCAGCATGGTCAGAGAGCCACTCCCTTTAGAAACCTCACTTGAGGGCAGAAGCCTGCCCTCTACTTGCTTTGGAAACTGCCTCAGTGTAATTGAAACCACAAAACAGGGTCCCAGAGCGCTGCAGCCAGCCCAGATCCTGCTGGAGCCTCCCTCCCACCATTGCTGGGACCTAGGAGGCAGGATGAAATCTTGTTCCTCTCAGGGGCTCTTACTGCAGTGACAGAGAACAAGATTAAAATGCATGGGAAAGTTAGCAAGTATGGCTTTTTTCATACAAGCTATTTTTTAATTTATTCTCTTATATATGTGTGGGCCCATGTACAGAGGTCAGACAACTCTGTCCAGTCAGCTCTCTCCTGCCACCATTTCCATGGGTTCTGGGAATTGAACTCAGGTCCTCAGACTTGTGTAACAAGCATTTTCGCCTGCTGAGCTGTCTCACCTGCTGTGTGTGTGTGTAAAACCAACCTGGCTTACATTGTGAGTTCCAGGACAACCAGGGGCTATGTCCTCTATGAAAGGGGCTAGTTCAGCAGTTAAAATCACTTGTTTTTCCAGGGGGCCCAGGTTTGAGGCCCTGTACTCCAGTTCCTCTCCTGGTCACCTGCTGGGATTACAGATGTCACTTTTTATTTTTATAATGTCTCACTGTGGCCCTGGCCAGGCTGGAACTCAGATCTGCCTGCCACTGCCTCCAAATGCTAGGATTAAAGGTACCACCTCACTGGGCTGTAGCAGGTTTTTCTCTTTGTGCCACCAACCAGCTCCCAAATCATGACATGGAGCTTTATTGC
>NC_022033.1:13567877-13614610 GCF_000317375.1 Microtus ochrogaster | reverse complement strand
CCTGCCTCTGCCTCCCGAGTGCTGGGATTAAAGGCGTGCGCCACCACCGCCCGGCTAGCTCTTATAACTTATTTTAACCTGTTTCTCTATGTTTTGCTTCAGGGCTTTTCACTGTTCACTGTTTGTCCTACTTTCCTGTTTCGTCCATGTATGGCTAGCTATTGGCTACTTATCCCCAGAGTCTCCTTCACCCTCTCCTCTTGAACCTAGATTCCTCTTCCTACTTACTCTCTGTTCACCAGTACCACCTATCCCTCCTCTGCCTATTGACTCTTCAGCTTTTTATTAGATTAATCAGGTACTTTGGGCAGGCAAGGCAAAACAACACTTCTTTACATAAACAACTACAACACAACTTACATAGTTAAACATTCCACACCAGACCTTTCATATAGGCTTTTTTAAAAAACAATAACAGGCGGGGCTGGAGAGATGGCTCAATGGTTAGAGCACTGGCTGCTCTTGTAGAGGACCTGCGTTCAACTCCCAGTATCCACATGGCAGCTCACAACTAACTCCATTTCCAGGGGATCTGACACCCTCATACAGATGTATATGCAGGCAAAATACCCAATAGACATACAACAAAAATAAACAAATCATTAAAAAATTTAAAAAACATGAACTTGTGTTTTGCCTGCATATATGGTCTGTATGTAGGTATAGGATTCCCCCAGAACAGGAGTTACAGTTGTGAGCTGCCATGTGGATGCTAGCAATTGAATCCTGGTCCTCTGCAAGAGTAGCCAATGCTCTTAACTGATGAGCTATCACTCAAAACCCAGGTTTTTTTGTTTTGTTTTTCCTTTTTCAGGACAGGGTTTCTCTGTGCAAACCCAACTATCCTGGAACTCACTCTGCAGACCAGTCTGACCTTGAACTCAGAGAGATCTGCTTGCCTTTGCTTCCAAAGTGCTGGGATTAAAGGTATGCACCAGCACTGCCTATGCTAACCTGTTTAACATTTTTTTTGGTGTGTTTTGTTTTTATTATGTTTATGCACCACATGTGTGCCTAATGCCCATGGTGGCCAGAAGAGGTGTTAAATAATCTCCTGAACCAGTTACAGGTGTCTGTGAGCTGCTGTGGTGATACTGGGAATCCAACCTGGGTCTTCTGGAAGAACAGCAAGTGATATTAACTGCAAAACCAGCACCTTTCAAAAAGATTTTTTGTTGTTGTTTTGTAAGGCAGGGTCTTGCTACATAGTCCTTGGCTGTCATGGAATTATGTAAACCAGGTTGGCCTCAAACTCATCCACTTATTACTGTCTCCCAAGTGACAGGATTAAAGGTATGTGTCACAACACCTGGCTTATAAGACTTTTAAAGCTGGTTTTAGGGGTTTGATCCATCTCACTGGTCTTGAGACAAGGTCTCTTGTAGCCCTGGCCGGTCTTGAAATTGCTCTGGGGCCAAGATTGACCTTGAACTCCTGATTCTCCTCCTATACTTCCTGAGTGCTGAGTTCACAGGCATGATTTTTGCTCTTTATCAACAAAATGGACTTTTTGAAAGATTAAATTTTGTTTGTGGACCCCAGAAGCCAGGGGAGTGCATCAGATCCCTGGGAGTTGGAGGTACAGGTGTTCGTGAACAACCAGACCTGGGTGCTAGGAACTAACTCAGATCCTCTAGAAAAGCAACCATTTCTTTTGCCTCAAGTCTCAGTGGTTGCGGGTGTACTTCAGTGTTTCTCCCAGGAGTATGGGTCCCTAGGTTTGATCCCCAGCATCTTGGGGGGGGGGGGTTATAGTCACAGAACATTAAAAAAACCACAGGGTCTTAGCACACAGCTCATGTTTTGCTTGGTTTTCCCAAGGGAACCACTTCCACATTTCCCCAGAAGCCAGAACCTGTAATAGAAGAGGGATGCCTAAAAGAGTCACTAAGCTTTTCAGACAGAGTGGCCTGTCTTATGGTCACCAGACAAGTACTGTCAGCAGTGCTGGGTATGGAGGCACACAGGGAGCAAGGGTCAGCATCCTGTAGGAGTCTAACGAGCTCTTGCTAAACCCCTCTCCTGAGAAAGATGCATACGATGGTCACCCCAACCCCAATGTCCCAGCAGCACCTAGACTCCACCAAAGATCCCTACCCCCTCAGGTGTGTGTGTGTGGGGGGGACAGCAATTCATTTATTAGGTATACCTACAGATGAACAGGTCTAAAATTACAGGTGATCTTAAAGTGGAAGCTCTGCACCAAGAAATGATGGCTCCCCAATGGCTGCATAGGTGGAACCCCTTCCTCATTCTTCCCCATCTATATCCTGTAGCCCCTCCCCTAGGACTTCATGCAATCAGTGCAGAATTGCACGGCAGCTGCCTGGATACTCACTCAGGTGAGAGTCCCAGGTTCCTCCCCAACAGTTTCCATGAAGGAAGCAGTTTGCAGGCTCAAAGTGTGAAGCAAATTCCTTAAGATGCTGGCCAGGGGGTGGTGCACACCTTTAATCCCAGCACTCAGAAGGCAGAGGATCTCTGGGAGTTCTAGGCCAGCCTGGTCTAAGGAGCTAGTTCTAGGACAGCCAGGGCTGTGACACAGAGAAACCCTGTCTAGAAAAAAAGACCCTCCCCCCAAAAAAAAGCTCCTGAAGATGGAAGCAATTTGGCTAGACAGTCCTGTACCGCACAGGTGAAGAGTGGATACATACCTAGTAAGCATAGAACATTCTGAGACCACAGAAGAGGGAGGATGAACTGGAGGTAGAGGGGGGAGAGAATTCAGGGAGGCTACCTGGTGTTCAGCCACATGTGGGGGAAGAAATTGGCAGTACTCAGGATACACAGAATGGGGGGGCAGATGGACAAGACACAAGGTTGCTTCTATAGCTCAAGCTGGCCTTAAAATGGCTAATGTTGAGGCAGCAAAGCTGTGAAAGCAAGCACTGTTAGAAAAGTCGAAGAGCATCACCGGTGCTATATTCTACTTGGTGAGTTGGAAATTGGCCGGAGTGCGGCCAACCCATTGTCCACTTTGTGTACTTTAAGCAATGGCTGTTTCCGTACGCATGCTTATTCTTCAGATGGCATCCAGGTTCTTCCTCATTTAGCTTTCCTAGTATCTGGATCGACAGGTAAGGACCACCATGGCCAGCTCTTGTGTGCTACTCTGGTTTTGCTTGTTTCGTATAGGGATATAAACCAGGCTGACCTAGGAGTCAGAGTCCCCACGTTAGCTTTTCCAGTGCTAGAGTAGTGTTGGGGGTTCAGGTGTGTCTACTCTTGACTCCATCTACTTTTTGTTTGAGACAGGACCTCAGTACACATCTCTGTCTGCACTGGAACTCGCCAGGGAGACCGGAGTGTTGGGATTAACAGGAGCCGAGCCCCACCGCCATCACAAATTTTATATATATATTACTGGGACTGGGTGAGGGACATGGAAAATTCGCTATTATTGAGCTACACACCCCAACAAAACCCTTTTTAAAATTTTTCTTTTTGAGGCAAAATTTCACTCTTGTAGTCTGCTGACTTTAAACTAGTGGTGATCCTTCTGTCTGTCTCCTAAATGCTGGAATTAGAGGTGTGAGCCAAAAGGCCCAGCTGCTAGCACTTATGCTTGGATAAAGTCTCATGTAGCGCAGCTTTGAACTTGCAATGTAGCCAGAGATGACTCCACCTCCTCAAGTGCTGGCAGTGCACATCACCTTAAAAAAAAAAAGAAAAAGATGATTGGTGAAGCATGGTGATGCGTGTCTTAATCCCAGCATTCAGGAGGCAGACGGATTTTGAGGCTATTCTGGTCTACACAGTGAGACCCTGACTCAAAAGGAAAAAAAAAAAGATTGGCTGGGCATGACAGTACAGTCCTTTAATCCCAGCATTTAGGGGGGATTAGTAGGCAGATCCTTGAGTTTCTGGCCAGCCACGGTTAACACAGTAAAACGATTTAAAAAGAAAAAAAAAAAAAAGGAGAGAGAGAAATACTAAGACCCCCTTCTCCTTTCTTACTAGCTTATACTGTTGGTCGCCATTTTTCCTGACCTCCTAACATCCCACTTCAGAAGTAGAGGCAGCCAGCGTCATCAGTCCTGGATTTCAGAGGACGAACAGCTCGGGCGTCTGCTGCGCAGGTCGAGCAGCAGGTGGCAAACTTGTCCTCCTTTCAAGCTACCTTTACTGGGCGATAGCGTCCTAGGGAGGCCACAAGTGGGTGGAGCTAGCAGCCTAATTCCGGCCAGGAGCCGGGTAAGGGTCCCTGGCAATAGCGTGTCCTGCTAAACCGTGGAGCCTTCACAACTCCAGCGTAACAGTTCCATCACTCTTAGACTGCTAGGTTACTCAAGAGCAACTTGTGAACAGGTAGCTAACGGGAGAAGGTTCGTTTTGCACACCATCTGGCCTCTGAGCAAACAGTGAAAACACTGCAGGATCCCTCGGGGGACAGGCCCCGAGGAGGCTAGGACCCAGGTGCCGGCAGGACCGACGTCACCACTCCGCCTCTGCAACTGAGCCCGAGCCCCCAGAAGATTCCAAACCAGTCTCGTGTCCCCTAAAGTGTCCAAGTAGATCCTCGGTCCCTCCGAGTGTGACCTGCAGGGAAACAGACAGGGCGTATTCCTTTCCGCCTACATCCCAAGAAAAGCAAAGCTGTCTCCCCCCCCCAACTTCGGACCACACGGGACAACGGGACAACAGGGAAGGACGGGAAGATGGGGAGGGGGTCGAAAGCAATCAAGGTCCGGGGAGCCGGCCAACATTGCCACACTCAAGATGGCGGCGCGGCCCCGGCGAGGTCCCTCAGAGGCGGTACCGACGCATGCGCAGCGCGGAGTCCCGGCCCGGGACACAAGATGGCGGCAGCGGCGCTGGGGAGGGCGAGGCGGAGGCGGCAAAACGGGCGGTCGAGCAGAACGTGTAGCCGCATCCCCTCGAGTCCGCTTCGGGCAGGTAAGAGCCCCAGGAAGCCATGGGTCCGCCGCGAGCCGCGCCATGGTCCGGGAGTCCGAAGCAGGACGGCGGAGGCACCTCCGGCGCTTCCCGCTTGGGGTTGCCGCTCGCCCGGTCTCTATCGTCGCCGCCATCTTAGAGCCGCGGGTGGGCAGCCGGGCCGCTGGCTGGGGTGAGTGCAGTGGGCCCAGAGAGCGCGGACGGAGCGGCCTCTAGGGTCCCTCCGCTGCTGCCGCTGCCGCCGTCGCCACCGCCTTTGTGTCGGGCTCCGACTCTGAGTCGCCTCAGCCCGGGGGCGGGAGCGCGCGGCAGGGCGGGGGGCGGAGCCCGGAGATGGGCCGGCGCGCGCGCGCCAAACACCCCGCCCCCGCTGAGTTGTGGGGGAGGGATGCGCGGGAGCGCGCTGCGGCAGGCCCTGCGTGCGCGCCTGCGCACTGCGCAGGGCCCGTGGCTCCCCCCCCCTCGCTGGAGCCGGAGCATTCTGATTGGTCCGCTAGAAAGTGCTGCCCCACCTTCCTCCAATCCCGGAATCGAATACTTGGGCTCTCACGGGTTCCGCTGGTGCACAGATGCAGTTGTTTGTGTGTAGACTGCGCTGCGCTTTTCCGACTTTGGTGTGCGTGGGAGTCCGGAAGGCAGAGGCTAAGGGAACCAGTAACCTAATGGGTCAAGTGGTTTTGCCTTAGAAGTCGGGGTGACAGCCCGGCCTGGAACTTGGTGGGTCTGGTGCTTTGGGCAGGAGACCTTTTGCACCCATCTAAGCGGATTTATTTCGTTTCTTATTTTTAAGAGACAGGATCTCTCTTGTGTAGCTTTGGCTGTCTTGCAACTCAAGTATATAGATCAGGCTGGCCTCGAGCTCACAGAAATCCTCCTGCCTTTGCCTCTCGAGTGCTGGGATTAAAGGCGTTTTGCCTCCATACCCGGCTCGTTTAATTTTTAATTATTAGTGCGTGTGTGTGTGTGCGCGCGCCCCCGTCACTGTACTGCGTAGTTTCACCATTAGCCCTTAGCAGATTCTAAGCTGATAAAACTTTCAAGCCGCGTAAAGTGAAAGAATTAGTCATCTTGTCTCCCAGTCCCACTTGTGGCGTGTTTAAAAATGACAGTCTTGTTGAGGGTTGATGGCACAGACCTGAAAATCTAGCACTTTTAAGAGACGGAGGGGGAGCTGGAGAGATGGCTCAGAGGTTAAGAGCATTGCCTGCTCTTCCAAAGGTCCTGAGTTCAATTCCCAGCAACCACATGGTGGCTCACAACCATCTGTAATGACGTCTGGTGCCCTCTTCTGACCTGCAGACATACATACAGACAGAATGTTGTATACATAATAAGTAAATAAATAAGTAAAGAAATATTAAAAAAAAATTAAAAAAAGCCGGTTGTGGTGGCGCACGCCAGTAGGATTTGCTGAAGGAGGCAGAGGCAGGAGGATCACGAGTTCGAGGCCAGCCTGGGATACACATTTAAAAAAAAAAAAAAAGAGAGAGAGAGACGGAGGCAGGCTAGGACGACCCAGGGCAGTAGGCCTGTAGTCTCAACCCTTGGAGATACCGGCAGGATGATTAGGCCTTTAAGGCCAGTCTCAGCTGTGTGAGACCCTGTCCTAAAGTTACCAATTGTTTGGTAGCTCCCTTCCCCATTTCTTACTACTAACAGGTGTGGTGGGGCACATCTATCTGCCCTAGATGAGTCTGGTAACAGCTGCTGTGGGAAGTGCTTGGCATCGGGCTGGGCTGCTGCTTCTGTCTTCTCTAACAAATGCATCAACCAGGTGCATTCTGTCACATTTTCTGAGATAAACAGTTTTCAATAAAGGTGAATGAGATGTGCTATGTGTGTTTGCATGATTTTGTTTTTATAATGTTTTATAATGTTTTCAAAGTGTGTCTTTTACTAGTTGTGGGTGACTTGAGATAGTGCCCCAAATCTTCTGTATGCTTTGTTCCCTGTTCTTTGGTCGACAGACAATTTGGTTGGCACAGCTGGCTGTGCAATATATGGGGCTTCAGTGTTGGAAATGAAAACCTGATTCCCCTTGGCATGTGTCTGTGTCCCACCTAATGGGAAGGCTGAAAGGGGAGGATGTTTTGAGTGCAGTGGTTGAAAGTCAGTCTGGGTAACAAAGCCAAATCCAGTTCAGAAGGAAAAACTGAGCTGAGCATGGTGGTCCTCGCCTAATCCTAGTACCTGGGAAGTCAAAGAGGCCAGACTGGGAGTTCAAGGTCATACTCAGCTACAAAGGGAGTTTGAGTTCCCCTCTAACCCAAGAACAAAAGAAAAAAAAAAAGTCAGTTCCAGGATTGCAGGTGGAATTGCTCATTGAAGTGCTCACTCAGCACCGCAGATCTGGCTTTGGTTTCCAGGAAAGCAAGGTTTTTCCTTTTCCAGTCCTGGTTGTACAGGCTCTAATCTCAGTTAATTCCAGAGACTAAGGAAGGATGATCATATATTCAACACCTTCTTGAACTACAGATCAAGTTCAAGGATATTGTTGTCCATTTTTTGAGACTCTGTCTCAAAAGCTAAAGAGGCGTGGCTCAGTGGCAGAACAATTATCTAGCATGACCAAGGATCTAGGCTCTATCGCCAGTACCTCATATATTTGTCAAGCTATATATATACATAGTGGTCTCAGCCAAGGGCTGGCGATGTAGCGCATGAAAGAGTAGTTTCCTGTCATGTTCAAGGCTCTGGGCTCCATCTTCAGCACTTTAGAACAAATGACCAACTTCAAGGTGATACGAAAGCATCAAATCAAGTTTAGAGCTCTATGGTAAACTAGGTTCAGGGCCTATGAAGGCAACCTTTGTTAGTTGAAAGCTTGAGAAGTACATTGATTGGAAAAAAAAGCTAGGTGATGGTTGTGCACACTTTTAATCCCACACACTCAAGAGGCAGAGGCAGGTTGAGCTCTGTGAGGGGGAGTTCCAGGATAGCCAGGGCTACACAGAGAAACCCCATCTCAAAAAACAAACAATAAAGAAAAAAAAAAACCCTCAACAACAAAAAGAATCTGTTGCCGGCGGTGGTGGTACACACCT
This sequence comes from Microtus ochrogaster, assembly GCF_000317375.1. Taxonomy (NCBI): domain Eukaryota; kingdom Metazoa; phylum Chordata; class Mammalia; order Rodentia; family Cricetidae; genus Microtus; species Microtus ochrogaster. Next base: position 13,606,670 of record NC_022033.1, on the reverse strand, counting down.
TTAATCCCAGCACTCGGGAGGCAGAGATAGACGGATCTTTGTGAGTTTGAGGCCAGCCTGGTCTATAAGAGCAGGTTCCAGGAGAGGCTTCAAAGCTACTGAGAAACCCTGTCTCGAAAAACCAAAAAAAAAAAAAAAAAAAAACAAAACAAAACAAAAAAAAACCCCAAAAGGATCTGTTTGAGCATACTTGTCTAGACAGGGTCACACTACTATATCGACCAGGCTTTGATCTCTGAGAAGTACAGCTTTGATTCCTTGAGCCTCCAGACCCTCATAGTGTGTCCTTGTCCCTCTTCTGTTGCCTCTGCTTAGTGAGGCTTCTCAGGCCAATAACTCTTGTCTTCTATTTGCTCTCCAGCTGCTGATGCACGGAGTCCCCTGAGTCCCTGTCAACCTCACTGCTGACCAGCCCATCTACCTGTGCTGCACCTTCCTGTGGGCCTCCCCCTGCTTCTGTGGGACCCTGTGACTTGGGTTCAGTCCAGCCAGAGAAGAAACCCCTCTCATGCTAGTGTGGCAGACCCCAGAGGGTGAGAGAAAAGGGACCTTATTCAGCCTTGAAACCCATGGGCTCAGCCCCAAAGGAGCCATTCCAAACCTTTCTGTAATCAAGGCCCGCTTGTTACACGTGTCCTGTTGCTGCTGCAATTTTTATCTGCCAAATTGTACAGATAAAGTAACTATTGATTTTTCCCTTTCCAAATTAACAGACGTCTTTGGGTGTACAATAAAATAAATGTTCAATGATTCCTATGATGTCGTCAACAACCAGTCAGGGATCCTGATGAGCATGCAAAGAAAACCTTCCAGTCAGCCTTTGTGGTCTTACTGTGGGTGAGGGTTTCTTGTGGGTTTTGTAACATATTAAAAACAACATGAGCATCATCAGTCTGATCTCAGGCGGCCCCTAGGTGTGTACCAGGACCAGAGTGGGAAGTACCTGACCTTTGAGGCTTGTGCTAGGTGTGCTCTAGGAGGAAGTAGTGGAGAATACAGATCTAAAGAAGCTGGTTTCTCCAGTGTTTAACTTGGGGCTTCTGAAGGACTAAACCCCCTTCAGTTACACTGGTTTCCTTAGCGACAGACTACTACCAGAGTCCATGCTTCCTCCCCACTGGTCCACTGACTTTACCATCTTCCCAAGAGAAGGCACTGGTCATTATAGGGCGACTTCTCAAAGGCAGACCCTCTTCTTGTTGGCCACTCTGGTGCTCTGTAAATGTCCGCAGGATTAGTAGAGCTCCTTTTGGATACAGGTAGTATCCTCAGCTCTGGAGAGCGATGCCCTGGACCCAGTCTGAGGAAACAGTCCCCCTGTAGGTCTAGCCATCTAAGCTCTCTGATGCACTTTAAAAAAAAAAATATTATGTGTACAGCATTCCTTCCATGTGTGCCCACAGGCCAGAAGGGGGCACCAGGTCTCATTATAAATGGCTGTGAGCCACCATGTGGTTGCTGGGAATTGAACTCAGGACGCCTGGAAAGAGCAGTCAGTGCTCTTAACCACTGAGCCATCTCTCCAGCCCCTCTGATGCACTTTCAGTGACACTGTGGAAGAACTGTGTCCACCAAATCTGTGTGGGGGAGGGAGGAGGTGGGACAGAGAGAGTCTTCCTGGAGGATGGGAGCCCAAGGGCAAGCCAGACCATTAAGGGGAAGGATTTGGCTAGGCGGGCACCCTATCTTACAGTTGAGGGACAGAAACTTCAATCTCACTGCTCCTGTGGCACTAGTTGGCTGGCTGTCCAGGACAAGACTGTAGATAAGTCACCAGAGTGAGCCCTAGGCTGTAATTAGTGAGTAGGATGGAGCTGACACTCTTGGTCCTCTGTGACAGGTCCCGCGCGGCTGCTGAGATGGCCAATGAGAATCACGGCAGCCCCCGGGAGGAAGCATCCCTCCTAAGTCATTCTCCAGGCACCTCCAATCAGAGCCAGCCCTGTTCTCCAAAGCCAGTGCGCCTGGTACAGGACCTCCCAGGTACTGGAGGGAGTGGTATGGGCTGGTAGGATAGCGGAGTGCTGTGCGCAGACCTGACTGTCTGGGTCATACTCTTGCTTGCAGAGGAGCTGGTACATGCAGGCTGGGAGAAGTGCTGGAGCCGGAGGGAGAGCCGCCCCTACTACTTCAACCGATTCACCAACCAGTCCCTGTGGGAGATGCCTGTGCTGGGCCAGCACGATGTGCTTGTGAGTGCCGACTTGGGGAAAGGGTCAGAGCAGACCTCTGGCCTTCCACAAATGTATCTCAGACAACTAGGTATCTAGCCCTGTGCTGATACCTGCAGATAAAATGTCAAGGAAGACAGTTCCTGTCTTCAAAAACCTTGCAATCAAACAGGAGAGATGGGGGCAGATTGTTAGAGTAGCATGCCAAACACTGGGCAGCATGCGAAGAGGTAGGTGTCAGCAAGACAGAGTTCCCTGTCTTTGTGGTATGTTCATTCTGTGGCAGAGAGTAGGATTCCAGTTGTGGACTTATTTAAAGAATATACTGAAATCCATGGGGATTGAACTCCTCTGAAAATCAGGGTTTAAGGTGAGGCTAGCTAAGTGGGAGGGGAAGGATGTTCTAGGAGTATAACCACAGGCTGTCTGGTAGGAACCTCAGCTCTTGGAGCCCTCTATACATAGTCAGGCAGGGGCCTCTTCATTTTGTAGGAGAGGACACTGAGGTTCAAAGGGAAGTGACTGGCCCAAGGCCATGCAGAGCCTTGCTTGTCTGAAAAATAACATTCCCTGACTTTTCTTGGTTCTCGATTTCCATTTTGTTCTTAAGGCACTAATCTAATGCCACACAGCATAGTAAGTCACTCACTGATTTGTGTCACAGTGTCAGTGGTGAAGTGGGGTTAACATAGCCTTTCTGAAGGTGAGGGCATTAGGAAGGAGTCACCCCTGGCCACAGCTGAGGTAGCAGGCAGGAGTGGAGTCCAAGGTTCTTCATCTGCATTCCAGGCCTTTGGCTTCCGTTAGGAGCCAGAGAAGGGTGGGAAAACAAGAATTTGAACTGTTGGGGCTCCTAAGCCACTGACTGTTTGCAATTCTGCTGTTTTCTGTCAGTCGGACCCTTTGGGGCTGAATGCAACCCCCCTGCCCCAAGACTCAAGCTTGGTGGAAACTCCCCCAGTGGAGAACAAGCCCAGAAAGCGGCAGCTCTCGGAGGAGCAGCCAAGCGGCAATGGTGTAAAGAAACCCAAGGTGAGTGTCTGGGACTCCTAGGACCTGGTTGGTACGTGGTTATCTTGGGTGTGTGGCCAGAAGCTCCCTGCAAGGGCAAGGGCTGGGTCAGGAGGGAGTCCTAAGTACAGCTGCTGGGCCTGGCTGCAGACTTTGGACTGGATGCCTTCTGGTTTCTTTTCCTTCAGATTGAAATACCTATGACACCCACAAGCCAGTCAGTGCCCAGTTCCCCCAGCATCCCAGGAACCCCAACACTAAAGATTTGGGGTGCATCTACTGAAGATAAACAGCAAGCAGCTCTCCTCCGACCCACTGAGTGAGTACCTATTGGTTAGCTTGGATATGTACATTGCTGATGGGCAGCTTGCCCAGAACTGTGTGGTATGGTAGTAGTGGGCAGGCCATCTTCACTACTCCTGTCTGTGCCCTAGGGTGTACTGGGACCTGGACATCCAGACCAATGCTGTCATCAAGCACAGGGGCCCTTCAGAGGTCCTGCCCCCACACCCTGAGGTCGAGCTGCTCCGCTCTCAGCTCATCCTGAAGCTACGCCAGCACTACCGGGAGCTGTGCCAGCAGCGGGAGGGTGAGGGCTCTGCAGCCTCCCCTTGGCTTCACTTGGGTTTGGGTGGCAAGGGGGCCTAGTGGTTCTGTGTGCTATAGGAAAACAGATTTATTGGGGTCCCAGCTTTTATGCTGAGTGTGTTTCTCAACTTGTCTGTAGTTCCCATAGCTGTAAGTTGGGGACAAAATTCTTAGAGAAAGCATGTGTGGCGCCCATACCTCCCAGCTCTCAAGAGGCTCAGGCAGGATTTCAAATTCCAGGCTAGTCTGGGCTGCATTACCAGACCCTGTCTTTGGTATTCTGATTCTCAGAATAGAGTCTAGGAAATGAAGTATAGGAAGTAAGCACATGACAAACTCTTTTTTTTTTTTTTTTGCTTTGCTTTTTCGAGACAGGGTTTCTCTGTGGTTTTGGAGCCTGTCCTGGAACTAGCTCTTGTAGACCAGGCTGGTCTCGAACTCACAGAGATCCGCCTGCCTCTGCCTCCTGAGTGCTGGGATTAAAGGCGTGCGCCACCACCGCCCGGCACATGACAAACTCTTATGACTGTGTCTTTTCCTGTCTCAGTGGACCCCGCTGGACACTGCAGGTTCTTAGCAGCTTTCTTGTCCCACAGGCATTGAGCCACCCCGAGAATCTTTCAATCGTTGGATGCTGGAACGCAAAGTCGTAGACAAAGGATCTGACCCCCTGTTGCCAAGCAACTGTGAACCAGTTGTGTCACCTTCCATGTTTCGTGAAATTATGAATGACATTCCCATCAGGTATAATACCACAGCTCAGCTGGTTGGTCCTTGTGCCGGGTCACATGTAGGAGGGCTCTAATTCTTGCCTGTTTTCTAACTCAGGTTATCCCGAATCAAGTTCCGGGAGGAAGCCAAACGACTGCTCTTTAAATATGCAGAGGCTGCCAGGCGGCTCATTGAGTCCAGGTTTGGCTGTCGCTACCCAGAACAATAAAAATGGGGTGGGGAGGGGGGGCAATACGTCTGGCTAATGCTCACAGGCTTGTCAGTGCTGCCAAAGACAGATGGGTGGTAAGCCTAGAGGCTAGTACCTAAGATGGTAGCAAAGTAGGAAGAGGAGGAGACGAGCAGACACCTAACAGTTGGGCCCTGCACAAAATACAGCTTTCTCTTGCCACCAACCTGCAGGAGTGCATCCCCTGACAGTAGGAAAGTGGTCAAGTGGAATGTGGAAGATACCTTCAGCTGGCTTCGGAAGGACCACTCAGCCTCCAAAGAGGACTACATGGTGAGAGGGCCCCAGGGTGAGGCTGGCCTCCACAGCAGCCTGTGTGTAGTGTGGCAGATCTTGATGCTCATCAGACCCAGAATCATTACAGAGATGCTCAAGGCCCCTAGTTTCCTCTCAAGCTCAGAGGCAAACAGCTGTCTTTTCAACCTGATGAGTGTTCAACATATCACCTTAGTAGATCTGTGAGAACAGTCTTGTCTTTTCTTGTGTGTATCCATATTACAATTAAAAGCCATCTTTAGGGGTTTGGAGAGATGGCTCAACAGTTAAGAGCACTGGCTGCTCTTCTAATGGATTGAGGTCCAATTCCAGCACCTACATGGGGCTGTACCTATAACTTTCATTATAAGGGATCTGATGCCCTCTTGTGGCTTCTGTGAGCATTAGGCATGCATTTGGTATACAGAAGTAACTGATGGTAAAACACTTATATGTGTACACATAAATATTAAAAAACAGCCAGCCACTATTGGAGTCAATTCCTACTCTTAGGGTATACACAGCCCTTCCATTCTCTGGCCCCTACCTGTCACTTTTCTAATTCCATCAGCATTTGTACTGGGTGCTCTTTTCAGGATCGTTTTCAGACTTGTTTACAATCACAACATTAAGTGTACTTGACATGTGGTGACAAAGACAGGTTCACTCCTGGCCAGAGTGACTTGTTCTCACAGTGCAGTTTCACAGGTATAATTCTTTTAACAAGAATTTAAAAGCACAACCCTTAAGTCCATACCAATCCAGTTTCCTGTGCTGTAGCAGCCCTCCCAATGGAAGGCGAATGCTGGTGGTCCCGCCTGGCTTGCCTCACTCCCCACTGATTATCTTGGGTTCTGCCAACGTAACTGCAACAAAACTGCAGCCATTCATTAGATGCTTACATGACAGGGGCTTGGTGGATCAGGGAATGGCACTGACTCGTCACAATGTCCTATTTGCTAGCTTCAATTCCCTTGATAGGAACAAGATTCAGAGAAGTTCAAGCAACATGGCTAGTAAACAGTAGAGCCACTTTCAAAACTGGGACATCTGGGATCCAATAGCCCCACAAGAGTTCTACCTGCCAGCCCCAACGAGGCCCTTTTGCCACCAGTGTCCTGACCAGGGCTTTTCTCCAGGACCGCCTGGAGCATCTGCGGAGGCAGTGTGGGCCCCATGTTTCCGCTGCAGCCAAGGACTCTGTGGAAGGCATCTGTAGCAAGATCTACCACATCTCCCTGGAGTATGTTAAACGGATCCGAGAGAAGCACCTTGCCATCCTCAAGGAAAACAACATCCCAGGTAGGGCCCAGATGGGGAGCCAGCTGTAATGCCATCTAGTCTGTCCTAGGCCCTGCTTGAAGAACATGTGAGGCTGTGTTGATTTGGGAGAACCTATTTCTTGGAGTAATGTTGGGTAGAATTTGCTGTCTTTTGGCTCTGGGGTGTTAGTACTCCCCTGGGAAATTAATCAATGAGAAAGGAAGAGCCAGATGTTGATGAAAGATGGGCCAGTTAGTTAAGCAGACCTGGGTCAAATCCATTCCCTAAACCTTTGCTTTTCCCAGACCCAAGTGTAATATCTGCCGTGACAATGTGAGTGTTAAAAGAAAGAGAGGAAGGAAGGAAGGAAGGAAGGAAGGAAGGAAGGAAGGAAGGAAGGAAGAAAGGAAGGAAAAAAAAAAAAAAACAACCTGCACAGGCCCCAAAGATCCCTGTATGAGTAAACTTAACTATCCAGACAAAGGCCACTGTTTTCATAATTCCAATTTGTCTGGCAGGCTGAGGGCATTGCAAATCTGCTTCAGTGCTGAGTGTGTTGATACATGTCACCAGTTAATGCCAGTTGCTTGGCGGCTTTTTTAATGGCTTTGTTTCCTTTGTGATGGAAACCGTTTCAATTTCCTGACCCATGTAAGCACTAGCACAATGGATGTGAGCGCTGTCTAGAGCTGAATAGCTCCTCACTGTCCTTCCTGCCCACAGAGGAGGTGGAGGCCTCAGAGTTGGAACCCCGCCTGGTGTACTGCTACCCAATTCGTCTGGCTGTGTCTGCACCCCCCATGCCTAGTGTGGAGATGCACATGGAGAATAGTGTGGTCTGCATCCGGTATAAGGGAGAGATGGTCAAGGTCAGCCGCAGCTACTTCAGCAAACTGGTGAGAGCTGGGGAGGCTTTCCTACTTCCTTGACCATACTCCTCAGCAGCTCCCAGTGATGAGGCCATGAGATTCCTGCTGAATCCCTTCCTTTCTGTCACACAGTGGCTCCTGTATCGCTATAGCTGTGTTGATGACTCTGCCTTTGAGAGGTTCCTGCCTCGAGTCTGGTGTCTTCTCCGTCGATACCAGGTACAGATCTAGGGCCGGGAGGGCTCCCTTGGAAAGGAGCAGGGAGACGAGCCTCACACTGACTAAGGCTAATCTGTAGATGATGTTTGGCGTGGGCCTCTATGAGGGGACTGGCCTGCAGGGATCACTGCCTGTACATGTCTTCGAGACCCTCCACCGACTCTTTGGCGTCAGTTTCGAGTGCTTCGCCTCACCCCTCAACTGCTACTTCCGTCAGTACTGTTCTGCCTTCCCGGACACAGATGGCTACTTTGGCTCCCGCGGGTGAGATCCAGGGGTTGCTGGGCTCCTTCTGCCCATAAAGATGTCTGCTAGTGCACAGGTCCCATCCGAGTCAGTTGCTTCTTAATGCTTAGGGCTTTGGAATCAGGCAATCTTGAAGACAGCTTGTCTTCATTATTTCCCGTGTGTGCACACTATCTACTGTGTGACCTCTGACATGCTGAAACAGCTCTGGAGCTTCCACTTTTCTGGCTTCATGGGCAGACATTAAACAGACACTACCTAAGGCTGGCCTGTGGACTTTTCTGTGAACTGGCTTAGGTTTAGATTAGGGACCCTGGCACTGAGGGATGAGAAGATTAAGACAGACCTCAAAAGTATCAGGGTGAGGAGCACAGGATATCCAGGTAAACGGTAGGAAGAAAGTGCTCAGTGGAAGGTGAGAGCCTTGTGCTCATGAGCTGGGGAAGCCCTGGGTGTGGCTTCTGCTGGGGTGGCCCTGAACTCCATTTCTTCAACTTAATGGATACAGGCACACACACCTAGCCTCTGTAACCTATTTGAGGGACATGGTCACTTCTTTGCCCTAGCACAATTAGGGTGAATATTGGCCTCTGGCCTGACTGTGGTCATCTCTTCATTGTGGCTGTCTGGAGGTGGGGGCAGTTTGTGTGAGGGACGGTGCCGGTAGACTACAATGCTCACCTTCTGTAGGCCCTGCCTGGACTTCGCCCCGCTGAGTGGTTCCTTTGAGGCCAACCCTCCGTTCTGCGAGGAGCTCATGGATGCTATGGTCTCTCACTTTGAGGTGGGTGTGCTGCCAACTGACGAGGCAGGCAAAATTGCAAACTGCCCTCTAGGGCAGAACCTCATCTCCACCCCATACTCTCCCTCCCACAGAAACTGCTGGAGAGCTCACCAGAGCCCTTGTCCTTCATTGTGTTCATCCCTGAGTGGCGGGATCCCCCCACACCAGCGCTCACCCGAATGGAGCAGAGCCGCTTCAAACGCCACCAGCTGATCTTGCCTGCCTTTGAGCACGAGTACCGCAGTGGCTCCCAGCACATCTGCAAGAAGTAGGTGCCCGGGCAGCAGGGGAAGGAAGCCAGATCAGGCTGGCAGGCTGAATGAGCAGGCCAGTCTGTGCCCTCTCCTGAACAGCTGCCTTTGCCCACAGGGAGGAAATGCACTACAAGGCTGTCCACAACACGGCCGTGCTCTTCCTGCAGAACGACCCTGGCTTTGCCAAGTGGGGGCCGACGCCAGAGCGGCTGCAGGAGCTCACCACTGCCTACAAGCAGTCGGGTCGCAGCCATGGCTCCAGCTCTTCCTCATCATCCTCCTCAGAGGCCAAGGACCGGGACTCGGGTCGGGAACAGGGCCCTAGTCGAGAGTCTCACCCCACTTAACATATCCTGCGGGGAGGAGGAGCCCCAGGGGTGCTGTTATAGACTGCTGGAACTCAGTCCTCAGGGCTGAGCAGGCCCCAGGGCACTCCCTTGGGGTGGCAGCAGGACTTGGGCTGCCAGGGACATAGGAATATTATGGCTCTGCCAGGACTCCCCCTCCCTGCTCACTCCCCCAGATTCACCAAATCCCTTGTAAATAGGCCCATGCCTTCCCAGCCCCACACTGACCCTGTTGCTGCCTTGTTTCATTTGTAAAAGGAAATACAGAAACTCCCCAAGAGTGTGTGAGGGTCTTGGGGCAGTTGCCTCTGTGACCACTCCCTACCACATCTAGGCGTCCCTTTATTAAGATCCCTAGATTTTCATACTCATCCCTGGGTCCTTGCAGGTCTTAGTCCCTAGAGGCTTCTGAGCGCCTAAACCAGACTAACAGGCTGCTAAATGCTTTACAGTCAAGGCCCAAGAGGAAGTATATAGCCTCATAGGTATAGTACCTGCCCTTTCAGGTCCTGGAGACAGGGAGCCCATGGAGAAAGCGCGGTTCTCTTTAGCTCAGTCATCTCCTGGGGTCAGGCTGGTTGGGCCTGTACTGGACCACTGGAACAGGTGGGTCAGCTGACTGTGGAGTCAGGTAGCCTCCACTTGAGACTTCTGCCTGCTTTCCTGGCCCTTACCTAGTTCAGGTTATTAGCATGTATACAAAGAGAGCTACAAGGGCTGGACTCTGGTCCCTTTATTGAGACTGAGGAGCCAGTGGGTCCATCCAAACAAAAATAAATTTCTCTCCCAAAGCCTGCCAGCAGGCTGAAGGACCCAGCATGTCCTGGCTGGGGCCCATGGCTACCCCCCACCCCCCAAGAGCACAGGTCTGGCTCCTTTGGAGTCAAGGGATACTGATTGTCCAGTATCTGGAGGCCCTAAGTAGGACAGGAAAGTCCCCCGTCTCCAGGAGAGCTGGCCCCGATATCCAAGATCAGCATTGGGCTTTTGAGGCTCAATCATCCGTGATGGTAATGACGTCGTACTCGATGCCCTGGTGTTGCAGCTGTTGGATGTGTTCAGGCACTGCCTCCTCAGTGCCAAACAGGCCCTGGACTTGGGCCATGGCAGCATCAGCCACTGCTGCCAGAGGAGGGAAAAACACAGTAAGCCTGAGGCTCCAGGAGCTGGGTCTGGCCTCAGCTTCCTGGCTGTCCGTGTTCAGCCCCATCTATACCTGTAACAGCAGAATGTGCTGCAGCCTCAAGCTGAGCCTGGGTGACAAGCTGCTGGCCTGGGGACACAGGTACATACTGGATCTGGAGAAAGAAGCCAGTAAGAATCTAGTCTCCCAGGTGCCTCACTACCCCAGCTCTGCCTGTTCCTCCAGGTAACATACCTGGGATTCCTGCAGGAATGGGGTACCTTGCTCATACTGGATGTGTGTGATCTGGCCCTCCTGGACCTGGAGATGGGAAGCTGGCCAGTGATATAGAAAGAGGCTGTGTGGCCTTCCTCCAAACCCCACCTTGCCCCAGACCTGGCCTACCTGGATATGATGGCCATCAGGGACCACAACATACTCCTGAGGCAGTAGGTGCTGGACGCCGTCCTGAGAGATGATATACTGAACCTAAGAAAGAGGACAAGGCAGGTTCTAGGGCTCCACTCAATGAGAACTGAGGTAAGTGGGCAGAGTAGAAGACACAACTGTGGACACTGGCCCAGGTAGTCTGGAAACTTGTGTTCTAAGGTGGGCCTAGGCGGGCAAGGAGACAGGAGTTTACCTGGTTGTCAGAGGTGACCAGGTGCTGTACTGTCTGGCCATCTGCCGTGGTGATTTCCTGGATGTAGGCAGCTTCCTCCTGTTAAGACCAAGCCCAACTTAGCCACAGTTCTTTTATTTATTCACGTGTTCTGTGTTGTGTTTTTTTGGTGTGTATGTGTGTCTCCACCCGCCGGGAGGCCAGACGGTCAGACAGGGTATCAAGCATTGTTCTTCACTTTTTTTTCCCCCTGCCTGTTCTGTTGAGGCAGGGTCTCTCCATGAACCTGGAGTTCTTGGCTGGAAGCCACACAAACCCCAGAGGTCTCTTGTCTCTACCCTACTTGGAGCTGGGCTTCTAGGAGTGCAAGAGCTGGCCAGACTTGTAACATGGTGGGAGCTAGGATCTAAACTCTGCTCCTCATGATGGTGCAAGGCTTCTAACCCTACCTCTGAGCCACCTCTCAGTTCTGTCTGTCCCATCCTCTCTGCAGGCGCTCCAGACTTTGCTTACCTGATTGGTCACTGTCTGTTCCTGGGCCACAAAGATGTGTTCCTGGCTCAGTGCCTGCTGTAGCCGCTCTGGACCTAGGACACCATGACTGGACTGGATGGCAGCTGGGCAGAGAGGAGGGGCTCATTAGGGGGTTCAGGGAAAACTTGAATGCCTCATCCCTGGGGTTCCCTTGCGCTGTGGTTCTAGCCTTTGGACCAGAGGCCCACCCCTGTGGCCCAGGGTAGCTCACTATGCAGTGTGGTCAGTGCTTCCTCTTCACTGTTGAGGATGATGGTCTGGGCTGGGGCTCGGGCTGTAGCACCCCCAGTCTTTCTCCCTTCACTGCTATGTAGCCTCTGGATGTGGAATTTGAGGTGCCCATTCCGGTTGAAACTGAGGAGGGAAGAACAGGTATAAAGTAGCTCTACCTTGTGTGCATGGAAGCCCCCCCCCCTTCCTGGCCATCCCAAGCCTCACCGCTGCCCACAGAGATGGCATGAGAAAGGCTTCTCATTGGTGTGCGTTAGCATGTGCCGCCTCAGATCCTTCTTGTTCTTGGAGGCAAAGCTACATTGATTGCACTGGTGAGGCCTTAGGCTTGAATGCTGTGCCATGTGAGCCTATACAAGGTAGAGACCAGGTACCAGTGGGTCAGAATGGGAGGTAACAAGTCTCCACAGAAACTAAATGCACGTCAGTGAGGAGCCGGACCAAAAGGACGGACCTTACTAAGACTAGTCTACCACAGACATAAAGTGAGAAGCCAGAGGCTGTGCCATTACACCACTTGGGTAATTTGTCTCAGTTTGTGACTCTGTACCGTACTTACTGAAGAGGGACTTTCGGCACGCTAGGGCTCAGTCCTGCTTAACTGGGCATTACCTTTCCCATTGGAGGGTGAGGCTATAGGCCCTGGCCCCTTAAAGAGCTCAGAGGATGCAGCACGGGGTTGGATCTGAAAACCCTCCGGCAAGTGGAAAGAGTTCATGAAATTTTTTTTTTTTTTTTTTTTTTTTTTCCGAGACAGGGTTTCTCTGTGGCTTTGGAACCTGTCCTGGAACTAGCTCTGTAGACCAGGCTGGTCTCGAACTCACAGAGATCAGCCTGCCTCTGCCTCCCGAGTGCTGGGATTAAAGGCGTGCGCCACCATCGCCCGGCTAGTTCATGAAATTTATCAGAAACTATTCTGCTGTTTTCATGGCATCCCACGTTGGCCTCGAACATCTGCTCTCCCACCACCCTCTAGCATCCTCAGTCTCCAGTCATGCCACCCTCTCTGTGCCTAGGCTCCACTGCCTGGCTCCACTGCCACCTCTGTGGTCTTTCTAGCACCCTATCCAATGCCTTGCCGCCCCTGCTCTACACTCTGTATCCTTCGCACTGGGAACACAGTCTGGCATTAGTCACTTTTTATCTGGTTGGTGTCCTGGACCAAGCAGCTCCCAGACCTGAGATCTTGCTGAGTCACCTCTGACTCTAGAGGGGCACAGAGGACTACGCTTGAGGAGATGCTCTCTAAAGAGTTCTTATACAAACGAGTGACCGCAGCAATGAAGGCAGAGGCATGATGGGGGCACACCTACCCGGACCTCAGGCCACTGGCGAGCACTGAAGGGGCAGTCAGGGCACTTGAAGGCAGCAGGCCCAGCATGGGCCCGCTTGTGACTCTCCATCTCTGCTCGGCCAGCAAAGGCCTCTGAGCACACCTTGCAAGAGAACTTCTTTGCTGACAAAGCTGCTGCGGATGATGGGGAGGTGGGTACTACCAGGCCTAGGGTGCTGCTGGCTGCAGGGGATGGGGTGGAAGAGCCCTGGGGGCCTCCCGCATGGTGAGTCTTCACTGGAGACAGAACCTCAGGACCATCTCTGGGTGGCCCTCCACACTGCAGCAGGGGCCACTTTGCTCCAGAGGCCAGAGTATCTGGACTTGGGAAGGAGATGGAGCCATCTGCAGTCAACTGTAGAAAAATGCATAGCATGAGGTGCTAAGGAGGGGCAGAGAGGCAGGACACTGGGTGGGGTGGCTACTCCCTAGACTCACCTCGATGTGGTGCAACTGGGTTCCATCAGCTGCCATGATATAGTGGGTGCCAGCCTCCTTGAGATTCTCACTCACAACCACAGCCTGGGCTGTCTCCCCAGGAGGTTCTTCGCTAAGGGCACAGAGTGGAAGTATGAGGTGGGATTTCCAGAAAAGGGTGGAAGGCTATAAGAATCCCTTCTCCAAGCAACAGTTAAGCTGAAGGAGCCTGAGTGAATGTAAGGCGTTGCTCAACCATTTCCACCCAGGCCCCCACTGTCTCATCCATAAATGATAACCAAGAGCTGCTCAGGGTTTCACCCTACTCAAGGGGTGGCCCCCATGTCCCTTGGTAGGGAGGAGACAGCACTCCAGGTGTCCAGCTCAGAGCTGGCCAAATGGGACAGGAAGAGAGGCCAGGCAACAGGAGGAAACAGAATGGATCTGGTAGTCAAGCAGGCAGGGCAGAGGCTGAGGCAGCCCACCCAGACGCTGGCTTAGAGCTTCTGACCCTCATTATAGCACAGGACCAGAGCTCCTCAGATGGCCTAAAAGTTCAGTGAGCAGAGAAATGCTTGTCACGAATTTGCACCAGAGGGAAGCAGGTCAACAAATAACCCCACATTTGTTCAAACACTCAAGACAGAGGAGCTCATGGGGATGGAGAGCTAGAGAGAGGGTGCAGCACCTAAGAACACTGGCTGCTCTTGCAGAGGACCCAGGACTGGTTCCCAGCACCCACAGCCACAGGGGATCTAATGCCTTCTGGCTTCAAACTCACATAAGCACTCACATTTGGGGCAGAAAAAAGGTATATAGGGTTGGGAACCAGTGTTCTAAGCCTCACCACCTAAGCAGCTGACCTAACCTCTAGCCTGTTTCCTCATCTGTAAAAGCAGGGAATCTTGTGGGAGCTAGCTAGGCAAGACCATTAGTGCCAAGTTCCCAGAACAGCCAATGACCAAAGAATGGCAGCTTCCAAGCCTGCACAGAACACAATCTCCTGCTGCTCTGTACATACCAGGACTCTGCCTCCTGATAACTGGGTTGGAGTAGGGAGCGCCTCTTAAAGACTGAAAGGAGCCAAGTTACCTGTAAGGAGTGCCAGGAGCTGATGTCCTCTCTTCCAGAGGGGGTGCTGTGACGACACTGTAGCTGGCCCCACCAAATGGCCCAGATGGCAAGGCAATCTGCTGTAGGTCAGGAGGGCCTAGCTGGCTCTCAGCTGCCACACTGCTCGCTGGCTCTGCCACACGAAGTGTCACCACCTGTTGAGTGGTGTCTTCAGGGGAAGGCTGCCTACCAGTAGATGCAGACGTCAACTCTGCCTCCACGCCCTCTGACTTCACCACAGCCACCTGCAATGATACCAGTGGAACAGAGCTGCTGTCCAAGGTCCTTGGTGCCTTAAAGCTCACCATCCTACCAGTGCCTCTGCTGTCGCCATTCATTTACACATCCCAAGAACGTCCTAAAACACATTCAGTTGGGCATGGTGGCACATGCCTTTAATTCCAGCACTCAGGAGATAGAGGCAGGGAGACCTTTGAGTTTGAGGCCAACCTGGTATATGTAGCCCAGGATAGCCATGGCTACAAAGAGAAACCGTCTCAAAACAAAACAGCCAGGCATGGTAGTGTATGCATTTAATTCCAGATCTCTGAGGATTTTTTTTTTTTTTGTTTTGTTTTGTAGGCTGGCTTTGAACTCACAAAGATCCACCTGCCTCTGCCTCCCAAGTGCTGGGATTAAAGGAGTGCACCACTATCGCCTGGCTGCCTCTATGTAATTTAACAGAATTTTAAAGTAGGACCAAATACCTTTAGCAGAATATACCTTTTTTTTTTTTTTTTTTTGGTGTTTTGTCTGTTTGTTTTTCAAGATAGGGTTTCTCTTGGCTGGGCAGTGGTGGCTGGCGTGCACACCTTTAATCCCGGCACTTGGGAGGCAAAGGCAGGCAGATATCTGTGAGTTCAAAGACAGCCTGGTCTACAGAGAGAGTTCCAGGACAGGCTCCAAAGCTACACAAGGAAACCCTGTCCCCCTGCCTCGAAAAAAATGAATTAATTAAACAAAGCAAAACAAAAGACAGGGTTGGAATGGCATGTGTACACACAGTGGTCATGCTGCGTATCGCACCTGGACAGATCACTGAGTAGCAGAACAATGAGCCTGTTCTAAAAGGAATATCTAGGTGTTGGTTTGCTCCTAAGTAGAATCCTGACGACCTTTCCTGAACCCACTAAGGGCAGGGAGACATGCTCCAGACTTTCACTTTCTGAATTTAAGTATATGTATACAGTTGTTTTGCCTATGTCTGCACCACACATCTAAGTAACTACAGAGGCCAGAAGAGAACACTGGATCCCCTGTAGCTGGAGTTAGACAATTGTGAACGGCCATGTAGATACTATGGACTGAACCTGGGTCTACCCACTGAGCCAACTCTCCAGTTCTGTTGCTGAGATTGGGTCTCATGTATCCCAGACTGGGCTCAAACTCATTATGTAGCTTAGATTAGCCTTCACTTCCTTATGATCCTGCTTCCTCTGCTCAAGTGTTGGAATTACAGGTAAATGCTCTATCTGGTTCACACTTCACCTTTCCAAGAGGCTAGGACCAAGAGGTGCTGCTAAGCTTCCCTGTGTTTTAGAGATGGGTTGCTTTAGAGATGGAGGCATGATGATGAGCTGGGGGAGATATGTGGATGTGAGATGGTGTCGAGGCCACTGAGAGGTAGGAGAGAGCTCTGCACTAGACAAAGCCTTGGGTACATTCTGGGTCCAAGTGGTGTTTACACAGGAAACTGTTTTAGACCCCGGGGGAGGGGGGGGCGGGGACAGGACAGGGACATAGACAAGGTGAGAATGAAGCCAAAGAAGACCAAGAGAACCACATGCAGCAACACATAACCCTCAGCGCAGAAATGGGGTGGGGACTGAATGGGAAGGCTTAGTCACCTGGGAGTGGAACTCTGAAAAGATTAGGAGGTGTGGCCTTATGGAGGAGGTATGGTATTGTTGGAGGAAGAGTGACATCAGGGGTGGGCTTTAAGGGTTCAAAAGCCCATGCCTGGCCCAGTCTCTCTCAGTCTGCAGATCAAGATGTATCTCTCAGCTACCACTCAGTGTCATGTCCCCTGCCATGGAGACAATGGACTAAGCCTCTGAAATTTTAAGCAAGCCCTCAATGAAATGCTTTCTTTTAGAAGAGTTGCCTTGGTCATGGTGTCTCTTCACAGCAACAGAACAGTGACTAGGACAAATGTTCACTGGTTACTAGACAGCGTACTGGGAAAGACTGTCCTTGGCTCTTTCAAGTTTTGCCCATAAGGGTTAGATTGATCTGCCCCCAACAGGTAATCTGGACTCACTAGTCTCCTTTACTTGCCACATTCAGCAGAGCTGGCATGCTCAGCAGTTAGGCAGGGGAAATCCTGAGTGCTCACCTGCAGGGCTGTCGCCCCCAGCTCCCGTTGGGCGCTCATGTTCAACAGCAGGTCCAAGGCTGTCTGAGTGGCCATGGCAGTGGACTCTTCAGCTCCTGGGGGTATGGGACCTGGGTTTGAGAACAGGCTGGACACCCGGCACCCAATGCCACCCTTGTCATCTTCCTACCCTACTCCCTGCCTTCTTCAAGGCTCACCTTGTTGGTAGATGATTGTGGCACCACCTAGGGCATCAGGACAGAGTAGTGGGGGAGTCTCAGGTGACTGGAAAGGTGCTGGCTCTTGGGGGGCCTGGGGAAGTGAATGGGTCAAACCTGAGAGGGGTGGCCTGATCCAAGTGCATTTCCCGAGCACATCTAATGTCATCATGTCCTCCCAGTCCCTTGTTTGTCTCACCTATTATTTTTAAAGGTATTTACCAGCTCAGTGTTCAGTGGAATGGTGAGGCTCAGAAATGTGAAGGGCTGGGACTTGAACCCAAGGCTGCCAACTCCAGAGCCCATGTACTATTATTGTAGTGTGGTTATCTTCCTAGGGCCACTGGGAGCTCCCATGACAGAATACTAGCTCCTTACCCAAATCTAAACCATCCATCCTTTTTTTTTGTCTGTGTGTTATGTGTATAGGCACAAGCGCCACAGTGCACATATGGGTATCAAAAGACTACTTTGGGGAGTTATTTTTCCACTTCTACCATCTAGGACCTGGGAATCCAAATCAGGTCATAAGGCTTGGCAACAAGCACTAACTCGCTGAACCATCTCCCAAGCCCCTTCATCTTCCTTCTTGTCAAAAGTACTCTTGAGTTTCATGAGGGAAGGCAGTGTACCCATCTACAAGATGGCACTTCTCAGCATCTCATGGCTCTAAAAGTGTGGCCATGTAACTAAGCAGCAGCTTCTAATAAGGCTCACGAGGAAGATTTGGGTAGATGACAGCAAACATCATTTTTTACCATCTCCCAGCCATTCCCTTTGCTTCTGGCCTGGAAGGTGTTCCTGAAGCTATGCTGGACCATGAGAACAAACATAAAGACCAAAGACAGATCCTAGGATGCTGTTAAAAAATATTCAGACAGCTTGGTCCCTGACCACCAGGGTTTGGGCCACAGCATCTCAGAGCTGTTGAGCTTTGCATCTAAGAACACAAGTCACTCTGGTGTATGTGCTGTCCAGACTGGAAAGTCACCCTCCGTTACGCTTACAACTGTACCCATAACTTAACTGATGTCCGCCACAGCGACTGAGGCAGGGATCATCCTGTTGGATCACAATGTGCAAAGGAGACCCCACTAGTTCCCACTGTGTGTACTGCCTCCCAGCAGGACCTACCTCAGGCCCTGGCGAGCTGGGAGGCAGGCCAGGAGCTGCAGTATGCTGCTGCTTCAGCTCTTCTATCTGCTGCAGGGAGAAGAAGGGGCGGCGGCGGGAGGGGGGCTCCTCAGGGTGGCGCCGTCCCCACTCTTCAAAGCTGTTTGCGTGTCGGCATCGCACATGCAGGCGCAGGTTCTTCTTGTGCCGAGTGCTGAAGTGGCAGTACTCACAGGCGAAGGGCTTGGCCCCTGTGGATATCGGGGACACTTGCACCCATGCAGCTCTGCAGGGAACCCTAAACTCACTCTGTAAGTCATTACCATGCTTGGACAAACACTGCTGTCCAGTCCAGTGGACTAAAGCAGAAAGGACATTCTCAAGGTCACCTCCCATTTCCCTCTTTCCTAACTAAGGCAGGGAAAGCAGTTGCTGGCGCTGGGCTCAGGAGCAAGAGAATACCACAGGAGTTTCTTTATGGCATAAGGGTTAAGTCTATCTGTAGCTTGGGCTGTTGAGAGGGACAAAGAGAGCTGAACTTTGGTTGAGGTGTTGGGACTGGAGGGCTGGCCTGACCTGTGTGCTTGACAGCCACATGGGATAGCAGGAAATCCTCACGGAAGGTTCGGTAGGGACAAAAGCTGCATTTGAAGGGTTTGTCGCTAACATGGGACAACTGGTGGTTCAACAGTGCCTTCTTGTCATCACAGAAAAACTCGCAGAACTCACATTTGAACCTAGAGGCAGTTAACAGGGAGCTCAGAAACAGGAGGGGTTCCTTCCCGACCCAGGGACCTCCAGTGGGGACATACCTGCGGTTGGCAACAGCCTGGATGTGTGTAAGCAGGTGCATTTTGAAGGTGTAGCGCTTCTTAAAGGACTTCCCACACTGCGGGTGGGAAGGTGGAATGAGATGGGGACGGCCCAGAGAGGGCCCTGCCTCCAGCCACAGCTCGCCTGACCACCCACCTTATCACACATGTGTGGCTTCTCAGTGCTGTGAGTCTTCATGTGCTGCGTTAGTCTTTTTTGCATGGGATACACACGGCCACACACTGGGCAAGGGAAAGAGCTCAGCTTTGGGGTCTGGGAAGGTATAATGAGAGGTCAGAGGGAGAGAAGGGGACAGAGCAGGGAGCTCTCACCTTATCCACTACCCCTATCAGCAGAGCAGTCCAGGGCCCTTCCCAGGCCAAGGCCCCACACTCACCGGATCTGGCCTCTTCTTTCTGGGAAAGGAGAAACCAAGTGTTACCAAAGCCTCCCCACAGCTGTCCAATCTCAGTCCAGACCACCCCTCTTGTTCCTCATGCCCTCTCCTCTGAACCCATGGAGAGCCAGCGGGTATTCCCTGGGGAGGATGCTAAGACTCCACAGGAGATACGCTCTGTGCTACTTAAGCAGGGCCATGGTCTGCCCCCCTCCAGTCACAGGACACATTTCTGCACTACAGGCTCCAAGAAGCCCCACAGGAAAAAGCCCTGGAGAACAGGCTTCAATCTGGTGACCAGAATCCTAGCAGGCTACACAATCCCCTCTTTTTCAAGAAACCTGTAAGCATCTTGGAAAACTGTCGCCCACCCTGGTTCCAGTACTCCATGGGTTTCTATCCACCCTTTGCTCATAGATCATAGGCCAGAGAAGCCAATTCTTTGCCGGAGCCATAGGCCTGGCTGTAACTCACTGAGCAGCCACCAGGCTGGAAAACATCTGATTTTCCCAGTCCTAATCTGCTCTTAGCTCTGAGAAAGGCCTGCACCTGACCAGCACAAGACCTTCTAATCACCCATGAACCCTGTAGTCACACAATTTCCTTCAGGCCCCTCGACAACTGTCTCCACTTTCCAGATGAGAAACTAAAGCTCCCACATGAAGGAAGATCCTGAACTGGGGACCTCAAAGCGCTAGCCCTGAGGATTCTGGGAACACTGATCAGGTAGGATTCACCTTGCTTTCTGAATGTTTCTAACCAGAGCAGGGGTGCTACAGAGGACCCACGGTACTTCTGACCACATGTTCTCCTGCCTAGACTCATGTGCCCGCACAACTCACTGACCGGTCCCGGCTGTGCACGGCCGCATGTCGGATGACATCCTTCCGGTAGACACTGGTGTAGCTGCACTCGTCACACTTGTAGGGCTTGCTGCCCACATGGTTGAACATGTGCTCCTGGGAGAGACAGACAGGGCTGGAGGCTCCGCTGCCCCTCCTTCTTCCCTACCTCCCCTTGCACACTCGCTCACAGCCTCAGGGTGAGTGTGGACAGCAGAGCCTGCTGCCTGGCTGGGGACTCTTCCCAGAGAGACACCTGCTGTGCCAGTCCTTAGGCTAGTTTACCATCTGACCAAAAGGGAAATGAAGGCTCAGAATGAAGGGACCTCGTGACAGCAAAGCTTGGAGCTGGGCAATGTGGCTCCATAACCCATGCCTTATGCTCCACACTGTGGGACAGTTCCCTGAGGAGCCTAAAGAACAACTCCAGCCTGCGTGTTCTGCGTGGGAAGAAGCAGTAGCACATGGAGACAGCACAGACTGTCCGCCAGGCCATGAAGGATGAGTCTACACTCCACCCTGCCATAGCACGGGTGTCGTCAAGTTGCAATTCTGCAGTACATTGGTACAGTCAACACCTGAAACCTCAACTGACACAAAATGACAAAATACAGCATGGGCTACTGTTGGCCCACACCTCTGGAGCGAGATGAAAGAAGCGTTTTCCCGAGACATGCCACTGCTGTGGAGTGACTGTTGGACAGAACTACCCACCCGGCCAGTCGGGCAGCGAGGATAAGCATGTCTACATGATCTCTAATGTCAACTGCATCTTTCAAAGTGAGGTGTCACTCACTGGACACCCTAACAATTGCCTGTGGCAGCCCTCCACAGGCCACCATGTCCCAGTATCCTTCATAAGCTAGATGGTCAGAGTGACTCATCCTGCCCTGTGACCTCCTGGACTACACACCTTGAGTGAGGACCAGCGACGGGAGCGGTAGCTACATTGCAGGCACTTGAAGAGCTGTGGGTCACCAGCTTCGTGGGAATTGACATGGAAGCGCAGATCCTCAAGGGACAGGAAGCGTGAGCCACATATGCGGCACAGGTAAGGCCTGAGCAGTGGCTTGGGCGACTTGTAGTAGTACCTGCCAGGAAGGGATGGAGAGGCACTGGCTGGGCTGTCGGCTCAGGGAACCCCCAGCCTGTTAAGCTCACCTCTGCAACACTGTACCTACTTTCGGTACTTCTTCCCTAAGAACCTCCTGGAGGGTCGCCCTCGGCGGCGGGGTTGGGCGTCAGGTTCATCCTTGCAAGAGTGGGCTGCATTCTCAGCATCCGACTGACTCACACCAGATTCCACTGGGCCTCTCCCCACCTTGCCCCATAGGCCTCCTGGGCCCGAGGAGCTGGGAGCCTCGAAATCCTGCAGTTCTGGAGGGTTCTGTGTGCTCTGGGAACTCACCAGAGGCTCTCCTACACCTGTCACGATACCAAGATTAGTCAGTCACACACTCCAGGCTGAGGCCAGTCAACTTTCACAAGTGATCACAGAATAGACACAAGGTCAGAGAAGAGGACAGTGCAGATGTCACCCTGCTTCTAACCTACTCAGCACAGCAGGACAGAAATGGGACAGTATCTCAGCAACAGCCCAGACAGTCAGGTTCTGGACTCAGCACCCTCATGGGTTGGCTGTGAATCCGCAGACAAAGACTTTCCCTCTCTGAGTCTCATCCGTCCCATCTCCCGACTGCTATACTAACCCACAGGGACTGTGGATTTGGGAGAAAACAACAGTGGCTTTGACCCTGGAATATCCTTGTGACGCTGGTGACCCAAGAAAAAGTTCATGGCAAGAGGAGCTCCATGGACAGCTTACAAACTCTCTGAAGTCTAATTTGAATGGCAAACCTCTTCAAATTGTTTATAAATACTATTTCAAGCCGGGCGGTGGTGGCGCACGCCTTTAATCCCAGCACTCGGGAGGCAGAGGCAGGCGGATCTCTGTGAGTTTGAGACCAGCCTGGTCTACAGAGCTAGTTCCAGGACAGGCTCCAAAGCCACAGAGAAACCCTGTCTCGAAAAACCAAAAAAAAAAAAAAAAATACTATTTCAAGGGCTGAAGAGGTGGCTCAGTGGCTAAGAGGACCCGGGTTCAATTCCCCACTCACATGGCACTCACAACTGTCTAACCCCAGTCCCAGGGGATCTGATGCCTCCAGATACTGCAAGCACATGGCAAACAGACATACATACAGGCAAAACACCCAAGCATATAAAAATAAGAAGAAACAAACAAACAGAAAAACTCTTTCAAGGCTGGAGGTGTGTGAGCCAGTGGTAGAGCACTTGCCTGGCATGTACAATGTCATGGGCTGCATCCCTGGCATGTACAATGTCATGGGCTGCATCCCTGGCACTGTCAACAAATTTGGTCACTTGGCATGAAGGCCTAGGGAATAACCAAAGACTTCTGCACCCAGCCTGACACCTGAGCTCAATTACCAGGGCCCACAGGGCAGAAAAGAACCATTTCCCATAAGCTGTCTTCTGACATGCAGAAGCTCCATGTGGTATGCTTGTGCGTGCACACACAAACGTGTACTAATTTTTCTATTCTTTTTAAATATCTTTATTTTTTGTGTATGAATGTTTTGCCTACACGTGTATATGTTTGTCATGTTTGTGCCTGGTGCCTGTGGAGGTCAGAAGGAGGCATTGTAGATCGTTGTAAGCCACCATGTGGATGCTAAGAATTGAACCTTGGTCCTCCTCAAGAGCAGCCAATGCTCTTAACCACTCAGCCACCTCTGCAGCCACTTTGTTCTGTTTTTTTTTTTTGTTTTGTTTTGTTTTTTCGAGACAGGGTTTCTCTGTGGCTTTGGAGCCTGTCCTGGAACTAGCTCTTGTAGACCAGGCTGGCCTCAAACTCACAGGGATCCGCCTGCCTCTGCCTCCCAAGTGCTGGGATTAAAGGCGTGCGCCACCATCGCCTGGCACTTTGTTCTGTTTTTAATGATACAGCCTGGAAGGCGCCTCCTTTGTGTGTGCTGTAGTGTGACGTCTGGGGAATGGTACATGGACTTGTTCTTGGACCAGCAAAGCTACAGAAGGACATCACGTCTCCTGCTCTTTATTCTTGCCTTACTCACTTGACATGGGATCTCCTACTGAATACTGAACTGGAAACTCTACATTCTGGCTAGGCTGGATGGCCAATGAAGTCCCAGGGCCAACCTGTTTCTGTACCCCCAGCACTGGGAACACAGGCACACAGTCACCTCAAGTATTCCTTCTGTGGGTGCTGGAGCTTGTCCTCTCATCATATTTCCACAGCAAATTCTCTTACCTACTCAGCCATTTCCCCAGGCCCTGGGACCAGTGCCACTCACTCTTGCTGTGAACCACTGCCTGGGTGGGTTATATTTACTTTTCTGCAACTACAGTTTCTCTGGAGGGATTCCAGAATCTACGTTCAAACTGCATAGGTACAGCGGCCACCACACAAACAGATGCTGTCCTCTTCCGCTCATAAAGAAGAGATCCAAGGGGCAAAGTGACACGCTCTAGGTCAGAGCTGATAGGTGACAAAGCCTGTACTCACACCATGACAAGTCATCCCGTCGAGGGACACAGCAGTCACCAGGTCTCATTCTCTCTTCTCCAGTGCCATTAAAAGATGATTGGCTCACTTATAAAGACTCACCCCCTGTTCTTGCTGTAACAACTTATCACTGGAAGGCATCTGCCTAAACTAAACAATCACCGAGGTTGGGTTTCTCCAGCTGGGGCAGGGCTCCTTTCCACGAAGCCTGCAGCAGTGGACGGAGACTGCTGCTCTGCAAGCACTCAGTCTCACAAGTACCGCAGAAGCATCAGGCAGCAGAGCCATGTGTGACCCCCACACAGCCATCCCATGACTAAGTCTTACCATCATAGAGGTCCGCAGTCTCTAGGCGGGGCAGCTTTCGGGGTCGGCCAGGCCTCCTTCGAGGTCTTGGGGTGCTAGGGGTGGGACGCTGGAGCCGCAGCTGCCGGCCCCGGGACTCATCCTCAGCTGGATTGTAGTCGCTGTCTTCTGCAGAGACAGTAAAGGACAGTGTCTAGACTCACACTCTGACAAATCCCACTTCCCCATCACTTTTCTCTCTGCCAGTAAGGTCCCCTCCAAGAAGCCATCTGCACCCTCCCCCACAGAGGACTAGCCTTCATTTTCCTGTACCTTTCCTGGCATCTGCCAATAACTCACCTTAACTGTAAGCACAAAGAAGTACCTGGTTCTCAAGTCACTTAAGCGACTGGTAGAAAACAGGCAATTAGCACTGAGTCTACAAGCTCCCAGAATGAACTGTTCCACCTTGTGGACAATAGCCACACATGGCCATTCAACTGTAAAACGAGCCTGGTCCAACTCAGAAAAACTTAGTTATAAAATGCATACAAGATCTCTAAGTACAGGAGAAAAAAAAGTGAGCCAGTTATGATGATACATACCTATAATCTCAATGTTCAAGAGGAACAAGTCTGAAGCCACCAAGGGCTTCACAGGAAAACTCTACTCAAAAAATTAGGAGGGGGAGGAACTGGAGAGATGACTCATTTATTACTTTTGCAGAGGACTCAAGTTCAGTTCCTAGCACCCATGTGGAACAGCTCACAACTGCCTGTAACTCCAGTTCCAAAGGATACAATACCCTCTTCTGGCAGCCAGGAAGTACTGCACTCAAGATGCACATATCCACAAACAGACACACATACAATTAAAACAACCAAAAACTTTGGAAAAAAATAAGGGGTTGGGGAAGTCGCTAAATCAATGAAACACTTGCTGCTGTGCATGAAGATCTGAGTTTAACCTCCAAGAACCCATGTCAAAAGTTATGCAGACAGTGGATGCCAATAGTTCCAACACCAGACACAACAGGAGGGTCCCCAGGACTTCCTGGCTAGCCAGTCCAGCACAAACAGTAAGTTCTAGGTTCAGTGAGAGACCCTGTCTCAAAAAGTGAGACAGCGAGCAATTGAGGAAGTCACCTGACATCAATCTCTGGCCTGCACAAGTATCCACACAAATGGTGTATGTGTGTGTGTATGAGAGAGAGAGAGAAAAAAAAATATTTTATTGGTTTGAATTGGGGTGGGGAAGAGTCTCATGTAGCCCAGGTTGGCCTCTAACTATGCTAACTCTGCAGTAAGAGTGACCATGAACTTCTGATATTTCTGCCTGTACTTCAGATACCACTGTGCCTGGTTTTACTAAGATTTTATGACCATACACTGAACTATTTTAGATATGTAAGTAAATAAATTGTGGCTAACAAAGCTATGGAAAACACATCTATTTTCTGCTTGCATTCTAATTCCTCTGTTGCTCTGGTTTTCAGTATGTAGCCACACAGCTTCTTCTGTACTGGAGGGACAATGATGTGTCTCCTTCCAGGTAGGCAGCCAGGAGCTCAGGATTTGTAGACGAGTGTGGGGACAGAGGGTTACCCTGCAGAGTGGCTTACCCTCTAGATCGTCAATGGCCCCAGCATCCACGATGTCATCCTCCTCCTCCTCTGGCCCTTCCTCCTCTGTGGTCTTGGTAGATGTGCCCCACTTCCGTAGACGCCCCCTTTTACCAGCGGCTGTTGTTACTGCTGCTGCTGCTGCAAAAGCAAAGTGAGCTGCTACGTCTGGCTATGTGTGGTCCCCCCCACCCCTCCAGGCCTAACTGGCTACTGCAGACACACCTGGGCGGAAGTGCCGCTCCCGCATGTGGCGAAGGAGGGTTGCCTTGGTGCTGCTCCGGTACTGGCACATCTTGCACTTGAACTGCTGCACAACCACCACCTCCATCATGGCCTCCAGGCTCTGCAGGTCCAGCTCGTCAGTGCCAGAGGCTGGGGGTGGCTGTGCTAGAGAGCTAGGTTCTCCCTGGGGCTCCTCAGGAGGTTCAAGGCATGCAGATGTAGATGTGGGGCCATCCACCAGGGTTTCAATGGCTGCCAGACTATTGGTCAGGGTGGAAGTAGACATTGGTGATGTAATGGGAGCACCTGAGGACAGGACAGAAAACGGAAGGCAGGACTGCCTGAGAGTTTCCGCTGCTCTTCCCAGGCAGGCTCAAATCCCCCACGAGGCGAGGGCAATGGCTAACCCTCTGGGGTCACATGGAGACCTCTTCTTCTGCTCACATCTATTACAGGGTTCCCTGGGAGTGGCAACAGAGTTCATACCATCATCTGGGCCCTGCAGGATCAGATACTGGGTGGTTTCTGCTCCTCCTTCTTCAGCACTGGTCACAGTAATGCAGCCTGGCAAAAGAAGATGAGGGTGAGAGTCCTCAGAGGAACCCCAGCTGTAGGTCCATACCCTTGGGTTTTACCTGGCAACTGGATACCAGTCGCAGCACCTCCTTGAGCCGTGTGTACTTCCGCTGCAGGCTGGTGCGAGGTCTGGTGGGGAAATGCTGGCCCAGGCACCAGGATGCCAGAGCTACTACTCCAGCTGCCCAGTCTGACAAATGGGCTAGAATGTCTTCCTCTGACCTCTCCGCACTTCAAGATACAGATCCTGCACTATGTTTTTCACAGTGCTTCTCAGCCTATGCCAGAGCTCTGTGAGGTGCTGGGCATTGTGCACGTCATGAAAGACCCAGCACAGTAGCTTGAACTCACGGAGCACCCATCTGGGCTTACTGCCCAGGGCCACCCTCCACTTTTTCTAAGTACCACTTTTGGGTAAGTCACTTTTTGTCTTCTTTGCCTTTCAATTCTCATGTGGGCCAGGTTAACGATAGCCATCTCATCTGGGGGTCACTGGAAGATCTGTGACCTCCTGTGCTCCCAGCACAAAGCCAGATACAACTGCTTTTTAAAAAAAAATTCATTACTATTGCATGTACGGTGTGCGTATATGGACATGTGTGTAGAGGTATAACGACAACTTTTTAGAATTGGTTCTTTCTTTCCACTGTTACATGGGTTCAGGAGTGGTCACCATGTTTGCCTGGCAAGCACTTGTTCACCAGCCATCTTACTGGCTCCTGTCACAACTATCTCTGCCACTGAGTGCTGTGACATCCGGGCATCATACTAAGAACCCACTGTGGCACCTTGTTTGGAAACAGCTATCAGTTTTCCTGACACATTCCACAGTAAGGCAACTATCTTGCCTTCACACATCTGGCTGTGGGATTCTGCAGGGCCACACCCTCCGCACTCACTCTGGATGAGGTCCGGGCCAATGGTAGACTCAATGATCTTGTCAATGGCAGCACCGAGGTCTGAAGAGGAAGCTGCGCAGTCCGATACCAGCATGCTGGGGTCTGGGAGAACACTGGAATGCACCAGGGCTGGGGGGCCACCTGGCACCTCTGCCACTGTTCCGCGGGACACAGAAGATGAATCAGGGAGGTAGCCATGAGGCAAGGGGTCTGCTGAAATGCTCTCGGATACCTCCTCCTAGGAGCAGGAAGCAGAGGGCAGTTTAGGAGCCAGGGATGTGGCAGGTCAGAGCAGCCTGCAGATCCCCAAGAACAAAGCAAAAAAAGTCACCTACACTTGGACCCCACTGAGGACTAGGAGAGCTCTCCAGGCACTGAGAGCCCTAAAGTCCATGGATGTAATCAGGCTCTACCTGAGGGCTCAAAGAAGGACCTCTCTAGACCCCACACCACAGCCAGGAGGGACAATTTTTACAGGGTTTCTGCATCAGTTGCTCTCTCTGCCTCAAACTCCTCCATCTTCACCCCATTGCTAGTTTGCACCCAGCCTTCTCCCAACCGCTTAGCGGCTACCTCCTCTATCTAGGAAGCCAAGCAGGACCCTACTTAGACCCTAGACCCTTTCTCCATGTGCACTCTGCAGCGATTCTGTCACCTCCATCACGTTGGTATGATGACAGGTCGGGTCTGCACTCCCAGAAGAGCTGTCCAATATGGACCAGGACTACACCTGTCCTGTAACTTAGCACATGTTACACTCAGAGCAGGCCCATTTCTGCTGACCTAATGAAACCTTAGACTGCACATCAAGGGCCTCTGCTTAGTATTCTCCATCAAGTGGTGTCGGGATACATCCACTGCCTTGCAAAATGACGCATTAAGAGATAAACGCACTTCTAATTCTCACTTGGCAGAGGAGTACGGGGTCAGGAAGAGATGGGTCACTGTGGGTTTTTTCCCTTACAGCCTCACACGCATAAAATCAGACATTCCCATCCCATTAGACAGATCGGAAGGCTACAGTTACTGTGAGATGGATCAACATTTGAACCAGGAAGGGCTGACAGAGCATTAGGGCTCTAGGAAGGCCAGGAGATAAGGAATCCTGGCTGTCAGCATGCTCTGCCTCAGTTTCCCTTTCTGCAGGATCTGGAAACAACTGGTTTTATAAGTATGTCCCTTTAACAACTATGGGGTTTGTCAAAAGAACAAAACCTACTCCGAGCAGTTTGACATGGCATGGCCTCTGTCTCAGAATCAACAAGTATTTTTCTACAAGTAAGCTTTGCTGGATGGTCCCCTTGCCCACACCGTCCAGCCTGGTCCATACCACAGAGCGGCTGCCACTGTCTGAGCTCTGCCCCACGCCAGAGTCGTCGGCCTCCGTTAACTCTGGGGCAGTCGCCGCGTCGCTGCTGTCCGCGGACACGGCTTCCGAGGTGCCCACACCCAGGCCGCTCTCAGAGGGCTCCTCCGGCTGGCCCGGCCCAGGGGCCGCGTCGCTACTGCTCTCCACCTCGTTTTCCTCCATTGGCACGGGGGACCGCCTGCCAGCAACGTGCACGGTATGCGGCTTTCACTCTGCCATAAGAGACGACCATGGCTGCAACAAGTGGTCCACCTTTCGGGTCCGGCCAAGCTGTACCCACCCAGATGCATCGGCGTGCCCATTCCGCAGATGCAAACACTGAGCACCCGACCAAACGGGGAGGGGTTTCCTCGAGTCCCGGAGAGCGAAGCTTCCAGAAGAGGACCGGGAGGCCTCGCCTCTCCGGCTAGTGGTCCTCCAGGAAAGGTGGTCGCGGCGTGCAATCGCCGCCCTTTGCTCCTCCCAGAGGCGTGGATCACCCTCCGACCCAGGGTGGGCACAGCGGCTCAGCCCTCCGGACCCCGCGTCCCCTCGTATGAGGACCCAGTGGTACAGCCCGCAGGCCCCCGGGGTCAGTGGTTCGCTCCCCCTCCCCGGGTTCCCCTGCGGAGGGGGCTGACAGCGACGGTCTCGGGGCTTGGTGACTCGGGGCTGTCCCCGGCGCTGCCTGAGCTCCAGGCCCGACGCCATCTTGTGGCGGCGCCGGGTTTCCGCTCAGGCAAATGCGAAAGCGGCTAAAGGGCCTGGGACCCCGGGGCCCTGTTCGGACAGCCCCGCCGGCCCGGGAGCTCGGCACCCGGCAGCCCCGCGGTAGGACCCTAATGCACCGCATTGTGCAGTGGGGCGGCCCGTCTCCGGCTGTCGCTCACCTGAGCCTCTGGCTGCTGCGTCGCTCTCCGACTCCGGCATCGACGAGGTCGCCATCCTCTCACCCCCGTCGCGGAGGAACCCATCACCCTTCCTTGAGCCGGGACTACTTGCGCCGCCGCCCCCGAGGAGAGACAGATTTTCGGAGTCTTAGAAGGTCTCTCGAAGGGCTCAGAACCGTGGTCGGGTGCATAAAGACTCTAGAAGTTTATATGCTGTCTGACCTGGGGGTGAGGGCAGCTGGGGTGGGGGACTACTTTTTCTGGTGGCGGATGGCTACAAGGGAAGTGCAGTGACGTCACGCAGGTCCCTCCGAGGTACGCAGGATGAGGCGTGGCGGAGGCGCCTAGCTCTTGTGGGCGTGGCGCCCAGCATCTGGCCACACCTCTTGGGGTCACTGGGGGAAACGTTGCCTCCCACGGTGGCTTAGAGGTGTCGTGAGCGGGAGGAAACGTCTGCTTTTCTGGCTTTTCGCCTATGATTTAAGGCGCCTATCGAGCCCGATCGGGTCCTCTCGGGTTAGGTTTGCTATGCCGTGCGGAGGGGGCGGGAGGCGTATACAGATGGGAAAACCGAGGTTTGAGGACAGAAAAGGCTGGTCCGGAATCAATAAGGGTTCTTCGGGGGATGGCGGAGGTCGGGAATTTTTTAGAGAAGGGTTAATGTTTGACCCATAGTGCGCTTTGCATCTTCTGTCTGTGCATATCTGTCTCTCTCTCTCTCTTTCTAGACGGTTTCTCTGTATAGCTTTGAAACTTGTTCTGGAGCTTACTCTGTAGACCAGGCTGACCTTGAACTCAGAGATCTGCTTCTGCCTCCTGAGTGCTGGGATTAAAGATGTGTGCCGCCACCGCCCAGCTCTTTTTCATTTTCCTCTTTTTCTTTTCTTTTTTCTTTTGGAGACAAGGTCCTAATATGTAGATAAGGCTGGCCTAGAATTCACAGAAGTCCTTCTGCCTCCTGAGCGCTGAGATTAAAGGCAGGTGTTGGGGATTAAAGGCCCGTGCAACCATGGCAGCTCTCAACTTTGTTCGTTAAGATTTATTTTTAATTATGATTTAGTTTGTTTTTAATTATATGTGAATGTGTATTTCTTAACATTATTAGGACTCAAGGTCCAGGTGCCCCAGCTGTCCTCTGGTCATTGTAAGTAGTATAGGTGTGTTTAGAAGTTGGGGAATTACCTCTGTGTCAAACACAAGGCCCTGGGTTGGATTCCCAGGACACACTCACAAGCAGTGTTAGGTATTTTTAGAAATCTGCAGTTCTTGAGGTTGGAGAGATGGCTCAGTGGTTTTAAGAACACTGACTGCTTTCCCAGAGGATCTGGGTTCAGTTCCCAGCGCCCACATGGCAGCTCATGGCTGTAACTCCAAGATCTGACAACTCACACAGACAACATTCAGGCAAAACACCAATGCGCGTAAAATATTAAAAGGAAGTCTAAACTCGGAATGATGACTTAGGCAAGCCTTTAATTCCAGCACTTGGGAGGGAGGCAGAGACCGGAAGATCTTTGTGAGTTCAAGGCCAGCGTGGCCTACAAAGTGAGTTCCAAGACCTCTAAGGCTGTTGCTTAGAGAAACCCTGTCTAAATGAAAACAAAACTAAGATTTAAAGAATGAAGATTAGCCGGGTGGTGGTGGTGCACGCCTTTAATCCCACCACTCGGGAGGCAGAGGCAAGTGGATCTCTGTGAGACCTTAAATCCTGATGCTCCTGCCTCTCCCTCCCAAGGGTCTGGAGTATAGGCGTGAGCCACTAAGCCCAGTTCAAGCCCTGATTTCCTGACTGCCACTCTGGACTTCTTCCCACCGGAGCATGTTGTTGCAAAGAAGGGAAGCAGCAGAGCTGGAGAAATAGTTCAGAGGTTAAGAGCACAGACTGCTCTTCTAAGAGGTCCTGAGTTCAATTCCCAGCAACCACATGGTGCCTCACAACTATCTGTAATGAGATTGGGTGCCCTCTTCTGGCCTGAAGGCATTCATGCAGGCAGAATACTGTATACATAATAAATAAATCTTTTTTTTTTTCTTTTCTTTTTTTTTGACAGGGTTTCTCTGTGGCTTTGGAGCCTGTCCTGGAACTAGCTCTTGTAGACCAGGCTGGCCTCAAACTCACAAAGATCCGCCTGCTTCTGCTTCTGGAGTGCTGGGATTAAAGGCATGCACCACCACCGCCCGGCTAAATAAATCTTAAAAAAAAAAAAAAAGGAAGCAGTAAAAGCAGGTGCTCTCTTCCTGAGGATTTTAAAGTAGACAATTGGAAGGACAAGCCAGCCGGAAGATGATGGGCTGTACCAGGCACTTAAGGTGCTTTGATACATTATTTTAAAGGGGCTCACTGTATCCCCAAGCTGGCCTGGTGATCATCCTGTTTGTGCCTTCTGAGCACTAGAATTACAGACAAGTCTCACCAGGCCTCCCACACATCCCAGTATGGGGAGGGGTCTGAATGAGAACGGCTCCCATAGGCTCATATATTTGAATGTTTGGTTCCCAGATAGAACTGTTTGGGAAGGATCAGGAGGTGTGACCTTGTTGGAAGAGATGTGTCGCTGAGGGAAGGATTTAAGGTTTCAAAAGCCCACCATACTTTCTGTTACGTCTCTGCCTTCAACTTGTGAATCAGATGTAAGTTCTTAGCGGCTGCTCCAGCTTCATGTCTGCCTACCTGCTCCCATGCTCCTCCTGGTCATGATGATCATGGGCTCTTAACCCTCTGGAACCATGAGCCAGAATAAATGTTTTCTTTTATAAGTCGCCTTGGTCATTATGTTGCTTCACGGCAATGGTGAAGTAGCTAAGAGAGTATGCCTTGTTTCCTTTTTCTTCTTGCCACTGGCAGAATACATGAGGTAACCAAAAGATTTGGGATTGCCATCCCCTCAGTGCCCCTGCCATGTTGCTGTCTGCCTGTCAAGTCATTAATATCTCATCTAGTAAGTTTCTTTTACAAAAAAAGACCAATCTAGTAGAGCCTTTGAACTGTTTTAGAGTGTCTTTTTGCTCCAATAAAACATCATGACCAAAAATGTGTTATTTTGAATATAATTGGGCCTCACAGTCTCGTAGGGACTGGCACTATTAGGAGATATTGGAGTAGGTATGGCCTTGTTGGAGGAAGTGTGCCACTGTAGGGGCGGGCTTTGAGGTTTCCTATGCTCAGGATACTGCCCAGTGTCTCAGTTCACTTCCTGTTGTCTGCAAGATGTAGGACTCTCAGCCACCTCTTCAGTACCATGTCTGCCTGCATCCATGCTCCCTGTCGTGATGATAATGGACTGAACCTCTGAAACTGAATGAGCCACCCCAATTAAATATTTTCTTTATAAGTTGCCGTGGTCATGATGTCTCTTCACGGCACAATAAGAGCCCTAAGACAGAAGTTGGTACCAGGAGAGGGGTATTACTGTGATAGGCCTCGCCATGCTTTTGTTTGGAGGAATGTGGACTTTGGGAGTCTGGGCTAAGAAAGCAGTGGAATGGCTCTAAGTGCTGCTGAGTGGGTCACAGTATTAGAGCATGGAGCATGGAGGGCAGCGGTGCTGGGTGGGATTTGATAAACTGTGGGGGCCAAGAGGTTTCAGAGAAGACTGCTAGTGTGTAGCCTAGAGACTGGTCTAGTGACATTCTAGTGAAGAAAGTGGCTGCCTTTTGCCCTGTCTAATGAGACCAAAGTGAAGAATTTTGGATTAATTCCCTTGGTGGAGGAAATCTCAAAACAGCCTAGTATAGACTCCATTGTGTGGTTATTAGTGGTAACTCTAATGAAGATTTATAATAAAAGGGAACAAGAAAATGTAAAATTTGAGGAGAAAAGGAATGGAGTTAAGTGGAATGAAGCTAAATTCTGTGTTCAAGGAGATTAATGGAATAAGGGAGTGGTGACCTCGGGGCAAGATCCCACCCAGCTAAATTCCCAACTTGTGAAAAGGAACTAAAGAAAAGCCTTTAATCCCAGCCCTCAGAAGGCAGAAGCTGGCACATCTGAGTTTAAGACCAGCCTGGCCTAGAGCAAGTTTCCGGACAGCCAAGCTTAAGTAGTGACAGCTGGTGAAGATGTAATTGAATGAGGGGCCATGTTCCAGCCCAAGCAAGCAGCACAACTTGGCAGCTTCAGCCCTGTAGTTTAGAGTTAAGGGTGGAAGAAAAGGGGTTAAAGCTGCTCAGACCTCGCGCGCGCGTGTCAGGGTGTCCTTGAATGGAGGCCATTGCGTGAAGCTGTGAAGTTGAAGCCTTGCCTTAGAGAACCTAAGATGTTAGAGATGCCAGTCATGGCATCCCAGCCAAGGAGAGCTGCTAACAGGGAGTGGTAGCAGCCCAAGAAAAAAAAGTGTGTTGCAGTCAACAAAGCTGAACTGATTTGGAGATCTGAAGAGTGTTTTGACATCAGATAAGGAGATGCAGAGTTTGAAGTTTGCCCAGCTGGTTTTCAGTCTTGCTTTGGTACAGATTTCCTTGCTATGCTCCCTTCCCTATGTTTTGGAATTTTAATGCATTTTCCTGTGTATATATGTTGGAAGTGTGTGATCTGCTTTTTGATTTTGATTTTTGCAGGTGATAACAATTAAGAGATTGTATTTGAACCATGGGCTTTAAAACATTTTTGAGACTGTGATAGGGACTTCTGAAGTTGAACTAAATGAATTTTGCATTATGATACTGTTAAAAGTTTATGGGGGCCAGGGAGTGGAATGTGGTAGTTTGGATGTAATTGGCCCCCATAATCTCATAGGGAGGGGCTGGAGAGATGGCTCAGCAGTTAAGAGCATTGCCTGCTCTTCCAAAGGTCCTGAGTTCAATTCCTAGCAACCACATGGTGGCTGACAACCATCTGTAATGAGGTCTGGTGCCCTCTTCAGGCCTGCAGGCATATACACAGAAAGAATATTGTATGCATAATAAATAAATAAAATAAAATCTCATAGGGAGTGGCACTATTAGGAGATGTGACCTTGTTGGAGGAAGTGTGCCACTGTTTGTGACTTTGAGGTTTCCTATGCTCAGGATATTACCCAGAGTCTCAGTTCACTTCCTGTTGCCTGTAAGATGTAGGACTCTCAGCCACCTCTCCAGCACCAACTGTGTCTGCCTTCATGCATCCATGCTCCGTGATGATAATGGACTGAACCTCTCAAACTGTAAATGAGCCACCCCAGTTAAATGTTTCCTTTATAAGAGTTGCTATACAGGGCTAGAGAGATGGCTCAATGGTTAAGAGCATTGCCTGCTCTTCCAGAGGTCCTGAGTACAGTTCCCAGCAACCACATGGTGGCTCAAAACCAACTGGTGCCCTCTTCTGGCATGCCGGCAGACATACAAACACAACACTATACATAATAAATAAAACTTAATATTTATGTATTTATTATGTATACAATATTCTGTCTGTGCGTATGCCTGCAGGCCAGAAGAGGGCACCAGACCCCATTATAGATGGTTGTGAGCCACCACGTAGTTGCTGGGAATTGAACTCAGGACCTCTGGAAGAACAGGCCATGCTCTTAACCTCTGAGCCATCTCTCCAGCCCTAATAAATAAATCTTTAAAAAAAAAATAAGAGTTGCCATGATCATGTTGTCTCTTCACAGCAATAAAAACCCTAAGTAAGACAAAAAGCAACTCAGGAAGAAGAGGGCTTATTTTGTTATACTTCTACATCATGTTCACTCTCAAAGGAATTCAGAGCAGGAACTCAAACTGGAGGAACCTTCAGACAGGACCTGATGCAGAGGCCATGGAGGGGTGCTGCTTACTGGCTTGCTCCTCATGACTTGCTCAGCCTGCTCTCTTATAGAAGCCAGGACCACCATCCCAGGGACGGCTCCACCCACAGTAGGTCTGGGTCCTCCAGATTAATTCTCCCTACTGCCCAATTATATGGGGACATTTTCTCAGTCGAGGCTTTCTTCTCTTTGATAATAGGTTTTCCGAGACAGGGTTTCTCTGTGGCTTTGGAGCCTGTCCTGGAACTAGCTCTATAGACCAGGATGGCTTTGAACTCAGAGAGATCCACCTGCCTCTACCTCCCGAGTGCTGGGATTAAAGGTGTGCACCACCACTGCCTGGTGATAATAGTTTTTATCAAGTAGACATAAAACTAGCCAGCACACACCCCGAGTCTGAAACCTTTCGGTAACAACTAAAGGCGAGGATGATTGCCTTTGGGTCATTATGTCAGAGGTTTCCATCCATAGTCAGCTGTCTCTGCTGTGGGGCCTGTGGTAAGTCCTCAACATCCAGGACCAGTCACATCATGGTGGGCAGGGACAAGACAGCACCTTCAAAGGCATGCCTCTGTTGTTTTACTCTTTTGGGGCGCCCGCCACCCAACTCCCAAATATATGACATGGAGGCTTATTATTATAAATGCCCGGCCTTAGCTTGTCTTGTTTCTAACCAGCTTTTCTTAAATTATCCCATCTACCTTTTGCCTCTGGGCTTTTTCCTTTTCTTCTCTATATCTTACTTCCATTCTCATTCTGTGGCTGGCCCCCAGCATCCTCTCTCTTGCTGCACCTTCTTTGATCTCTCCTCCCAGATTTCTCCTCTTTATTCTGCCTGCCAGCCCCGCCCATCCTTTCTCCTGCCTCGCTATTGGCCATTCAGCTCTTTATTAGACCAACCAAGTGTTTTAGACAGGCAAGGTAACACAGCTTCATGGAGTTAAACAAATGCAACAATAAAAAGGAAATACATCTTTGCATCATTAAAACAAATGTTCTACAGCATTAACAAACGCAACACATCTTAAAGTAATATACTAGAACGTACCTCCAGTGACCTTTCAGGAAGGTGCCATCTAGTAGCCACTCAGCTATTAATCCACTGATGAATTTAACATCTCATAATCCAATCCCTTCTCAATTGTACCACCAGCTGGGGACCAAGCCTTCAACACAAACCACTTGGGAAGACACTTCTTGTCCATTTTATAGCAAAAGGCTATTATCTTCCATGGAGAGGGAGGAAAGTGAGGGTAAGAGAGACAGAGGTAGGAGAGGGAGCTGTGGTGACTGGAATGAAAACGGTCTCCAGAACCTCATAGATTGGGTTGTTCAGTCAAGAGGAAGCAGGACTGTTTGAGGATTAGATGGATCAGGAGGTGTGTCCTTGGAGGAAGTGTATCACTACGGTGGACTTTGCCTGGCCCAGTATCTCTCTTTGCCTCTCTGCCTCACTGCTTGTGGATCAAGATGTAGCTCTCAGCTACTGCTCCAGTGCCATGCTCTCCACCATGCTGATAACAGACTGAACCTCTGAAGCTGTAAGCAAGCCCCCAATGAATACTTTCTCTCGTGATGATCGCTTGGCCATGCCATCTCTTCACAGCAACAGAACAGCCCCTAAGACAGTAGCCAAGTGCTACTTAAGTCCAGAGCCACGTGGAACTCAGCTGCCTTTCAGAGTGTTCTTAAATACACTGTCAATCATTGCTCTAAGAACTCTGAGTTTAAGGCCAGCCAGGGCTACAGAGTAAGTAAGACCTCTCAAAAATTAAATAAGCAAATCTGAGTTATAGCTCTGGTTCTGGGAAAGGGACCTAGCATTCCAAGCTCTCTAAAAAAGTTAATCCAGCTCAGTCTGTCAATAACCTGGCCGAGAGATCTGCCTCAGGAAAGCTGACTCACCTTTAATGGTGCTAAAGAGCTGGGAGAACAAATTACCCTTTCCACATCCTTCCAGAAGCCCCACCCTCTGCTGTTCACTCTCTGTGGGTGGGCTAAGCCTACTCACTTTTCCCGAATTATCAGGCACGTGTGGCTTTTCTTTTTAATTTTCTTTTGGATACTGACTAGCCTGGGTCTGCTTTCCTCGCTGGGCTTTCTCACTGTCTCTGATGCTGTTCCCTTCCCTCTTCCACGATGTGGCCCCTTACAGACCTTACGGCTTTCTCTCTCCCTCTGCTCCCTTTTCTTCCTCTGGAAGCTGCCAATGTTTACAACTTGTCTGCCCTGAGGTTTTCCTTTTGTTATTATTATTTATTTTGATCTCTAACAAAATCATCCTTGAACTTCCCATTTTCAACTGTTCTTAAATTCTTTGACTGATGAGAGTAAGTACTCCAAAGAGGTCCCACCGTACCCAGTAACCTATGGGTGCCCCAGATTTACAAGAGCACCGACTGAAATATTGCTTATTGGAGGGAGAATAAAGGCTGATGGAGCTAATGATGTTTATAAGAGTTAGCAGGATTCTAGAAGGTCACAGTCTCATGAGCCCCCTCCCCAAGGTTACTCTTCGAGACTCAGTGGAGCTGCCAGCTGGTTAGGCAGGAAGCTCAGGGATGTGGCTTCCTTGTGTTGTCATTAGTGTTGGGGTGGGCATTTTGGAGCTGTAGCTGCCTTTGAGTTCCCATGCTCACTGCTTCACCAAGCTAGATTGGATAGAATTATCCCTTTGGTTTAATGTTGCTAACCTACCTGGGGTGAATAGAGTTGGTTCATCTTTTCCCAGAGAGTCACATAAGACAGTTGGCACCTGAACAGGGACTGAACTGACACACTCGGAGGAGTCGGAGAGCCCCTGTGATGGCAACGGAAGCTGAGCCCTCTTTAACCGCGAAGCATCTGTGGGAGCAATTCCGGTTAAGGCAACCTTTCCCATTTGGTGTGTCATGCGTGTCTCCAGCTGTGAGCAATAAGACATGCCACCAAGGCTGAGTCATCTGAGAGTAGAGTGTCCTGGGGTGGGGGGGTCCAAGCATAGTTATTTTCTCCCAATGGTATGGGATAGCATGCTTCCTTTGATGAAGAGGTCTGTCATGTTAGTATAGGGCAGAATCTCTGAACAGCTGATGGACCAGAGAATACATTGCAATACCTGAAAGCACCGTGTATGGGTTGGGATCATAAGTAGGCTACGGTGGCAGTTCTGTGTGGTATGTCCTATGGGGGACAAAACAGCAGAGGTTCAGCTACCTGCCGAGAGAGAACTTGGCTGCATAAGAGAGAATTCTAATGGGAAAAAGACATGCAGATGTGATGTGATAATTTGAGTAAGAATGGCCCCGTGGTCATATATATTTGAATGCTTAGTTATCAGGGAGTGAAACTATTTGAAAGGATTACAAGGATTAAGAGCTGTGGCTTTGTGGACGGAAGTGTGTCAGTAGGGGTGGGCTTGGAGGTTTCATAGCCCGCACGAGGCCCAGACTCTCTCTGCCTACGGGTCAAGATGTAGCTCTCATCTACTGCTCTGGTCCATGCTAATAATGGACTAATTGTCTGAGGCTGTAAGCAAACCCCCATGAATGCTTTCCCTTGTAGTAGTTGTTTAGGTCACAGTGTCTCTTCCTAGCAACAGAACAGATGTGATGAGCAGCGTTAGACATGTGATGAGCAGCGTTAGACATGTGATG
>NC_022033.1:13563110-13567372 GCF_000317375.1 Microtus ochrogaster | reverse complement strand
CCCTTGTTGGGATTCAAAGCTTCCACAAAAGGGAAAACTCAGACAACATAGATGGAGAGAGTGAGGTAGAAATGCTAGAAGGTACCCTCAGGGCCGACCATTAGTGTTGTGCAACCTGTGATTCACAAGGTTCGTAAGTGACCTGACGATTGGCCCAGTGTAGAAAACTCAGAATCAGGGCATCTTCTCTCTTTGAACTTCATCAGCTGGAGAAGCTTTTAAAACAAGAAATGAAAGAGCCTCTCGCAGCCTGGCTCATGAGGGCTGTAGGACTTGGGGAAGATGGGATTGATTTGATTGTTGTGGAAATGGGGAAATAAATAAGTACCCATTCCTTCTTGAGTCAAAGGTTGCGTAGCCTAAAGCACCTCAAGGAAGATCAGCCCCAGGTGGACTGGCTGTGAACCCTAGGACGCTAGGTCACCACCACCGGAGGTCCCATGAATGTCGCGGGTTGAAAGATAGCAGAGGAGGGACAGACATTACTAAGACTACTAGACACTTGATATCCAGTTCACTTAGTCTGGCAAGACTGTTCACAGGAGAGTGAAGTTTATCCAGCAGAGACCGCAGTATGGAGCTGTAGCGGCTGTGCTGAGCTGGGGGTGTGGGGTGGGGAGTAGGGGGGATAGAGGGGTGGGGGTGGGATGGGGCATGATCTTTACGGCTAGGAGAGGCTCAAGTGGGGCGGAATGATTCAGACCAGCCTATAAATTGGATTCCTAAAGTACAAAAGCAATCAAGAGGGAATGAGAGAATGGCAAAGCACACCAATGGTCAGTTTTGGTAAATCAAAGGAGATAGGCAACATTTGAGTGAGGCTAGAGTTCCTAGGAAGGAAATTGGTAGAAAGGAAAATGCTAGGTTTGTGAGTTTGTATTTTATATTTGTTTTGAAAGCTTTAGATGATGGAGTGGTACAGGGGAAACTCATTACCTTTGTCTAGGGCTGGTCCCTTATTTCCCTTAGGTATGCTGTGTGCATTTGTCCCATGCAAGAAAGTACGCTGGGAATAGAGATTGTTTGCTCAGTCGCCGCCCTTTCTGCGGGCAGATGTGACTGATTTTCAAGACAGGGTCTCACTGTATATATAGCCCTGGCTGGCCAGAACTCACAGAGTCCTACCTGCCTCCCTCCCCAGTGATAGGATTAAAGGCACACACACCAAGCCCAATGTCCTGATCCCTCTTGCCCTGAACTAGGCTGAGCAATGCAAGACAGTCCCCACCAAGCCCAGGGGTAGGGGTGGAGAGATAAACATTGGCCCCACCACAGCTCATCGGGATGAAGAGTGGGATCATTTGTGGAGAATGACATCAGATTACAGAGAACTGAATAGGTAGCGACAGCCATTCCTGCCACTTCCTACCACTGCTCTCTTGATGAAATGATTGATACAAAGGCGGAAGAGATGGCTAAGTGGCGGATGAGAGAGAGCACTGCCTGCTCTTCCCGAGGACCCAGGTCCAACTCCCAGCACCCACACTGCAGCTCACTACAGGCGTGTACAGATTCATGGGATCTTTCACCTTCTTTTGGCCTCAGACATGGCACAGACATGGTGCAGAAACACACATACAGGCAAAACACCTACATACATAAAGATAAATAGATATTTTTAAAAAGAAATAATTGATAAAAATGATGGGTTTTTCTTGCTGCCTTGGGCCTTGCTAGTGTTTCATTTTTAGTATCCCATTTGCTGCCAAAGACGAGTTATCATTTGCCTGGAACAGATGGTAGTGAGCTTTCAGAGCCCCTGCTCACCCTCTGTAAAAAGAGTTCAGTACACAGTGCTCACCCTGAGTCTCTCACAGATCCGGGAGACCGTCTGCAAGAACATTGTCAGCAGACATGGAAGAACATGAACGCAGGCACGCTGCATGGCTTGGAAAGACTCTTCCAGAAGCCATAGCATCCTTGAGTGAAAGTCCAGATCAGTGTCTGGACAGGGAGTCCTGTGATGCCCCCAAAGCCATAAAAGCTATTGTCGTTTGTGCTGGGTAGTCTTATGTCCACTTAACACAAGCTAAAGTCATCAGAGAGAAACCTCAGTTGAGAGAATGCCTCCATAAGATCGGGCTGTAGGGCGTGTTCTTAATCAGTGATTGATGGGGGATTGTTTACACTGTGAAGATGGGTCATTGCAACTGGTTTAATAAAAAGCGGAATGGCCATAGGCAGGAGAGGTTAGGTGAGACTTCCAGGCAGAGAGAGGAACTCAGAGATTAGAATCTAGGCACACCAGAGATGCCAGCAAGACACTAAAGAAGTCAGACGTATGGTACAGAGAGGTAACTAGCCATGTAACAGAACATAGATTAATAACAACAGGTTAAGTTGTAAGAGCTAGTTGGGGGACATCTAGGGTTGTTGCATGGAGAAACCCTGTCTCAAAAAATAAAAAAAAAAAGATCTAGTTGGGAAAAAGCCTAACCTAAGGTCGAGCTTTCATAATTAATAAGTCTCTGTGTCATTATCTGTGTGCTACGACCCCAGAGAAATGCCCAGCCCCATTTGTGGATGGTGTCACCCCTGTGCTGGTAATACTGGGTTCTATAAGAAAGCAGACTGAGCAAGCTAGAGCAATCCAGTAAACAGCACCCCTCCATGACCTCTGCATCAGCTCCTGCCTCCAGGTTCCTTCCCTGCTTGAGTTCCTGCCCTGACTTCCTTCAATAATGAACAGCAATATGGGAGTGCAAGCCAAATAAACCCTTTCCTCCCCAACTTACTCTTGGTCATGGTGTTTCATTGCAGCAATAGAAACCCTAACTAACACACCACCACTACCGTTGGTGCATGCCCGAGTTAGATGGCAAGACTCTGTTGCTAAACTGGACAGTGGTGGTACATGCCTTTGATCCAAGCACTCTGGGAGGGAGAGGCAGGATCCAAGCACTCTGGGAGGGAGAGGCAGGTAGATCTCTGTGAGTCTGAGCCATTGAGAAATTAGCAAATGGGATTTACAAGCCTCAGGAAATAAAACCCACAAGATCCAGGAAGCTCAAGTCATGAGACTCATGAGACCCCTACTAAGGCTATATGAACAGTTAATAATTGCTGGGCAGAGGAGGCTCTTCAGGGGAGCTGCCTGCTGGTTGGCAGATGCTCTGAGGATACAGCTTTTGTGAGTCATCGTTCATCCTGGGATAGGGTGGGATACAACCGCCTTTGAGTTACCCACAGTAACCCCAATAAACACAGTCAATAAACTCGGGTCACTAAGACAAACTTGAGTGGAGTTGTTCCACTCAAGTGTCTGCCGTCCATTCTGTCTGGGGAGAATAGATGTTGGTCCATGTCTCACAGGAAAAGGCACACAACATCTGGTCGAGTGGAAATGGCTGTGGCTCCAGGCCAGAGCTGCAGGAGCTCCCTGTGCTGGTACTACAGGTACTGGTACTACTGAGTACTACTGAGTACTCGGCAGGTACCAGGTCCTGCACGTGCGGTCTGAGCTGCAATCACAGAGGGAAGTTCTGGATACTCCTAACGTTGCCCTGTCACCTGAGGCCAGTCAGGCAGCAGGTGGTGCTAGTCACTCACTACCTTTCTCTCTGGGCCACTGACATCTAGGGATTTAGCTAAACCTGTTGTTAAAGACCTATTTATAGCCCCCAACTATATACTCCCACTTGGGATAATGAGCCCCTAAAGTTGACTCCCCGCAGTGTGAAATGAAGGCTTCCTCTTGTCTGTCCTGAATCTGTCGACCTTGGAGGCAGGTGGGGTTGTTCGGGAAAGGCCTTAGGATCAGAACACTTGGACTGAAGTTGAACAGGTTTTGTGTGTGCCGGCAGCTAACTCCTGAAGGCCGCAGGTGGCACGGACACAAGCATTTCACCTGACGCTAAGAGGGTAGGGGAGAGGCAAGACCTGAATGTTTGTCTCTTGCCTATGGTATCCTCAACAGTTAGTGAAGTCTGTAGGCTCAGGAGACACTAGACATCTGTTTACATGAATGAACTAATAATAATAATAAGTAACACACATACCTGAGACACCGTCTCCTTATGCAGCCCTGGCCGGCCCTATAACTCTGTAGAGCAGACTAGCCTGGAATTGGGATTTCTCTGTAGTGGATCTTACTATAAATAAGTGGAGCCTCTAAGTTCCTTTGGTGCCCTGTACATGCCTCTGTCTGTCATAGTTTGTGTCATACTGTGACGCTGCCAGCGACCCCCCAGTGTTTCCAGCAGACTCAGCTAGACCTGGGTCTGCCTTGTTTCTCTGTGCCCTGGAAACTTTTTTTTTTTTTT
>NC_022033.1:13557708-13562895 GCF_000317375.1 Microtus ochrogaster | reverse complement strand
AACTCACAGAGATCTGCCTGCCTGTGCCTCCCGAGTGCTGGGATTAAAGGCGTGCGCCACCACCACCCGGCCTCAATGCCTGATTTTATGTGGCAGTAGGGATTGATTGAACCCAGGCCTCATGTGCTCTAGGCCAGCACTCTGAGCTGCGGTCTCAGCCTAGAAACTGTTGTGTGAATTGGCTCTCAGTAGGATGACTTGGCACAAAGAACTCCAATGAAGTCACATCAAACCAAGGGCTCAAGGAGCCCAGCAGCTACATTTACACACAGCCTGCCCTGGGACAGCCCTCGCTCCCTGGGAGCCTGTGCATCCTCATCTCTGCATGGGAACAGTACACACAGCCCTGTGGAGTGGAGGGCAGGCATGTGGCAGCTAAAACCTATGCCACAGGCTCTGGACCAGACTGTGGTTGAGCCAGGCTCTACCCTGCAGGTGTGGGGTGGGAGGTCTTGGTTGTCTCCTCTGCCCCTCACCTCTAACCTTGGGATGCCATGTGTCACACGGCATCTGCAAAGATTAAATGATACAACATATGGGGCCAGCGTCTACTCGGTGAATACACTGAGTGTCATTACATAGCTGAACGGGGAAGCCTGGACCGCATCTGTCTTTGCAGTAGCTTTTATTGCAGACACTGGCATAATGTACCCGACCCATCGTCACTGAGTCCCCAAACAAACGCTAAGTTAGTGACATGATGACACTATTTTACTTAGATGCTCAGGGCTTTGGGATCATCCCCTCTGCCTCAGACACTACGGAGGATGGGATGTGTGTCCTACAACATCAGCCCAATCAGGCAGCGTCACACCTTGGAAGCGAAGGTGGGGACCTCTGGACTTGTGGTGTTATGCGTAGTGGGGTTTGGAGTGCCCTCTGTTGTGAAATATTATTTTAACTATGTAAACACGTGTTACATTTGTTTGTGTTGCGGAATATTGCTTTAGCTGTGGAAAGGTGTGCCACATTTGTTTCTGCTGCATTTTTTTTCACGAAGAGAAGATGTATTACATTTGTTTCAAATTTGTCTATTTAAGGCGTCTGGTCTAATAAAAAGCTGAATAGCCAATAGCTAGGCAGGAGAGGGTTAGGCGGGACTGGTGAGCAGAGAGAATCAATAGGAGGAGGAATCTAGAGAAGGGGAAGAAAAGAATGGGGAAAAAGAGGAGCACACCTGGGGCTGGAAGGCCAGTCAGCTAGCCAGACAATGGAGGAA
Organism: Microtus ochrogaster; assembly: GCF_000317375.1. Classification (NCBI taxonomy): domain Eukaryota; kingdom Metazoa; phylum Chordata; class Mammalia; order Rodentia; family Cricetidae; genus Microtus; species Microtus ochrogaster. Next base: position 13,561,676 of record NC_022033.1, on the reverse strand, counting down.
TCAGGAAAGTCAGACAGACAGACAGACAGACAGACAGACAAAAAGCCCCAAGGCAAAATGTAAATAAAGAGAAAACAGATTAAAACAAGAGCTAAGATAAGGCCGATCATTCATATCTAATAATAAGTCTCTGTGTCATGATTTGGGAGCTGGTTGGTGGCCCCTAAAGAAAAAGCCTTCTCCAGCCCACTGTGTGTCAGATGCTGAACACCCCGTTCTGCTTTTCATCCTTGAAGTAGCCTCTAAGGTACAGAGCGCTGCCTGTTTTAAAGATGATGAATGAAGAGTTCTGGGGTGGGGCAAACTCACCCAAGGCTGTGCAGAAGTGGAGAGTGCATCTGGATTCGTGGTCTGCACCCATACCTCCAACTCCTGGGTCCTCCAGAGACCAGCTATAATATAATATTGATTGTCAACCTGACACGATCCTGAATCAGCCAGGAGACAAGACCTTGTAAGGACTGTCTGACTAGGTTAGCCTCTGGGTGTGCCTCTGAGGGATTATCCTGGTTAGGTAGACAGCACCATTCCCTGGGCAGCGGGACTTGAACTTCATACAAAGGAGGAAGCTGGCTGAACAAAAGCATCCATTGAGTTCTGGACTGTGGCTGCAACGTGACCAATAGCTCCAAGCTTCTGCTGCCTTGCCACCCCCCTTCCCAAGTGATTGACTGTATCTCAAACTGTGAGCCATAATAAAACTCTTAAGTTGCTTTTCTGGGAGTATTTTATCACTGCAGTAGAAAAGCTAATATGCCAGGGGGTGGAAGATAAGGCCAAGCTTGGTGTGAGCGGCAGCTTGGCATGGGGCCTTTGACAGCTATGCTCAGGCAGGCTTGGGAACAAGTGGCACTACCTTGGAGCCTGGGAAGATGATCACAAAGACAAGATAGGGCCAGGAGCTGCAGCAAGGCACCAAGAAAGTGCTGAGCCCCATTCCCACATCCTTGGGATCTGCCTTCAACAAAAAGCTCCCTGCTTGCTTGTTCTGTGACCTTGACTGGGTCAACCATCTCAGTTCTGTGTCCTCACTTGTCACACGCGGGTCATCACTCCTGCTGGGTTGTCATGGTATTACACGAGACAATGCTCGGAGACAGAACTGGGTCAAGTCCAGGCCAGACTCCAGTGCTAATTAGTTATATGACCTAAGACGCGTCTCCTCTCTGAACCTTCCTTTCCCCACTCAGATATCAGGGCCAGTGCCTGTCTCACCAGCACTCTGAATAGGATATGGCTGCTAAAGTACATTTGCCCGGGTTCAAGGCAGGCCCGGTCACCTTGATTTGCTTACTTTCTCTGTGCCTGTTCCCTGTAAAGTAGGAGTCAACATAAATCCATCTGCATGGAGCTGTGACATTAGGTAATATAATCAGAGAAAGAATGTTGACTGGGGCTGGGGTGATGGCTCAGTGGTTAAGAGCACTGGCTGCCCCTCTAAAGGATCTGGGTTCGATTCCCAGGGCCCACCTAGCAGCTTTACCTCCATCTCTAAATCCATTTCCAGGGGATCTGATCCTTCTTCTGGCCTTAGTGGGCCCCAGGCACCCACATGGTACACAGCCATGCATACAGGTAAAATAATCACACACACAGGATTTTTTTAGAAAGTTAAATAAATAAAAAGAATGTAGCCTATAGCCCTCCGCAGCCGAGCAGTCATTAGCCCCAGGTCTGGCACCACACAGGGACTAATCCTGGCTGCACGCTGGGTACCACTTTCAACAGTTTACACTTTGACTCTCAGCCTCAAAGCCGGCCTCTGAGCTGGGTGATAGACTGTCTCTATTTTGTTCCCGAAATTGAGTCACCCAGAGGTCCAGAGCTTTGCCAGAGGTCATAGAGTGATTAGTGGACAGTCTGAATCGAGCAGACTCCTAGCCACCCTAATAAGGGATCCAGAAATGGGAGCCATTAGAATATCTGTGTTACGTTTTTGGAACCAGGAGAGAAAGCAATTATTCATGTCTCAGCGGAGTAGGGCTTAAATGAGCCCCAGAGGCAGTTCTCAGGGAGGGAGGGATGCCAGCTGCTCACTTCCTGTGCCTTACAGCAGGGGGAGCTCGCTGACTCTGCCTGGGTCTGGTCCGCAGGACTGGAGATCTGGTATAGGCTACTTCCAGCCGCAGTCTTATGAGTCCGTGGAAGCGCCAGCAGAGTGGGTAGCTAGTGTAAAATCCGGTGATACAGTCTTGGCTATGAGTCACAGGACACCTGAAAGGGTTTCTTGCATCCCAGGGCAAAAGATTGGGCCGGAAATACATGGTTAGAAGTAGAAATAGAGATGTTTATTAAGAAAGGGAAAACTAGCCAGGAGGTGGTGGCTGACGCCTTTGATCCCAGCACTCGGGAGCAGAGGCAGGAGGATCTCTGTGAGTTCTAGGCCAGGCTGTTCTACAAAGCGAATTTCAGGACAGTCAGAGCTACATAGTGACACCCTGTCTCAAACAAACAAATAGACAAAATGTGCTGGCAGGTACATTTTAAAGAGGGGGACGCTCCTGGGAATGGGAGTGGGGAAGCTCGTGCGCTGAAGAAGCATGCGCTCAAATATGCCGGACTGTGAGTCTGTTCCTGTAGCTCAGGCTGGGGGAAGGCGTCCACTCTTCCTCTGTCAAATGGTTTCTTTAATGTGTTAATTAAAAAAAATACGTAGCCGAGCGGTGGTGGTGCACGCCTTTAATCCCAGCGCTCAGAAGGCAGAGGCAGGCAGATCTCAGTGATTTTGAGGCCAACCTGGTCTACAAGAGCTAGTTCCAGGACAGGCTCCAAAACCACAGAGAAACCCTGTCTCGAAAAAAAAGGAAAAAAAAAAAAAAAAAAAAAAGAAGCAATCAAACCACTGGGAGCCGATTTGAATAGCTGCCATTACAAGATGGCATTTGGCCCCAGCCTCGCTTGATAGATAACTCCATATTAGGGTTGCAGTTCTTCCACCGGAAAACAGGGTGAGTTGTTGTGATCTAGCTGCCCACACTTCCCCTGACCCGCAGGGGAACATCCTGGTCTGTAAATGACAGGGATGTTCCCCTGCTTTTTTTCCTGCCGGTGGGTCTCCAGAAAGTTCGCCGCACCAAACAAGCAAAAACAACTTTTTAAAAAATCATTACATTTTTGATGACTATGGTGGCACTTCCAGACTACCCTGGTTCGGAGCTAGTTCCAGGGCAGCCAGGGCTACACAGAGAAACTGTCTCGAAAAGTCAAAAACATAAATATGATTACATCTTAATTTTTTTTTTTTGTTTTTTTCGAGACAGGGTTTCTCGGTGGTTTTGGAGCCTGTCCTGGAACTAGCTCTTGTAGACCAGGCTGGTCTCGAACTCACAGAGATCCGCCTGCCTCTGCCTCCCGAGTGCTGGGATTAAAGGCGTGAGCCACCACCGCCCGGCTACATCTTAATTTTTGTGTGTGTGTGGGTACTTGCCACTGTGTGCTGTGGAGGTCACAGGGAAACTTTCTGTTTCTGTCCTCTTACCAAGGATTAAACTCAGGTCACCAAGCTTTGTGTCAGGGTCAGTTGAGCCATCACACTGGCCCTTTGTTAATCTTGATGGATTTTTCTTTAGTCACACAGGGAGGTACCCTGTGATCCCCTAATACAGTGGTTCTCAACCTTCCTAAAACTGCGACTCTTTAATACAGTTCCTCATATTGTGGTGACCCAACCACAAAATTATTTTCATTGCTACTTCATAGTTGTGACTTTGCTACTGTTATGAGCTGTAATGTAAATACCTGTGTCCTGATGGTCCTAGATGACCTCTGTAAAAGGGTCATAGGACCCCAAAATGGTAGCAACCCACAGGTTGAGAACCACTACCCTGTCAGGTTACCTGACACTGACTTTCTAGGCCCTCCCTGTGGTCATTAGAATCTTTTGGGAATGGACCAATGTGGAATAATCTTTCTGTACACTGTGAATATGGGTCACTCTGATTGGCTTAATAAAAAGCTAAACAGCCAAT